>NC_090444.1:428601002-428904032 GCF_031143425.1 Pleurodeles waltl
CAAACCTGGGGAACACAGCAAATAGACCTATTTACAACAAAAGAAAACGCAAAATGTCAAAACTTCGCATCCAGGTACCCACAGCCTCACTCCAAGGGCAATGCGTTATGGATGAGTTGGTCAGGGATATTTGCTTACGCTTTTCCCCCTCTCCCACTCCTTCCGTATCTCGTAAACAAATTGAGTCAAAACAAACTCAAACCAATACTAATAGCACCAACTTGGGCACGACAACCTTGGTACACAACACTACTAGACCTGTCAGTAGTGCCTCATATCAAACTACCAAACAGACCAGATCTGTTAACTCAACACAAACAACAGATCAGACACCCGAATCCAGCATCGCTCAATCTAGCAATCCGGCTCCTGAAGTCTTAGAATTCGGACATCTAGACCTTACACAAGAATGTATGGAGGTCATCAAACAGGCTAGAAAACCTACTACAAGACATTGTTACGCAAATAAATGGAAGTGATTTGTTTATTACTGTCATAATAACCAAATTCAACCATTACACGCGTCCGCAAAAAACATTGTAAGCTACTTACAAAAGTCTAAGTTAGCTTTTTCATCCATTAAAATACATCTCACAGCAATTTCTGCCTATCTGCAAATTACACATTCAACTTCGCTATTTAGAATACCAGTCATAAAAGCATTTATGGAGGGACTAAAAAGGATCATTCCACCAAGAACACCACCAGTTCCTTCGTGGAACCTCAATATTGTATTAACACGACTTATGGGTCCACCATTTGAACCCATGCAGTCTTGTGAGATTCAATACTTAACCTGGAAAGTAGCCTTCCTAATAGCTATCACATCTCTCAGAAGAGTAAGTGAAATACAAACCTTTACCATACAGGAACCCTTTATACAAATACACAAACATAAAGTGGTTCTAAGCACAAATCCAAATTTTTTGCCTAAAGTTATATCACCGTTCCACTTAAATCAAACAGTGGAACTCCCAGTGTTCTTTCCACAACCAGACTCTGTAGCTAAAAGAGCATTACATACATTAGACATAAAAAGAGCACTAATGTATTACATTGATAGAACCAAACAAATTTGCAAAACAAAACAATTGTTTGTAGCTTTCCAAAAACCTCATGCAGTGAATCCAATATCCAAACAAAGCATTGCCAGATGGATAGTTAAATGTATTCAAACCTGTTATATTAAAGCAAAGAGAGAACTGCCTATTACATCAAAGGCACACTCCACTAGGAAGAAAGGTGCCACCATGGCCTTTCTGGGAAATATACCAATGACAGAAATCTGTAAGGCAGCCACATGGTCTACGCCTCATGCATTCACTAAACATTACTGTGTGGATGTGTTAACAACACAACAAGCCACAGTAGGGGACAGGCAGTATTACGAACATTATTTCAAACAACTTCAACTCCTACAGGCTAGACCACCGCTTTTGGGGAGATAACTGCTTACTAGTCTATGCACAGCATGTGTATCTGCAGCTGCACATGCCATCGAACGGAAAATGTCACTTACCCAGTGTACATCTGTTCGTGGCATGAGACGCTGCAGATTCACATGCGCCCTCCCACCTCCCTGGGAGCCTGTAGCCGTTATAAGTTGATAAAAATAATCTTGTACATTTGTAAATTTGTAAATACAACACTTTTAATCACATTATGTACATACATACTTACTCCATTGCATGGGCACTATTACTATATACACAACTCCTACCTCACCCTCTGCGGGGAAAACAATCTAAGAAGGAGTCGACGCCCATGCGCAATGGAGCCGAAATGGGAGGAGTCCCTCGATCTCGTGACTTGAAAAGACTTCTTAGAAGAAAAACAACTTTTAACACTCCGAGCCCAACACTAGATGGCGGGATATGCACAGCATGTGAATCTGCAGCGTCTCATGCCACGAACAGATGTACACTGGGTAAGTGACATTTTCCATATATATTTATATATTTTGTTATCGCATTTTCCACCTAACCTCGAACCAATAGTACAGTTGTAAACTAAATTTTGCCCTTCTGGGCGCGTGCGCCCGACTCCGGCCTGTTCAGGCCTACTGCGTCGAAGCCTGATGGACTGGACTCCATTTCAATTTTGTCCCCAATGCCACGCAAAATTTCCATACACAGACCAACACCTTGTATGTAATCTGTCTTTTTCTCCCGATCACAAAGAAGAAGATTGAGAGGCCTTTCGATCCAAGAAGACCCTGTGTGAACGGAGAGCCAAAAGATTGGAAATGGCGTCAAAGAGTACGGAACATCTTGACATCATGGAGGAAAAACAGGCGCAGATGGCAATTTCCATCAGAGACACCGACTACGAAGAAGAATCGGAAGAAGATAGGCCTATCACTGCTGGTCAGCATGCGAGTACATCTGCCCATACGCCCACTTATAAAAAGTCCTCGAAGGCTTTGGGTACACCACTGCTAGAGAGCCATGGTTCGACCTGAAAAAAGACTAGTCGACCGAACTTCGGGTTTGGCGTCGGAAAAGGCCACTCCTCCATCGGTATCGGAGTCGAATAAGTCCTTCAAAAGTTCAACTTCCGACTCGAGCAAGCGTCCTCCCTCCTCAGAGTCGAAGCCTCGATGCCCTGCTTCGGAACCGAACCTCCCGGCTGTATTTTCAGGCCCGAAAAAACTGCCATCTTCGGAGCCGAAAAAGTCTTCTTATTCAGAAGAGCAAGGACTTTCGAGCCATCTTAAACAGAGCTCAAAATCGCTGGATGAACAGTCTTATAGACATTCTGATCATGTTTCTGAGGACACTGAGATCCAACCTATCGTTGAGGTCCTGAATAAAAGACAATTAAGAATTCACATCCATAAAGAGACTGGCAGAAAAATGACTTGCTCTACAGACCAAGAGAAAGTTGGCCTTTCAAGAACATTTAGACACTGCTCCACCACCTGCAAAGATTTATAAACAGAAGGAGAAGCCATTACCGATCCATACTTCTCCCCCTCATTCACCACAACTTTCTTTTTCGCCACCACCCACTAGCCCACCACCTTTGACTTCACCAACACATTCACAATATTCTCATGGTGATACAGTTGATCCTTGGGATCTCTACGATCCAGATCCTATTCCTGACATTGACTCAGACTTATACCATTCTAAGCCTTCTCCACCAGAAGATACCACTGCATAAACGCAGGTTATTTTCAGGGCATGGGGTGCTTATGCACAGTGAACACCGCAAAGAGGATTTTCTCTTTTACACATTATCCTCCAGGCACTAAAAATATCAATGCCTTCCAATGCTACCTGGCATGAGTTAAACATGTAGATCAAATATTCAGTGAGCCAGTTAAAGCTAGGGTATAACACCACGCATTGATAAAAAATATAAACCTGCTGCTACAGACTCTGATTATATTACCCACCAAGTTCCTACAGACTCAGTGGTAGTGAGTGCTGCTAGAAAGAGGGCTAATAGCCAGTCGTCAGGGGATGCTCCTACCCCTGACAAGGAGAGTAGAAAATTGGCAAGGGGGTAGCGACACATGCTGCCAACCAGTGTCGAATTGCAAACTCACAAGCCTTGCTAGCAAGGTATGACAGAGCCCACTGGGACGAGATGCAGGAACTCCTACAACACCTCCCAAAGGAACACCAAAAAAGGGCACAACAGATTGTGGAAAAGGGTCAGGGCCATAAGCAACAATCAAATACAGTCTTCCCTTGATGCTGCAGATACAGCAGCTAGAAGCGTGAATACTGCCATCACTATACGCAGACACAAATGGCTCCGTTCCTCTCGTTTCAACCCAGAAATACAGCAGGCAGTGGTGAATATGCCTTTTAATAAAAAGCACCTCTTTGGCCCTGAAGTCGACACGGCCATAGAAAAACTGAGAAAAGACCAGACACTGCCAAAGCAATGGGAGCCTTATACACAACACCCTATAGAGGCTCCTCAATTCAGAGGAGGATTCAAGCCACAATCCACAGAGGCGTCGACCCTCTCAGGCAAAACAAGGGCAACAGCAACGGCAGTACCAGAGAGGAGATTTAGAGGGTCTTATAGAGGCCAATACTTTAGAACTAGAGGCAAGTTCCAGACTTCAAAACAAGCCACTACCCCATCTAAACAGTGACTTATTTACTATACCTCAACCCCACACATCTCCTGTGGGGGGCAGACTGCAGCAATTCCACTCCCATTGGCAAAATATCACCACAGACCATTGGGTATTGTCAATTATCCGCAATGGCTATTGCCTAGAATTTATTTCTACCCCTCCAAACATTCCTCCATGTTACCACAAGCTGTCCCCAAAACACAGTGTTATATTACAGCAAGAAGTACAATCGCTACTCCTAAAACAGGCAATAGAATTGGTTCCACATTCTTAACAAGGAACAGGAATATACTCACTATACTTCCTCATTCCCAAAAAGGATGGCACTCTCAGGCCTATCCTAGACCTCAGATCCCTAAATCTTTATATCCTGTCAGAACACTTTCATATGGTAACTCTGCAGGACGTCATCCCACTACTACAAAAACAAGATTACATGACTGCATTAGACCTCAGAGATGTGTATTTCCATATACCCATCCATCCAGCTCACAGAAAATACCTAAGGTTTGTGATAGCAGGAAAACATTATCAATTGAAAGTTCTACCATTCAGCATAACAATAGCTCCAAGGGTATTTACAAAATATCTAGCAGTAGTAGCAGCAGCCTACCTAAGAAGGCAACACATACGTCTTTCCATATCTAGACGATTGGCTAATAAAATCAAGCAATTTTATGCAATGCCAACAACACACTCAATATGTAATAGGGACCCTACATACACTAGGGTTCACTCTCAGCTACCAAAAATGCCATATTCAGCCGGCACAGGTGCAACCTTACCTAGGTGCTATTTTAAATATGCAACCAGCCTTAGCCTATCCAAATACACAAAGGATACAAGCTTTTGAAAATCTCATACCACAAATGCAGCCAAATCAACAATACACTGTAAGATTTATTATGAAATTATTAGGAATTATGGCATCCTGCATAGCAATAATACTGCATGCAAGACTAAACATGAGGGCACTGCAACAGTGCCCCTCACAGCAATGGTCTCAAGCACAGGGTAAATTGCAAGATCTAGTGTTGTTGGACCGCCAGACGCACAAGTCCCTTCAGTGATGGAATCTCAGCAGTTTGATGAAGGGACGGTCATTTCAAGACCCTGTGCCTCAGACCACAATGACAACAGATGCATCAATGATAGGTTGGGGAGCTCATTTCAACAACCTTATCATTCAAGGGGAATGGGATTCAAAACAGTGAAATGTTCACATAAACCATTTAGAATTATTAGCTGTGTTCCTTGCCCTAAAAGCGTTTCAACCCCTTCTCAAACACAAGATTGTTCTGATAAAAATAGACAATATGACGACCATGTATTACCTGAAGAAACAAGGCGGGACACATTCATCTCAAATGTCCCTTCTAGCTCAAACAATATGGAAATGGGCAATTCACAATGACATTCATCTATTAGCAGAATACATTCCAGGAATACACAATCAGCTAGCGGATGTCCTAAGCAGGACACACCAACAGATAGACAAATGGGAGAGTCTCTTTCAGGTACTTCAACAGTACTTTCAAAAGTTGGGAACACCAGAAATAGACCTATCGCAACAAGCGAAAACGCAGAATGCCAAAACTTAGCATCCAGACACCCACATCCTCTATCCGAGGACAATGCTCTATGGATCAACTGGTCAGGGATATTTGCTTAAGCTTTTCCCCCCTCTCCCACTGCTTCCCTTTCTGGTCAACAAACTACGTCAGCCCTCTCTCACCATGATGCTTGTAGGAATTTGGCTCTGTATATACTATCTCAAAGTGGGAGATAGCGTGCATAGTCCAAGGGTTCCCCTTAGAGGTTGATAGTGACAAAGTTAGATAATACCAATGCTCTGTTTTGTGGTAGTGTGGTTGAGCAGTAGGCTTATCAGAGGGTAGTGTTAAGCATTTGTTGTACACCCACAGGCAATAAATGAGGAACACACACTCAAAGACTTAACTCCAGGCCAATAGTTCTTATATAGAAAAATATATTTTCTTAATTTATTTTAGAACCACAAGATTTGAGGTAAGTACATAAAATGCAAGGTACTTCACACAGGCAAGTATAGAACTTGGATTTAAAACAGTAGTACACACAGTTTTGGTTAAAATGGCAATAAGCTATTTTAAAAGTGGACACAGTGCAAAAATCAACAGTTCCAGGGGGGGGTAAGTTTGGTTAAGTTTCTCAGGTAAGTAAAGCACTTACACAGTCAGTCTCCTGGGCATAGGCAGCCCACCGTTGGGGGTTCAAGGCAACCCCAAAGTCACCACACCAGCAACAAAGGGCCAGTCAGGTGCAGAGGTCAAAGAAGGGCCCAAAACACATAGGCGCCGATGAAGAACAGGGGTGCTTCGGTCCTAGTCTGCATCCTCGGGGAGTAGACCAGGGGGTGTTTCGTAGAGCACTGGGGGACACAAACACAAGCCCACAAAACACACCCTCAGTGGCACAGGGGCAGCTGGGTGCAGTAGGCAAAGTTGCCGTTGGCTTTGTTATAGAAAGCAATGGAGGAACCCAGGGGTCACTTAGGCGATGCAGGCAGGGCACAGGGGGGCTTCTCCGGCCAGCCACCGACTGGGCTAGGATGAGGGCCGCCTGCTGGTCACTCTTGCACTGGTAGGTGGTTCCTCTCGGTTCTGGGGGCAGCGGGTGCAGTGCGTGGTCCAGGCGTCGGGTTCCTTTGTTACCAGGCAGTCGCGGTCAGGGGGAGCCTCTGGATACTGTCTGCAGGCATCGCTGTAGGGGTGCAGGGAGTTCATCTTAGGGTGTCCATGTCATTGGAGTCGCCTGGAAGTCCTCTCTGCAATGTTTGTTGTCCTTGACTAGAGCCGGGGGTGTCAGTGCAGAGTGTGAAGTCTCACACTTCCGGTGGGACGGGAGAGCCTCTTAAAAGTTGCTTCTTTGTTGCAAAGTTGTTGCAGGTTCTGAGCAGTGCCGCTGTTCTCCTGAGTTTCTTGGTCCTTTAGGTGCAGGGCAGTCCTCTGAGCCCTCAGAGGTCGCTGGTCCCGTCGGATGCGTCGGTGTGCAGGTTCTTTGAGTCTGAAGACAGGCCGGTAGGGCTGGGGCCAAGTCAGTTGGTGTCTCCGTCGTCTCTGCGGGGCTTTCAGGTCAGCGGTCCTTCTTCTTTCTTCAGGTTACAGTAATCTGATTTCCTGGGTTCAGGGTCGCCCCTAAATACTGAGTTAAGGGGTGTGTTTAGGTCTGGGGGCAGTAGACAATGGCTACTGTCCTGGAGGGTGGTTACACCCTCTTTGTGCCTCCTCTATGAGGGGAAGGGGGTACATCCCTATTCCTGTTGGGGGCATCCTCCAATCTCAAGATGGAGGATTTCTAAAGGCAAGAGTCCCCTCAGCTCAGGGCACCTAAGGTGCTGTCCTGACTGGTAGGTGGCACCTCCTTGTTTTCCTCATTATCTCCTCCAGCCTTGCCACCAAAAGTGGGTGCAGTGGCCGGAGGGGCGGGCATCTCCACTAGGTGGGATGCCCTGGGGTGCTGTAACAAAAGGCATGAGCCTTTGAGGCTCACCTCCAGGTGTTACAGTTCCTGCAGGGGGAGGTGAGAAGCACCTCCACCCAGTACAGGCTTTGTTCCTAGCCACAGAGTGACAAAGGCACTCTCCCCATGTGGCCAGAAACTTGTCTGGTTATGGCAGGCTGGCAGAAACTGGTCATCCTAGCACTAGGAGTCAGACTGGTATTCAGGGGGCATCTCGAAGATGCCCTCTGGGTGTAGTTTACAATAAATCTCACACTGGCATCAGTGTGCCTTTATTGTGCTGAGACGTTTGATACCAAAACTCCCAGATTTCAGTGTAGCCATTATGGAACTGTGGAGTTCGTATTTGACAAACTCCCAGACCATATTCTTAATATGGCCACACTGTACTTACAATGTCTAAGAATAGACTTAGACACTGTAGGGGTATATTGCTCATGCAGCTATGCCCTCACCTGTGATATAATACACACTGCATTAGGATTTTAAGGCCTCCTAGAGGCGCGACTTACCTATGCCACAGGCAGTATTTTGTGTGCATGGCATCCTGAGGGGGATGCCATGTCGACTTTGTCTTTTTCTCCCCACTAACACACACAATCTGCAATGGCAGTGTGCATGTGTTAAGTGAGGGGTCCCTTAGGGTGGTACAACACATGCTGCAGCCCTTAGGGACCTTCCCTGGTCACAGGGCCCTTGGTACCATTAGTACCTTTTACAAGGGACTTATCTGTGTGCCAGGGGCGTGCCAATTGTGGAACCAATGGTACATTTTTAGTGAGAGAACACTGGTGCTGGAGCCTGATTAACAGGGTCCCAGCACACTTCTCAGTCAAGTCAGCATCAATATCAGGCAAAAAGTGGGGGATAACTGCAACAGGGAGCCATTTTCCTACAATACTCATAGCCCCAACGTGGGCCTGACAACATTAGTACACAACAGTAGTACCTCACTCCAAACTTCCAAACAGACCGGATTTGTTAACACAAAACAAAGGACAAATCAGACATCCAAACCCCAGTGCTCTCAACTTAGTGATTTGGCTCCTGAAGTCATAGAATTTGGATACTTAAAACTTCCATTAGAAAGCATGGAAGTTCTCAAACAAGCACTTACAATGCTATGCTATCACATGGAAACTATTTGTTTACTACTGTCAATCTAAAAATACTGATCCATTTACGGCATCAAGATATTGTATGCTGTTAACTTCATTTGCAGAAGTAAAATCTAGCTTTCTCATCCATTACAATCCATCTTACTGCAATATCAGCATACTTGCAAACTATTCAACATACATCTCTTTTTAGAGTCCCAGTTATAAAAGCCTTCATGGAAAGACTAAAATGTATTATTCCCCCTAGAACACCACCTGTTCCTACTTGGAATCTAAATATTGTACTCACCAGACTGATTTGAAGCCATGCATTCTTGTGAGATTCAATTCTTAACATGGAAAGTTGCGTTACTAGTGGCCATTTCTTCATTGGGAAGAGTTAATGAAATACAAGCATTCACTCTTGAAGAACCTTTTATCCAAGAACACAAACATAAAGTTGTACTTAGAACAAATCCCAAATTTCTGCCAAAAGTGGTATCACCTTTTCATATAAACCAAACAGTGGAGTTGCCAGTCTTCTTTCCACAGCCAGATTCAATTGCTGAAAGAGTCCTTCATACTTTTGACCTTAAAAGAGCTCTAATATACTATGTAGATAGAACCAAAGAATTCAGAAAGATAAAACAGCTTTTCGTTGCCTTTCAACAACCACATAAAGGGAATCCTATCTCTAAGCATGGGCTGGCAAGATGGATTCTTAAATGTATACAAATGTGTTTACATTGAGGCAAAAAGACAACTTTTAATCATCACACCTAAAGCACATTCCACTAGAAAGAAAGATGCATCTATGGCATTCTTAGGAAACATACCAATGGCAGACATAAGTAAAGCTGTCACATGGTCTACTCCACATACATTTACAAAACATTATTGTGTAGATGTATTTTCAAAGCAACAGGCCAATGTTGGTCAAGCTGTTTTAAGAACATTATTTCAAACAACTCCAACTCCTACAGGCTAGCCACCCCAATTTTTGGGGAGAGTAACTGCTTTGTAGTCTATGCATAGCATGTGTATCTGCAGCTACACATGCCATTGAACGGAAAATGTCACTTACCCATTGTACATCTGTTCGTGGTATATAGTGCTGCAGATTCACATGCACCCTCCCCGGAAGCCTGTAGTCCATGCAGTTTTTTCTCTTTTGTACATATGTAGATACATTTACATTTGCATGGACATCTATTCTTACTATTTCTATAAAACATGTATATTCTTACACTCTATCAGTCCTTCCTGCACCCTTTTGCTGGAAAACAATCTAACAACGGAGTCGATGCCCATGCGCGGGATGACCGAGAGGAGGAGTCACTCGATCCTGTGACTCCAAAAAGACTTCTTTGAAGAAAAACAACTTGTAACACTCCAAGCCCTCACTAGATGGCAGAATAATGCATAGCATGTGACTCTGCAGCAGTACATGCCACGAACAGATGTACCCTGGGTTAGTGACATTTTCTATATTTATATATATATATCACCCTGCCATAGGGCTTTGAGGCCTGCTAGAGGGTTGACATATATATTGCATGTAGTGTTAAGGGATAGGGCACACAGGCTGTGTGCCATGTTGTGCTTTCACTTCGGTCTGCATCGAGCCACACAGCCTGCCATGTGGCTGATGTAGGGTCATTTAGGGTGACGCAATTTGTACTGCAGACCTTAGGGACCCTCTTTAGCACCCCAGGCCCTAGGTACCAGAGGTACCATTTACTAGGGTCTTATAGAGGGTGCTAAAGGTGTTACCAATTGGGGGAAATGACAGTGCAGTTCTAGGCGAAAGAGATCTGGCATTGGGGACCTGGTTGTCAGGAACCCAGCACACTTTCAGTTGAAATTACATCAGATACCATGCAAAAAGTGGGGGCTAACCATGCCAAAAAGGGTGCTTTCCTACACTGATCAACCTTTGTTTAAGTCCCCTATTGTAGATAGGTTCCTCAAAGGCCTTACGCACCTTTTTCCTCCATCCCCATTCATTATGCCCCAATGGGAACTGAATTTGATTTTGGCCTTTCTGATGTGCACTCCTTTCGAGACTTCACAGTTGTCCTCTCAGACTTCTCACTTTGAAAACAGCCTTCCTTGTGGCTACTACATCTACCCATGAGGTGAGTGAGCTGCAGGTATTGTCATCGTAGCCACCCTACCTTTCTGTCTACCCTGACAAAGTGGTGCTTCGCACTAGGACCTCTTTTCTGCCAAAAGTGGTTTCGCCCTTTCATGTACGCCAACCCATCACCTTACACACTTTTTATACACCCCCTCATCCTTCTGAGGAAGAGGAGGAACCCCATCGCCTGCCCCCAAAAAGAGCCTTGGCGTTATACCTTGATCGCACAAAAAAAGTTCTGGGTGGATGACCAACTCTTTGTAGGGTATGTGGGTGCAAAGAAAGGTCGGGCACTGTAGAAGTGGGCCATTTCTAGATGGGTCATACTATGCATTAAGATCTGCTACGCACTTGCCAAAAAGCAACCCCACCCCCCTCACCCCCCCCCAGGGTTTGTGTGCTCATACTACCGAAGCTAAAGCTGTTACCAGTGCGTTAGAATGTAGAGTTCCAGTCCTTGACATCTGTCAAGCAGCAATATGAGCATTTCCTAACACTTTTACCAAACACTACTGTGCTGGATAGTCAGCCATAGGGATGGGTGCTTTGCCCGTTCAGAGATGCAGGACTTTCTAGTATGAACTTGGGTTGCAGACCCACCTCCAGGCATGGTATTGCTGGAGTATCTGTTCAAAGGTAGGGAAACTGCAACTAAAAATCTCTATCAGGTTAAGAAGGTACTTACTTTCAGTAACGCCTGAGTGGGTAGAGGGAATCTCTAGCTGCAGATTCCTTTCCGACCCACCCATCCTCCTTTGTCTGTGAACTGATTTCTAGGGAAAGAAACTCCCTTTTAAGGTCTTAGTTTTGACGCATCAGTAGTCAGTTTCTTTATGGCTCTGCGCTTCTGGCATTGAAAGTCGTGAAAAGAAACTGATGTCAGAGCGCCAGGGTGGTGCCTATATGGGACAAGCAATACCTTAATTGGCGCCAACAACGGGCGCAGCGTCCATCGATGCCACCTAACAGTGTGTAGGGCTACTGCTCAAGGAGATCTTCGAGATCCAGTCTAACACCTGGAAAGAATTGAAAGGTAAGGAATATGCTGCTAGATATTGTCTCTACCAGATAAGGTGTTACCGAAGGTAAATAACTTGTTCTTTCACTACTTTCTGTATTTTCCACATTTCCAAAAATACTCACATGGCCTCGTCTGTTTCTGTCTTCCATATCTCGTAACTCCCTCTCCAGGAACACAGCCTTTCGTGTCATTACATCCATTTTTTAAATTGGTGACTTTTGGTTATCCTCTGATCTGCTGATCCTGGATTCCGCCTCCTTCATGCTATTAGCTAGGGCCTTAACATCCTGCCGTCACTTAAAGACTTACAGTTGCTCTCTATACTGTTAGATCTTGTTTTCCCTTCTCTGGTGAGTCTGGCAAGGGAGGAGGTGTCCCTGAATGACCTTGATGCGAAAGTAGGGTCCTGGTCCGAGTGGAAAGGTGCAACCTGCATATGTACCGATAAAGACTTGAAAAACTTTATAAACAGTTCGAGCGTCAGCTGTGCGTTGTGGCCCGTCCCATAGAAATGTGGAGCGTGAGTCGACAGCAACTAGAATATATTTGTATGCACCATCAGGTGTCAGGGGAACAATGGTCCAGGTACACGCATTGTAATGGCCTGTTTGAAATGAGAAGTGGTGTCTGCAGTGGGCGTTTAATGGTGGACCCTTTTATTTGCTGACCAGTGTCACAGCAGAGGACATATTGTTTTGTCTGTATAGACCTGGCCATCAATAGTGTTTCTGAAGTAAAGAAATAGTAGCTGCTACACGTGCATGGGCAGAAGCAACTCCCTCATGTGACGCTTCAGATCTTTGATCTTGATTATGGATCACATGATCACCTACCCCTGCTATTGTTGCTTGTGCAGTGTTTAGGCTAGTCAGGCGGTAGGAATATTTGGCAGGAAATGCCTTTAGTAATGGCTTGCCGTCAGCCGAAGCTTCCACACCAGCAAGTGTTTCATCATCCAACCTCATTCGTGAACGAGTTATTGCAGCGTCAGAAGCTTGAGCTACTGCTGACATGGCTGCTTTATCAGCCAAGATATTTCCTGCAACGTGTACTCGTACATGTTAATGTCCCAATGTATGCACTGCATGGGCATTGGGTAGCTTTTACTTCAGGTCTGCTACTTTACCCCACAGTAACCTGTATTATATGGTGTTGCCGTTTGAATCTCTGAACCCATTCTGACTCCATTAATGCAGGTATTCATTAAAGGACTGGACACAGTACTATGAATCACAGACTATCAGCGTAAGATGTTCTGGATCTGTGTGTTCCATTGCCATGACCAGAGCCTTGAGCTCTGCTAGTTGTGCAGTGCAGGTCCCCTAAGGTCTGCATGTAAGTGTTGTGTGATGGAATTTATTATCTTTCATGTACCCACTCAGTCTCGCAAGCATTGAAGTATTGATGTTTTGTGCCTGTGGATGGTTGGGCTGATCCATCAGTGTAAATAATTGTTGGATATTGGTCAATTGGCAAAGTGTGTGCCAGTATTGAATATTCAATTTCGTATTGAAGGAATTCTTGAGTTTGTAATTTTGTATTGAAGATGTAATCTATATCAGTGGCTGTCAGAGATATTGCCATTGAATCCAACCTGAATGTAATGCTTTTGCATTGGGAATGCTAGCCTTCGTGAGAGCCTCGAGGGCCGGGATCAGAGAGATGACCATAATGCGTTTCTGAGCCAGAGGTCTCTCTTTAATGACAGCCATTTGAAGAGCAGTCAGAATCTTTTTTGTGGGAGGAAAGCGTTGTTCAGCTCTGGGGTACAAGTGTGGTTTGTATGCAGTAGAGACGGTATCACCCTCACCAGCAGTATGACCAAATATGTCTTGTTGTCCCTTGTGCGTAAATATTTTGCTGCAAGCATGTTTTGTAATACTCTGAGAATGCATGTGTGTTCAACTGTCCAATATTTGCTTGAAAAGTCAGTGCATATTAAATCATTTAATGGTTTAGTGCATTGTGCATAATCTGGAATCTAAGTTTTACCAAAGTTAAAAAACCCAATAAAGACTGGCTGTTTTGTTCTTGTTCTTCAGTAAAACTCATTTTGTGTGGCATTTCTTGCAGAAATAGCTGCCACCTTCTTCTTTTTGAATTAGAGTTTTTGTAGTTGAAGTTTCTTTTCTTTTTTAACCGACACTTCTGCTGAGCGTTGGGAATCTTTTTTGGTTTCACATACTCTATTTGTTGTTCTGCTCGCCCATCTCTCTCACTACGTTTATTTGGTGAGTCCTGAAAGAAACAAGATTGGCATGAAAAGTATATTGATATCTATCAGGAGTTTTTATATTATCCCTGTTTCTTAAATTGTAACATTTCTCAGAGGTCTCAGATTGTGGAGATTCTCCCCTGTTTTTTTTTTTAAATGTTTGTTTTTGTTTATTCCAACGTTTTCTAGAACCCACAGTCACGTGCTTGGTATAATTCTAATTTGATTTACCTTGTAACTGTGGTTTACATGGTCTGGCTCCCAAACTATCCGACCTATACATGAATAGGTTTCGGCCATAATTTTAGGCAGCTTGCATTCTTGATCCTGTCCAGGAACCTCCCGAAGCCACATGTGCACTGTTAGTGCTACTGCTTCCGCTTTAAGGTTACTTAATATTATTGAGGACACTGTGCCAAAATTGCCTATTAATTGCATCCCTAAATCCAGGGCTGGGGCGGCCCCTTATTCATCTTGAATTTGTTTTAACACATCTGGAAGATTGGCAAGTGCTGGTGTACCGTGTGCAGTAGTGTAGAGAGTGGCAAATACCAAGCCCTAAGTGTTGTAGTTATCCACTGCGGGAACCATTCCAACTGGCAAGCACATAGTGAGAATTCTGTTTATCTTAAGGTCCCATATGGGGAAACACAGCTTCCAGTGTGTTTATTTTTTGAGCTAACCAAAACGGAATTTCATCACATTTGGTGGGTACTTTACCCATAATTAAATGCACTGTTGCAGGGTTAATGCCTGGTGTGACTGCGTGCGATTGTGCTGGAGCAGCACGTGCTAGGTTAGTGTTTAATGTTTGCATTACATACTGTACTAAGAGTCCATACATTGTTACAAACTCAGTGTATAAGCGGCGAACCTCTGCTATCCCCAAGGTGCCCGCATCAGGGTGCAATGTATATGTGGCCAGTTGAGGCCAGGTAGGACCATCACTACTCAGATGACCTAGCCTAACATGTAGTGTTGTTTAGGGTAGGGCGCCATCAACCCAGTTTTGGTGGACTTAAAAAGGTAAAAATATCTCTGTGTATGTTCTGTATTGTACAGGTGTATAATACATGTGTATGTGTATAATGGTCATGTGTATAATGATGAACTGTATTAGTGTTCCTATCAACTGCTGGAAAATTGACCCAAGATTAGTAAATTTCTGTTCTATAGGTTGGATGGGCCTCAACCACAAATGTAACAGCAAGCCCCTGGGCTGTAAGGCCACTATTTAATACATTATTAGGGGGGGGGGGGGGATGTTTACTGCAATTACCACCTGTTGCAGGTTCAGAGATGAGGGCACCAATTGGGGATTAATACTTTTAAGGTTCAAACTTGAACAACCTTCAGTCAATCAATTAATCAATCAGGATTTATAAAGTGTGGCTAATCACTCAATAGGGTATCCCAGCGCTTGCAGGTCCCGGAGACTTATTTGATCAGCCAGGTCTTAAGGACCATTCGGACTTCAGGAAGTGAGGTGATGGTGCGGAGGTGTGTGGGGGAGGCATTTCCAGGTTTTTGCTGCAACATGAGATAAAGGAGTGTCCTCCACTTCATCGTTGGTAGATGTGGGGCGTATGGGCAATTGAAAGGGAGGCAGAGCGTAGTCTTCTTGACAGTTGTTGGAAGTTCAGGCAGTGGTTAATGTACGCGGTCCTTGGTTGTGTGGAGCCTTGTGTGCGTGGGTCAGCACATTGAAGTGTCATTGCTTCTGTACGGGGAGCCAGTGGAGTTGCCTGAGGTGATGTGGGTTTATCGGGGAAGGCTGAGGATGAATCTGGCTGTGGTGTTCTGTATGATCTCTGTAGGAGGTGTGAAGTCTCTGTAGAAGGTCTGTGGTAATTTCTGTGTAGAGGGCGTTGCCATAGTCCACTTGGCTGGTGATGAGGGCCTGTGTCACAGTGCGTCTCATGTGTAGAGGTAGACACTTGACGATCCTACGTAGCATGCGCAAAGGGAGGAAGCAGGCGGAGGAGATGGTGTTGACCTGCGATTTCATGGTGAGCTTGTCAATGATGATTACGAGGTTTCTCGCGTGGTTGGAGGGAGTGGGTGTAGGTCCTAGGTCTAATTTCCACCAGGACTCGTTCCATGTGTTGCTGCTGTTGCCAAAGATCAGTACTTCCGTCTTGTCTGTGTTCATCTACAGGCAGGTGTTCTTCATCCAGTTAGCGACGCTTGTCATGCATCTAAGGAAGCTGATTCTGGTGGTGCAGCGGTCGTTGCTGAGTGAGAGGATGAGTTGGGTGTCGTCTGCATAGGAAATTATGTTGAGACCGTGGGATCTGACGATGTTGGCTAACGGGGTCATATATGTGCTGACAAGTGTAGGGATGAGTCTAAAATAGGTACTACCTATCTAGCTGAGGAGGAAATCCTCAATACCACGGACATCTCCTTATATAGTATTGCTTATAGCACGTAGTGAGACAGAGATACTCAGGAGATCCTTAATTCAGTGCCTGATCAAACGTTGGTGCTACCATGTCGTGTTTGACTATCTTTATACTAAATGAGACAGCTGCCGCAGCACCACCAGGCTGTGGGGAACTTAGTCCAATTCCATTCTGTATGACTACTGTCTGCCTAACTCCTTCCGGCCAGCTAGCAGTACCTTACCAGCACCCGAAAGTGGCATTAATTTGTGGCAGCCGTGCGCATGACATTCTGATTTCTCAGGGAAATCGTGGTGCAACAGATCTTATCCTTTTCTCTCAGTTACATTTGTCTCACACATGCAGAGAAAAACAGAAGCAGAAATCAGTTCAATATATTTTATTGAATAAACTGCATTGTAGATAAAAAAGCATGTACTACAATGAGTAGGATGATAAAACAGAATAGCAATGCGGTGACAAGAAAAGTGAAACACAAGAAAAGTCCCATCATAGTGTCAGAGTGGTAGGTGTCGGGATTCCTACCTATGCCACTAAGGTACTGCTAGTGCACGGTAATGTCATCCCTAATCCGCCCTCTAGGTTTCCTAGGAAGACATCATCCCCCATACCTGAATATGATAGTAATGAAGAGGACTGTTGGTCTACTGAGAGTTCTCTCTCATATAAATGGAAAGATGTCAAGTCTCAGCAGACAGCTGCAGTGAACCGACAGCCTTCAGTGGCGATTTTCTAGCTGGAACACTCCCTTTAACATATGGGGGGGCAGAAGAATGTTTTGTAATAAAACAGCTGGGGTTCTGAGAAACCTGCCCTAGCCTAAGGACACACATGTTTCTCATGAAGTGACAAAGATTGCGGTGTTCCACTTTGTGCTAACAACATATTAGAGACAGCCTTGAGCAAAGCACAGAACGAGAGCATCTTTGAGTATAAGGAATAAAAACGGTTTCTGTGCTAAAAGTGTATGAGATAAAGGAAAATAAAACATCACCACAGAAGAGAGCTTCTACTCAGAAAATAAAATGAATTGTTACTAGGCTAAAGGGCACAAACTGCAGTCCTATGGCTAAAATAACATGGCCATAAAAGCTACTAAAATAACCTCACAACAGCCTCTACCTCCCAATAGGGTACAAGTTCCATATGAACTTTTTGACACAGACTGATACAATATGGGCTATGATGCTGGAGTTGAGGTTGTCCAACCATACTCCAAGGAAAATTAGTTTGAGGATCTCCAGGATGCCAGTGGTATGGATATCTCCGCAGACACTAGCCTTGTTTCCCTCCAGAGCCTGCCACAGAAGAGAGTACCTTTTTCATTATGGTTCTGTGAAGGGCAGTAGAAGTTGTTGAGCTTCACCTTCCCACTCAGGAGGTTAAAACCAACGTTCTGACAGAGTTGTTGCAGCCTGACCCATTGGGGTCTGAGCCTCTGCTTCCGTTTATTAAAGCTGTCACAGATAGGCTCTTGGGTACCTGGGCAAGACTGTGCTTAGGCCCACCTGTGCATCGCAAGATCACCAAATACCATTGCCCAGTTCCAGGTGACCCTGCCTTCCTCACTCAGCACCCTACTTCTGAAAGCCTTGTGGTGCAGACTTTGTCCAGCAGAATGAACCTATACTCCTTTCCCACTACACCCTAGATAGGGAATAAAAGAGGATGGAGATCTTTGGCAAATGGGATTTCTCCTCTGCAAGTTTGGCTCTTTGTTATTGTTATTGTCACACCTTGTGGGACTTCATGCCCCAAGTGTTGGCCATGGTTCTAGTATAAGTCTGGGCCATTCTGATGGATACAACTACCTGTGGATTCCTCACCTAATGAATACTCCCATGGCGCCAGCATTCGACGGAAATCTTCTTCCTAGTCTCTGCACGTCGAGGAGGACGTCACTCTAGCCCACGCGACGCCGTCTGACGTCATACAGGCAATAAGAGGTCCTCGAAGACGTGCCGACGTCAGTTCCCTTTTTTCCGTGCATTCGAAACGGTTATCTTCGAGGGAGCAACTGTTACTTTCGTGGTTACAGTGTATTTTTTGCTGCGTAGTCCTTCGCTGCAGTAATAATGTCGCAGAGAAAGTCGGGTTTTAAGCCTTGTCGTGAGTGTGGGGGCAAGATGTCAGTTACGGATCCTCACTCCAACTGCCTTTGGTGTTTAAGCTCCGACCACGACGTCTCGACTTGCGATTCATGCCAGCACATGAATCCAAAGGCCCTCAAGGAACGTGAGGCGAAGTTGTTTATGGCGAAGTCGAAGAAAGAAAAACATCATAAGAAGTCTTCTTCGCCAAGGCATCGGCGTCATCGAGACTCCCGGCGCCGTAGAGAATCACGGCGCCATTCAAGCAAGGAGACTCGTTCCAGGTCTTCGGATCGGCGCCGGAGGACTTGGGAGGTCAGTCCCACGGTCACGCCTCATCCATCGACGCCATTGCCCTCTCCGGCGTCACCGACTTCACCTGGACAGGCGTCGGTGATTGAAGTGGTGCAGCCTCTGGTGTTGTCTCTGGCGTCGCAGACGTCGAGGCCGGCGTCTGGGTCTCCTCCGATACAGGCACCCCAGTATCCGGCTTTTCCCACCCCTGGAGCCGATAGTACCGCATTCCTAAATGCGATGTATACCATCTTCCAACAGATGGCTCCAGGGGCTGCTCCGGCTGGCCCTTTGGCCTTTTCATTGGGTGATCTTGCGCCTCTACGGCCGGCACCCTTTATGCCCTTTCTCCCTTTTGGGAACGTGGGCTCGGCGCCAGTGTCGGTGCCGGTGGCCACTCCGGTGACTTCGGAGGGATTGGTCCCGGAGATTTCCATTCCGTCGTCGGGATTTCGTCCTGTGACTCCGGTGGGTCCATCCGCTCCGAGTGCTCTTTCATCGGCGCCGAAGTTACCTGTGGCGCCGGACGCGGCGTCTTTGGCTTCTGAAGATCGGCGCCGATCTTCGGCTTCGGCGGAGGCATTGTCGACTCCGCGTATCGAGCAGAGGCTTCATTCGAGGAGACGTGCTCTCTGTTTATTAGAGGAGCAGGAGTACCAACGAGTCCTGAAAGAAGGAGAACTAGAGGACTCGGGTGATGGACTGCATGGTCTAGATACAGCCAGTGGGCTGGACACTTCCCCTGAGTGGGATCTTTCGTCTCCAGGGGAATACATGGAGGAGGCTGCTTCCTTTCACGCAGTGGTACGGAAGGCAGCTAGTTTTCTGGACCTGCCTTTGCCGGTGGCAGAGACAAAACAGAACCTTCTGACAGAGGTGCTTCATCCGGCCTCAGCTGCGGCAGAGCCTCTATTGCCGTTTAATGACGCTTTGCTGGATCCGGTGCTAGAGGTGTGGAAGAGACCAGTATCTTCCCCAGCGGTTCATAGAGCCGTAGCCAGGAGGTATCGAGCTGCACCAACTGACCCTGGCTTTCTTTCTATGCACCCTACACCGGAGAGCTTGGTGGTGCAGGCCTCCTGTTCATCCAAATCAGCGCCTGGTTCTTTCCCGACGGTGCCTGGGGACAGGGACTCGAAGAAACTGGATGCGCAGTCCAAGAAAATCTTTTCGTCCTGCAGTCTGGCGTTGAAGGCCACCAACGCAACTTGTATCCTGGGGAGATATATTCATGCTCTTATGGATGACATTTCCTCATCATTTACGGAGCTTCCCCAGGGTCTTTTGGATGTTGTTTCAGATGTCCAGGCTGCCGCGACCCAGATTATTCAGTCTGGGCTGGACACGACCGACTCGGTGGCCAGAGCAATGGGCACGACTGTGGTGGCAAGGAGACAGGCCTGGCTCCGTAATTCGGGGTTTTCTGCGGATGTGCAGTCAACCCTATTGGATCTCCCTTTTGATGGGGACAAGCTGTTTGGTGCCAAGGCAGATTCGGCCTTGGAACGTTTTAAGGAGAGCAGGGCCACAGCCAAATCGTTAGGACTCCAAGCTCCTCCTTCCTCTGCCTCTTCCAGGATTTTCAGGAGGTTTCGGGGATTTGGGCGTGGCTCTTCCTCCTCTTCCTTTCGGGGGAGATTCCAGCAACCTGCCTCTTCCCATCCCTATAGATCTTTTAGAGGGAGAGGGAGGGCCCGCACCAGAGCAGCCTCTCAGCAGCACTCTGCCTCTTCCTCGTCCTCTGGAGGGGTGCAGCAGGGAAAGCAGCCTTAGGCTTCCACCATTTCCCACTCACTCCTCTCCTGTAGGGGGAAGATTACAGCATTTTCTCCGCAAGTGGAAGACTATTACAACGGACATTTGGGTTCTCAGTATTGTGGGAAAAGGCTACACCCTTCCCTTTCGGGAGTTCCCGCCCCTCATCCCGCCCCGCCCATCTTATTGTTCAGAAGAACACCTCCTGTTGCTAGAACAGGAGGTACAAGTCCTCCTTTCAAAGGGCGCGGTAGAGTTGGTCCCAGAGCAGGAAAGGGGTCGAGGTTGTTACTCAAGGTATTTCCTGATTCCCAAGAAGGATGGTCGGTTGAGACCAATCCTGGACCTGAGGATCTTGAATTGGTTCCTCAAACAGGAAAAGTTCAAGATGCTGACCCTAGCTCAGGTGCTTTTGGCGTTGAACAAGGAAGATTGGATGGTGTCTGTCGACTTGCAGGATGCTTACTTTCATATCCCGATACTCAAGTCACACAGGAAGTATCTCCGGTTTATGGTGGGATCGCAGCACTATCAGTTTGCGGTCCTTCGTTTGGTCTTACTTCAGCACCTCGAGTCTTCACGAAGGTGATGTTGGTGGTTGCGGCAGAGCTCAGAAGGAAGGGGATAGCAGTATTCCCTTACTTGGACGACTGGTTGATCAAAGCCAAGTCTCCGGAGCTTGTGTCGCATCATCTGCAGTCAACGACTCAGTTGTTGTTCGACCTGGGTTTTTCGGTGAACGAGCCCAAATCTCACCAGGAGCCCTCTCAGCGCCTCCTGTTCATAGGGGCAGTACTGGATACAACATTGGGTCGAGCCTTTCCTCCGCCTCAGCGGATTCAAGATATTCAGGAATTGGTTCCAATGTTTCAAAATGGAGCGGTAGTTCCAGTCCTCAAGGTCCTTCTTCTGCTCGGTCTGTTTGCCTCCTGCATTCTGTTGGTCACGCATGCTCGCTGGCACATGAGGGCTCTTCAGTGGTGCCTCCGAAGGCAGTGGTCTCAACACAAAGGGGATCTAGAAGGTGCTGTCAAGATCTCCAGAGATGCTGCGGTGGACTTGAAGTGGTGGATTGCGAGCAACAATCTTTCACAAGGAAAGCCGTTCGAACAGTCGCCACCAGTGGCCACGGTCATAACGGATGCTTCCACTCTAGGGTGGGGAGCTCATCTGGGGGATCTGGAGATCAAAGGCCTTTGGTCTCCAGAGGAACAGATGTTTCATATCAATCTGTTGGAGTTACGGGCTGTAAGTCTGGCTCTCAAGGCCTTCCTCCCTTCCCTTCGTGGTCAGTCGGTACAGGTCCTAACGGACAATACTACCACGATGTGGTACATAAACAAACAGGGAGGAGTAGGGTCGTACCTTCTCTGCAAAGAAGCTCTTCGACTATGGTCCTGGGCAAAGGACCATCAGATTTGCTTGGTAGCAAATCATCTGGCCGGGGTCTTGAATGTACGTGCGGACAGTCTCAGTCGCCAATTCTCGGCAGACCACGAGTGGCGTCTCCATCCAGATCAAGTCCGTTTAATCTTCCAAAGGTGGGGGTTTCCTCGGGTAGATCTGTTTGCCACTCTGGAGAACGCGCATTGTCTGTTATTCTGCAGCCTCCAGTATCCGATGCAGGGAGCGTTAGGGGACGCGTTTCAAATAACCTGGTGCGGCCAGTTGCTTTACGCGTTTCCTCCCATACCCTTGATTCCTCGAGTATTGAGGAAGATTCGCCAAGACCGGGCTCTAGTAATCTTAATAGCTCCGGATTGGCCAAGGAGGGTGTGGTACTCCGACCTTCTCCAACTCTCAATGTGCCCTCCGCTCCGTCTCCCTATCAGGGCAGACCTCCTCTCGCAGTCGCAGGGGCAGGTTTTACACCCCAACCTCCAGAGTCTGCACCTACATGCCTGGAGATTGAACGGGGCAACCTGAGTTCCTTCTCTCTCCCGCCTGATGTAGTGGATGTTATATTAGCGGCCAGGCGACACTCCACTAAATCTATTTACGCTAATAGGTGGTCTAAATTTGTGGTGTGGTGTGGAGAGAGGCAGATTAATCCCTTACAAGCTCATCTATCGGATGTTTTGTCTTTTGCTCTGTGTCTAGCGCAGAAAGGCTGTGCAGTGGCTACCATTAAGGGTTATTTATCGGCCTTGTCAGCCTTCATATGTCTTCCAGACCAACCATCGTTATTTAAATCCCCTATTGTTGTCAGATTCTTGAAAGGTCTTCTAAATAAATATCCTCCAAAACCATTCGTTATGCCGCAATGGGATTTGTCCTTGGTTTTGACTTTCCTTATGGGGTCCCCTTTTGAACCTATGCATTCTTGCCCCTTAAGGTATTTGGTTATAAAAACAGTCTTCCTGGTTGCTATAACATCTGCAAGGAGAGTGAGTGAGTTGCAGGCCTTATCGGTAAAGCCCCCTTATACAACTTTTTGTGGGGATAAGGTGGTGTTGAGGACCAAGGCTGCTTTCCTCCCGAAGGTTGTTTCACCTTTCCATTTGGCACAGACAATTACTTTGTCCACGTTCTATCCTCCGCCTCATCCTTCTAAAGAAGAAGAAAGACTGCACCGGCTGGACCCAAAGAGAGCGTTAAGCTTCTTTATTGATAGAACGAAGGATTTCAGGCTGGAGGATCAGCTGTTCATTGGATACGTGGGCAAGAGGAGAGGAAAGGCAGTCCACAAGAGAACACTATCCAGGTGGGTTGTTCTTTGCATTAAAATCTGTTACTCTTTGGCAAAGAAGGATCCTCCTGAGGGCATTAGAGCTCATTCCACCAGAGCTAAGTCGGCCACTTCGGCCTTGGCCAGAGGTGTTCCTGTGGTCGACATCTGCAAGGCCGCAACTTGGTCGTCCCTTCACACTTTTGCGAAACATTACTGTTTGGATTCTGAGGTTAGAAGGGACGGCCATTTTGCACGGTCAGTGCTGCAGGATTTCTTGGTTTGACCATTTAGGCACCCGCCACTGGGCGTGGTACTGCTTTGGGACTCTATTCATTAGGTGAGGAATCCAC
Organism: Pleurodeles waltl; assembly: GCF_031143425.1. Classification (NCBI taxonomy): domain Eukaryota; kingdom Metazoa; phylum Chordata; class Amphibia; order Caudata; family Salamandridae; genus Pleurodeles; species Pleurodeles waltl. Next base: position 428,624,641 of record NC_090444.1, read on the forward strand.
AGGTAGTTGTATCCATCAGAAGAACGAGTTACTTACCTTCGGTAACAACTTTTCTGGTGGATACATAAGCTACCTGTGGATTCCTCACGGTCCCACCCGCCTCCCCGTTGCCGTTCTGGTCTTACCAAGTAATCCTTGAGTGCGCTCCTCTTGGTCTTCAAGGCTGCAGTAGATGTTGTATATATGGATATTTGTGTATATTTATCTGTATATATATATATATATATATATATATATATATATATATATATCTTTGTGTATATACATGATTTGCATATATTTGTTGTTTAAAAAAAAAAAAAAAAAAGAGTTATATTAAATTTACAGCTATTCATTGCAATGTTGTGTATTTTACAATGTTATGGTATTTTACCTTGCTCTTTCATTGCATTGGGTTGTTGTTCTCATGCACGTAAAAAATTGTTGGTACTGACGTCGGCACGTCGTCGAGGACCTCTTATTGCCTGTATGACGTCAGACGGCGTCCCGTGGGCTAGAGTGACGTCCTCGTCGACGTGCAGAGACTAGGAAGAAGATTTCCGTCGAATGCTGGCGCCATGGGAGTATTCATTAGGTGAGGAATCCACAGGTAGCTTATGTATCCACCAGAAAAGTCGTTACCGAAGGTAAGTAACTCGTTCTTCTTTCTCAGGCGATGCAGAATGGTCATGATGCAGTCAAGTTCACCATCTGTTGCTGACTGGATACTATGGATGGCATTAGTAGGCCAATTGGTACTGGTAAGGCCATTCACAGCCATGTACAGATGGGATCTTTTGGATTTTAGAGAGACGTTCATGCCAGACTCATGGGCATGCCATGTGTTGGTTCCCAACTGTTTGGCGATGAAGCCGACTCAGCCCTGGAGCGCTTCAAAGATAGCAGCACCACAGCGTGCTCCTGGACCTTTCTGCTTGACAGCCATACCAGCAATTTCACCCGTTCCAAGGCTACGATAGGGGCTCCCAATACTAACTATAGTCCCCGCAGATACAACAATTTCCACAGCCTTATTGAGGCCACAGAACCCATCAGAGCATCAGAGAGGGCAACATACAGGAGGCAGCCCACTTTTTCAAACCTACAGTTGCCGCCCTGTCCGAGCATCTTTAGCATGCCCTTTTCGGCACAGAGCCACCCTCTCAGAGCCAGAATCCACTATTTCTGGCCGGGTGGCAGGAGGTAACTTAAGACAGGTGGGTCACTTTACCATCTTTTGAAACCCTGCTATGTTTAGTATGTCTCCCAGAACTGCTGAGGGAGGACAATGTGTCCTTGTTACAGCAGGAGGTGCAATATCTAATGGCCAATGGAGCCATTTAGAGGGTCTGGATGCCAGAAGTTAATTGGTGGTTGTTATTCCTGCTACGTACTGGTGCCAAAAAAGGGCATGATCCTTCGCCATATTAGACCTCCATCCTCTCAATGCATTTCTGAAAAAAGACAAGTTCAAGATGCTCAACCTGACCCAGTTTGTCTGCTGTTATCCTTGGAGACTGGGTGGTAGTGCTGGACCCACAGAATGCTGGAAGAACTCTAATTTTCACATCCCCTGTCCTGCAGGTCCACATAAGTTACCTGCAGTTCACAGTACGCCACAAGCATTTCCAGTTCTCTGTTCTCCCCTTTGGCTTTAACAGCACCCCTAGAGAGTACATGAAAGTGATGGTGGTGCTTATAGCACATCTTCGGAGGTCGGGGATTCCAGTCTTCCCCTACCTCAACAACTGTCTTTTTAAAGCAGACTAGTCCCACCAAATCGTATCCCACTAAATTGTACTACTTAGCATTGTAGGGGTTCACTGTTTACGTGCAGAAGTTACATCTGACTCCTTCACAGACAGTATCACCTGGAGAATAGAGTCCAGGATAGGCAGGCCATGATCCTGATGTTTCAATATCTGACATGAAATCAGAGATTCCTGGTTTCCAGCAGAGTTCCAGCTTCATATCAACCTTCTGTAGTTGAGAGCCATCCGCCTGGGTTTGAAAGCCTACCTGTCCTCCATCAAAGGAAAGCTGGTGCAGGTGCTCACGGATAGCATCACCACCATTTGGTACTGCAACAAGCAGGGTGGGGTGGCGTCATTGACCCTATGCCAGGAGGTTGTGCTTGTCTGAACATGGCTAGACCACTGTGAGGAAATGGGGTGTTTTATATGGTGTGGTTGTGCAACCTCACAGTGTAATACACTTACCAGCACCTTTAGAACCAGTAGGTTGCGTTTGTTAAACCCTTAGCTCAACCATAAGAAGCTGTGGTTCTGAGCAGTTATGCTTACACAGAAGAACAAATGTAAAACATTTAAACAGCACCAAAACAATTAAAGAAGAATTACATGAGGCACTCAAGAAATCTGACACCAATTTATAAAAATAAACTGTGTTTTGTATTTTTAGACACCAAAATGAAAAAGATAGTCGAGGGTTCCAGAGATACAGTAAGTATGTACATGGTACAGTAAGTATGTACTTTTTTACTTAACCACAAAAAAAAATGGTAAATTCAGCGAATTTGACACTTAGAAACTTTTTCAAGAACATTTTGGATACATTTCAGTGTGGTTACTTTGAGTTACTTTAGGTGACCAACTCCAGCAGGGAGTCAGTCAGGGGGACCAGAAAGGTCCTCAGAAACAGTTATCTCGAAGAAAGAAGTAACCTTCAGTCAGTTCCTTAGGTGACCATCTCCAGCAGAGAGAGTGTCAAGGGGATCAGCAAGGTCCTCAGAAACAGTTACCTTGAAGAAAGAAGTTGGCTTTTAGGATGCTGAAGATGCAGTAGTATGCTGTGGATGCGATGCACTGTGGTCAGAGGGGGTGGTCTTCCTGCAGCTACTCCTCTGCCCATGGGCTTGGTGAGGCTATCCTTGCCACGGGGGTCAACGTCCCTCAAAGTCCTCTTGATACTGGACTACCAGTCGCCCGGCGCTGCGGTCACAGTAGAATCTTTGCTTGGTTGGTAACTTGCCTTCTGGGCAACCAAGCTGCACTCCGATGACTCTCACGAGTCCAGCAGACCCGTGGGCAACTTTGAGCATCAGGTTCTTATCCCTGGTGCTGAACGGCGACAAGGTTAGAAGATGTGGGCAACCAACTCACCCCACAGGCTTCTTCAGCTGTTGTGACCCTGTGCTGTGAACAACTGGCCCTTGGATTCTCATGCTTTGGCTTTCCTTGGGAAATGACTTCTCAATGAGCATAGCACAGCAGGCACAGTGTCTTCTCCTTTGCTAGCCGCAAGGTTCAGCCGGTACTGTCCAAGGTGGTGCAGCCTCTCTTTGCCAGTTTCGTGGTGCAGCAGGGCAATCCTTTTTCAATTCTCTTCTCCAGTGCATCAGGATCTTAGTTTTGGGTGCCCTTTTTATGTCCAGAACATGCCCCATGGTTGGACTTGATCAATAGCCAATAGGCTAGTAGGTCCCATCCCTCCTGTGGACCCCTTCCTGTGAGGTGTGGCATCTGGCTATCCCAGAATTCTCCATTCTGCCCATCTTCAAGATGGCAGAACCCCTATCTTGGCGTGTTGCAGTCCCTAGCCCATCCCAGAGGTTTGGCTACTAAGGGGGTTACACGCACCTGAAAAACTGGTTTCCCCTCTCATTCCTGAGTGCCAGCCTGTTTACCTAAACAGTAGAGCAGCCCCGCTCCCAAGTATTCACCATTTGCCCTCCAAATTTGGTTTCTCCTTTGAAGCTATCCTTTTGGGCCAACACCTATGTGGCCTTCTGCCCCACCTAGGCTTCTTTTGTGCCCATTACTAGGAGTCATGCGAACTTGTCCCCAGGAGGGCAAAAGGCTGTCTCATGGACAAACCCTGTGTGCAACCATAGGCAGGCACAGAGGATTTAGGGCAACAAAGCAGCAACTTTGTAAAAGTTGCACACTGCTACAAGTTACTTTAATTCCGACTTGGCCATCAAGTTGGCCTTAATGTAAGGGTTGTTTGATTTCTTACAGTATCAAATTTAGTAGTCCCATTCACAAGATAGCAAAGCTGAGACGTCCCTTACCAACGGGGCTACTAGCTTTTTCCACACAAAAAACAATAATTGTGGGGTTTTGCACTTGGATCATGTAAAAGTACATTTTCCTCTGTCAAATATACAGCACCTTGCCTTATGGCTAGTTAGGCCTGCCTTAGGGGTGGCTTACGTATATTAAAAGGGGAAGATTAGGCTTTGCCATTGCTGTAAATGGCAAAGTGCAGTGGCACACTGGATGCTATGTTTTACCTTTGTCTCACCCTTAGTAGCATAACCAGTGTTGGAGTCCCTGGGGTGACCCTATAGCCTACAGGCCCTAGGCACCATATACTCTGGAATTATAAGTAAGTTAGCGTATGCCAATTGGGTATAAGCCACTCAAACATACAGGGTCAGGGTACAGGCACCGAGGTCTAACAGCCCTCAGTGCACTATCAGTCGAAAAACTAGCAGCCTCAGTCCTAAACTTAAGGGGTGACTTTGCAAAAGGTTCCTTACAACCGCCAAGGAACTGTTCTAGGTGATACACTTTCTGGCAGGTTCCTTAAACACCTATGTGGACAAATTAAGCCGTCTATATCTTGCATATCACAAATGGTAGTTACATCCGGAAGTGGCACAGGGCCTTCTCCACGAAGGGGGAGAGCTGTGTTTCGGTATACGTTTTGCCACTGTTCAGAATCTCTCAGTATCAGCACGTGTTTCTAAAGAGGTCTGCTCAGAGATGCGTCCTGCATAGAGTGGAACTCGAGACTGTACGTCTTTCTGATGATATCTATCCTGCCCAAATTTTGAAAAATATGAGGACTGACTGGGCCCAAGTCATCCTTGTAGATCCTTATTGGGCATGGAAAGTATGGTATCCCAAACTCCTGGGAATGAACATCTGTCCTCTGAACTTGCTTTCCCTTTGGGAGGATCTTCTGTCGCAGCAGCAGGACAGGTTCCAACACTTGGGACTGTGTAACCTCCATGCTTTAAGTTGGAGCAGCGTTTGAGTGCTTTTGATCTTCCTCCAGCAGTGGTTGATGTCATCTTGGAAGTCAGGCATCCTTCAGCCAAATCTTTATACATCTGCCATTGAGCTTGTGGCCTGGTTCACTTCTAAACAGATCGACCCACTCCATGTCTAACTGTCCTGAGTTTTTCTTTTGCCTTACTGAGCCCAGTAAGGACTTGCTTTGGACAATGTTAAAGGGTACTTGTTGGCTCTTTTTTCCAGTTACCAGACTAGCCTTCATCATTTAAATCTCCTATTGTTATGCAGTTACACCATATGTTTCCTCCTTCTCCATTGTTATGCCCCCAGGGGGCTTGAATTTGGTTCAAGCATTCCTCATATGTTCATTTTTTAGCCCCTCCACACTTCTTCTCGCAGACTCCTTACCCTCAAGACTGTTACTTGATGCTATACCATCAACACAGAGAGCTACAAGCCCTTTCTGTTAACCTGCCTTATACCATGCTCTGCCCAGACAAGCTAGTCTTCCATGCATGACCTTCTATGGTTCCGAAGGTAGTGATGCCATTTCACGTTGTGGTATTCTTTGCTCTACCTCAGCCCTCTAAGGATTGAGGGAAGGCTTACCCAGTTGGATCTGAAAAGAGCCCTCAGCTTATATATTGATCGTTCCAAAAACCACTGGGTGGATAATCAGCTATTTATCTTATTCACTTGAGCAAAGAAAGGATTTTCTCATGCTAGATTGTGCTCTGCATGTGGATCTGCTGTACACTGGTCAAAAACATCATCCTGAAGACTTACAGCCTCCTACCAGGGCCAAGGCTACTACCATTGCTTTGACCCATCTGGTGCTTGTTCTAGACATTTGTCAAACCAGGACATGGGCATCACTCCATATGTTAAGAAGACACCATCGCTCCATACGCTCCCAAGGCACTGTTGTCTGGACAGCCAGATCCCACGGCAAAGACAATATGCCTGCTTGACCCTTCAAGACTTTCTGGTTTGATCCAGTTCACATACCCACCACATAGGAGGTATTGCGAAGTGTCAATTAAAAGATTAAGTTACTTACCATCGGTATTGGTAGATCTTGGCCCAGAAAGATCTATTTTTGTAATTTGGTGTAAATCTGTACTGTAGTTTTGGAGTTATTCTTTGTAAGAGGAACCATTACCATGTTTACACCAGTGTTCTGGTGCCTTTTTTTGGATTATCACTGGTAAAAATTATATATTCTTTACAACTCTGTTTCTGACACCTGGTAAGAGGGCAATCTTACCTAAGCTCAACTTTTTTGTTAACACATACTTATTTGCATAGAATGTTTTTCCCATTTTCCTAAAAACAAAACCCTACATTTTGCAACATTTTGGCTATATTCTCTGTTTCCTTTAGGGGAAATCCACAAGCGTGGAGTACGTTTAGAATATCCAAATTGTGGAGGGACAAAAGGGTCTGAATGTGACATGAATATCTTTTGAGCAAACAAAGGCTTAATCATGATCTGCTCCTAATCTCAAAAAAGGGCTCTGATCTGGGGCTGAGGATAAGGCTCAACAGTTAATGGGTAAAGTCCCAAGTTTACAATGTAGCCTTGGTGTGGTGAATGTTTCTTGTCTTTTTCTTTTGTACAGTCTGCCTCCAATTACGCTCCTTGAGTCTGTTGTCCCGTGCACAGTTGTGACTCAGCCTCCTCATGAAAAATACAAACTTATTATTTTTCAATACACAGGGGTGTGTGGAGTTTAACAAAATATCTACTTGCCCGTGGGACAAATCTGTTTGAGCTGTAAAAAAAAAAATCCTCTTCTCCCTTTGGTGCCACATAGTTCGGCGACAAATGATGGCAGCAATATCATTATATAAGAACGCTGATAATAGCCAGGGCTCATTATGTAGTAGCCTGGAAGTAGCAGTAGGCAATACCTCCAGGGTTGAAATGCTCTTTCGAGTATGTGCAAACCTACTATCATGCATGTTTAAGAGGTTTTCACCAGCTCTTCTCAAATGTTTTCCAAAACTGAGAAAGGTTGGAAAGTTGCTCTTGAAAAAGGCAGAAGAAAAACTTCTTCCAGGGTGGGGGAGAAAGTGGTTTGAGGGAAAGTGAATTTGTAAGCGTTCAACAGATTTTCGCATGAGAACATTTATAAATGCATATTTGCTCAAACTAAAATGCAGTTCACATTTAATTTCTAGGAGTACGGTTTCCTGGCCTACTTCTGTAATTGCTTGTGAATTCATGAAAGCTATAAAAGTGCACTAATGCAAGGACATATGCTATAAGTGCACTTTTGTGACTTTCTTTAAGAATTTGGTCCCTCATTAGGTTTGGTGTTAACCAAGTTCTTTTTTTTTTATTAAAGTCTATTTGTCTGCTGTGAGTGAGAGGATTTTGCTCTTTCACAAGAAGCATATTAGCACAAAAAAGTAGTTTTGCTCAGTGCCAGGGACTATTGTGACATTGTGTGCTTTTTGAAACCAAAACATATTTTTGCTTTTTGCCAATGTTTGTTATAATGGTGAGAGCAACCGCTCCAACAACAAAGTTTTGCAAAAACCATGTCAAACCAAGACAGGCATTGACTACACCAAAAGGCTGATTATCAATGTCAGACCTATTGGCTTTGTCAATGCTTGTTTATTTTTTATGTTTCTTAAAATCTTGTTGAAACTGGTTACATTGATTTTCCATTACGAATCATTTTTGGAAATTCCAGCATGCATCAACACATTTTACTAGAAAAGGTATCTAAAATTTCACAGGAGTTTGTTTAGGAAAACATTTTTTTCCCTAGTTGCATTTTTTTGTGAACATTTTATTTTGAAAGAAAAGAATCATCAACCTTGCTTTTAAGCTTCTGCAGATATTTGCATCTTATCAGAGATCATTTTGAGAGCATTATGCATATCCTCATAGTGGTTAACTTTGCAAACTTGTGCACACATTTTTATGTTGGAACCTCTACCAGTAGTGCAGTCTTAGCTTACAATATTTCCTTAGAGCGCTCACTCTAATGATAAAGGCTGAGTTTTAATGAACCATAGGTACAAGCTCCAACAGCATGAACAATTGGACACAAATATCACCTAAACTACAGGCAATGTTCTTCCCGATCCATAATGATGTATCGTAAAGTGGCAGCTAAAGGGTTTGTGCTGCGGGAGTTAGGCATACTTGTACCAAGGACAAAATAAATACCCCCAAATAATATGTCCTGGGCGTTGGGCTATAGGAATTCCACATCCCTGAATACAAGGTGCCTATTATTCGTCAGAGAGGCTGTTGGAGTATATTAAAGTAAATAGCGCTTATGGATTTATATACTCCCTCCCGATCAAAACTACCCCTCCATTCATGCCATCATGCTACGTTTGGATGACAGAGGATCACTTGCCACTTCTGTGCAAGGAGGTTATGGCTCTATTGGCTAAGGGAGCAATAGTGAGGGTCCCTGTGCCAGAAGTAGGTTGTGATTGTTATTCCTGCTATTATCTGGTTCCCAAAAATGACACAGACCTACACCCTATTCTAGACCTTCGGTCCCTCAACCTCTTCCTCAAAAACAAGAATTTCAAAATTCTAACTCTGGCTCAGGTCTTATCTGCTCTGGACCCAAGAGACTGGATGGTAGCATTGGACTTTGCAGGATGCTTAATTTCATATCCCCGTCCTGCCTTCCCACAGATGCTACTTGCAGTTCTCGGTTGGCCACAAGCACTTTCATTTTAAGCGTGCTCCCCTTTGGCCTTACCAGTGCCCATCAGGTGTTCACCAAGGTGATGATGGTGGTCACAGCTCATCTACGCAGGTCCGGGGTTTCTGTCTTCCCCTAACTCAACGACAATGACTGTTGGTTAAAGGCAGGCTCACCCCAGGCTGTTGTCTCCCACCTTCAGACTACGGCCGACTTCCTGCACTCTCTGGAGTTCACTATAAATGTGCTGAAGTCACACCTGACTCCGCCTCAGATGTTCTCTTTCATTGGAGCTGTTCTGGATGCAGTGCAGTTCCGGGCTTATCCTCCTGAGCGGCAAGTCCAGGATATTCAGGCCATTATATCGATGTTTCAGCCTTTATCCTGGATTTTGGTGAGAATGACTCTGAGGCTGCTGGGCCTCATGGCCTGGCCTCCTGCATTCTGTTGGTGAATCATACCAGATGGCATATGCTGGCTCTGCAGTGGGACCTGAAGTGGGTGCAGCATCAAGGGAATCTCTCTGATATGGTCCAGAACTGGAAGGTGACTGTGCAAGATCTGCAGTGGTGGCTAATGCACCGGGATTGGGGTCAGAGGCAAACTTCTCTCCCTTCCCCAACCAGATCTGACAGTAGAGACAGATGCGGCCACCTGGAAGAGGCGGAGATCAGAGGTATCTGGTCTCCTGCTGAGTCCAGACTCCACATCAACCTTTTGGAGCTCATGGCAGTCACACTGGCATTAAAAGTATTTCTTTTGTTTCTCAAAGGGAAAGTAGTGCAAGTGTTCATGGACAATACCACCTCCATGTGGTACTGTAACAAGCAGGATAGGGTGGGGTTGTGGACCTTTTGTCAGGAGGCTCTGTGCCTCTGGACATGGCTGGAACCTCAGGGCATTTCCCTGCTGGTTCAACACTTGGCTGTCTCTCTGAATGTACCGGGTCGTTCATGAATGGCGTCTCCATCCTGAGGTGTTGCAAGGTGCCATTCAGTAGTGGGGAGAGACTTAGTTAGATCTGTTTGTCTCCTCAGAGAATGAGTAATGTCAGCAGTTTTGCAGGTTGGAGTTCCCAATGTGGCACTTGCTCAACAACACTTTTTTTTTTGAGTGGAGCTCAGGCCTCCTGAATACCTTTCCACCCATAACACTGCTGCCCAGAGTTCTCAAGAAGATCAAGAACCACAGGGACTAAGTCATCTTTGTAGCTCCGGACTGGGCATGAAGAGTCTGGTATCCCGAGCTGTTGAACATGGCCATCAGTCCTCTGATCAGACTGCCCCTTTGGGATAGTCTTCTGTCACAGCAACAGGGGAGGGTTCTTCACCGAGACCTGTCCAGTTTACACCTTCTTGCGCAGAGATTGAGCAGTGGCTGTTGACAGCTTTTGACCTTCCATCCGAAGTCTGTAAAGTTATCTTGGCTGCCTGGTGTCCCTCCGCCAAAATGGTATACACCTGTTGATGGAACACCTTTGTGGCAAGATGTACAGATAAGTCTGTTGACCCCCTCTCTGCCCCTCTTTCCAAGGTTCTCTTGTTCAGTTCATACTTTCATTGACACAGCAGGGGCAACCTTTGTGCACCCTAAAAGAGTATTTGTCAAAGTTGCTTTGGGCTCCCTCAAAAGGTATTTGTCTGCTATCTTTGCATTTCCGACATTACCTGATCAACCTTCTTTACGTTTCCTATGATTAGTAGGTTTTTTAAGAGCCTTACCCACATGTTTCCTCCATCCCATTCATCATGCCTCAATGGGATTTGAATTTGGTTCCGACATTCCTAATGTGCGCACCTTTTGAGCCTCTCCACAATTGTCCACTCAGGCTTCTGACATTAAAAACAGCCTTCCTTGTGGCCATTACCTCTGCCAACAGGGTGCGTGAGCTGCAGGCATTATCATCCAAGCCGCCCTATCTTTCCATCGATCCTGACAAAAGTGGTGCTTCGGATTAGGGCTTTATTTTTGCCAAAAGTGGTACCTCCATTTCATGTAGGCCAGTCCATCACTTTGCTTACTTTTTATGCACCCCCACACCCTTCTAGGGAAGAGGAGACACTCCACAGCCAGGACCCAAAAAGAGCATTGGTGTTCTACCTTGATCATACCAAAGAGTTCCGGGTGGATGATCAACTCTTTATTGGTTATGTGGGTGCTCAGAATGGTCAAGCAGTGCAGAAGAGAACCATCTCTGGATGGCTTGTTTTCTGCATTAAAATGTGCTACCCATTAGCTAAAAAGTAACCACCGGCAGGTTTGAGCTCTCATTCTAACAGAGTGACAGCTGCAACCACTGCGTTAGCACTTGGAGTTCCAGTCGTGGGCATCTGTCAGGCAGCAACGTGGGCATCCTTGCACATATTCACTGTAGAAAACTGGCACTTTTTGCAGCTACCTCTCCCCCCCCCCCCCCCAAACCAACTCACCGTTAGCCTGATATTGATGCTGACTTGACTGAGAGTGTGCTGGGATACTGCTAACCAGGCACCAGCACCAGTGTTCTTTCCCTAAACATTTACCATTATTTCTACAATTGGCACACCTCCGGCACACAGATAAGTCCCCTTGTAAAAGGTACCAGTGGTACCAAGGGCCCTGTGACCAGGGAGGGTCCCTAAGGGCTGCAGCATCTGTTATGCCACCCTAAGGGGCCCCTCACAAAGCACATGCACACTGCCATTGCAGATTGTGTGTGTTGGTGGGAAGAAAAATGCAAAGTTGACACGGCATCTCTCTCAGGGTCCCAAGCCCACAAAACACTGCCTGTGGCATAGGTATGTCACCCCTCTAGCAGGCCTTACAGCCCTAAGGCAGGGTGCACTATACCACAGGTGAGGGCATAGCTACATGAGCAATATGCGCCTTCTGTGTCTGAGTCCATTCTTAGAAATTGTAAGTGCAGTGTGGCCATATTAAATATATGGTCTGAGAGTTTGACATTTTTAACTCCACAGTTCCATAATGGCTTCACTCAATACTGGGAAGTTTGGTATCAAACATCTCAGCACAATAAATCTGCACTGATGCCAGTGTGGGATTTATTAAAACAAATGCACATAGAGGGCATCTTAGAGATGCCCCCTGGATTTTACCCATTCCTCTAGTGTAGGACTGACTGGTCTGTGCCAGTCTGCAACTAGCAGACATGTTTCTGACCCCATGTGGTGAGGGCCGTTGTGCCCTCTGAGGGCCAGAAACAAAGTCTGCTCTGGGTGGAGGTGGTTCACACCTCCCCTTGCAGGAACTGTAACACCAGCGGTGAACCTCAAAGGCTCAGGCCTCGTGTTATAGTTCCCCAGGGCACTCTAGCTAGTGGAGAAAAACAAGGAGGAGTGACCACTTCAGCTGGAACCACCCCTAAGGTGTCCAGAGCAGAAGTGACACCCCCACACCCCTTGCGGAATCCTACATCTTGGTTTGGAGGACAGGGACCAATAGGTGTAGGAATGTGCCCCCCTCCCCAAAGGGAGTGGACACAAGGAGGTTGTAGCCGACCTCAGGGACAGTAGCCATTGTCTACTGCCCTCTGACTGCTAAAATGCCTCTAAATCTTGTATTTAAGGGCTTCCTGAACCCAACTCACCAGATTCCTGGCGACCTGACAAGAAGAAGGACTGCTTAGCTGAAACCCCCAGCAGATAAGAAGCAAGACAACAACTGCTTTAGCCCCAGCCCTACCGGCCTGTCTCCTGCTTCAAAGAACCTGCAAAAGACCAGCAACACACCCAGCGAGACCAGCGACCTCTGCCCAACTCCAGAGGAATGCCCGGCACCCAAAAGGACCAAGAGCTCCAGAGGACAGCAGCTCTGTCTTAAGAAAAACCAACAACCAAGGACTCCCACCTCACTCTGGATGTGTGAGTCCTGACCCCTGTGCACCCGACGCTCACAGCCCGTGTCCAGGTGGTCCACCCAGCAAACGAGGGTCCCCAGGCGATTGCGAGCAAGTGCCTACCCTGGGTTGACCTTTCCATCCCTCCACAACGACGCCTGCAGAGGGCATCCAGAGGACCCCTCTGGCCGCGAAGCCCTAGGCGAAGATATCCAATGCATAAAAACGCACTGCCCGCGCAGCCCTCATGCCTTCGAGAAACCGAACCCCGGTGCATCTACGGTAAGCAGATGGCCCTCCTCCCTGTCTGACCTGTGGTGTGCCCGACACCCACCCCTGGACCTCGCCTGCAGCCTCTGAGTGACCCCTGGGATCCCTTCATGGAGCAGCATTGGAAACCCGAAATCCTGTTTGTCCCCTGCACCCGGCCGCCCCTGTGCTGCTGAGGGTGTGTGTGTGGTGCTTACTTGTGGCCCCTGCAGTGCTCCTTCAATCCCCCCCTGGTCTGCCCTCCAAGCCGTGGGTACTTACCTGCTGGCAGGCCTGAGTCTGAGTACCCCCTGTCTTCATAGGAGCCCTGTAGGAAGTTGGCTCTGTATGTACTATCTCAAAGTGAGAGATAGTGTGCACAGAGTTGAAGGGTCCCCCTTAGAGGTTGATAGTGGCAAAAAAAGATAATACTAATGCTCTGTTTTGTGGTAGTGTGGTCGAGCAGTAGGCTTATCAGAGGATAGTGTTAAGCATTTGTTGTACACACACAAGCAATAAATGAGAACACACACTCAGACTTAACTCCAGGCCAATAGGTTTTATATAGAAAAATATATTTTCTTAATATATTTTAGAACCACAAGATTCAAGATTTGAGGTAAGTACATAAAATGCAATGTACTTCACACAGGTAAGTATAGAACTTTGATTTAAAACAGTAGTATACACAGTTTTGTTTAAAATGCCAATAAGCTAATTTAAAAGTGGACACTGCAAAAAATCAAGAATTCCCTGGGGGAGGTAAGTTTGGTTAGTTTTTGCAGGTAAGTAGAGCACTTACACAGTCAGAGCAGACCAGAGGTTTTTGTAGAGCACTGGGGGGGGGGGGGGGGGGGGGGGGGAGACACGAAAGCCCACAAAACACACCCTCAGCGGCCCAGGGGGCGGCCGGGTGCAGTAGGCACAATAGGCATCAGGTTTGCTATAGAAAGCAGTGGAGGGATCTGGGGGGGTCACTTAGGCAATGCAGGCAGGGCACAGGGGGGCTTCTCGGGCCAGCCATCAACTGGGCTAGGATGAGGGCCACCTGCTGGTCACTCCTGAACTGATAGGTGATTCCTCTCGGTACTGGGAGGCTGCAGGTGCAGTGCTTGGTCCAGGCGTCGGGTTCCTTTGTTACCAGGCAGTCGTGGTCAGGGGGAGCCTCTGGATCCTCTCTGCAGGTGTCGCTTGTGGTGGGGGGGTGCAGGGAGGTCGACTGCAGTGTTGGTTCTCCTGAACTCGAGCCGGGGGCTTCAGGTGCAGAGTGTGAAGACTCACGCTTGCGGCGGGAAGGGAGAATCTCTTTAAAAGTTGCTTTAAAGTTGCAAAGTTGTTGCAGTTTCTGAACAGTGCAGCGGTTCTTGGGAGTTTCTTGGTCCTTCGGGTACAGGGCAGTCCTCTGAGTCCTTAGAGGTCTCTGGTCCCTGTCGGATGCGTTGCTGTGCAGGTTCTTTGAGTCTGGAGACATGCTGGTAGGGCTGGGACCAAGTCAATTGGTGTCTCCGTCGTCTCTGCGGGGCTTTCAGGTCAGCAGTCCTTCTTTCTTCAGGTTGCAGGAATCTGATTTCCTGGGTTCAGGGTCGCCCCTAAATACTAAATTTAGGGGGGTGTTCAGGTCAGGGGGCAATAGCCAATGGTTACTGCCCTTGAGGGTGGCTACACCCTCTTTGTGCCTCCTCCCATAGGGGAGGAGGGCACATGCCTATTACTATTGGGGGAATCCTCCAAACCAAGATGGAGGATTTCTAAAGGCAGGGGTCACCTCACCTTAGGGGCTGTCCTGACTGGTAGGTGACTCCTCCTTCTTTTTCTCATTATCACTTCCGGCCTTGCCGCCAAAGGTGGGGGCTGTTGCCGGAGGGGCAGGCATCTACACTAGCTGTCATGCCCTGGGGTGCTGTAACAAAAGGCATGAGCCCTTGAGGCTCACCGCCAGGTGTTACAGTTCCTGCAGGGGGAGGTGAGAAGCACCTCCACCCAGTACAGGCTTTGTTCCTGGCCACAGAGTGACAAAGGCACTCACCCCATGTGGCCAGAAACACGTCTGGTTGTGGCATGCTGACAGAAACTGGTCAGCCTAGCACTAGGAGTCGGACTGGTATTCAGGGGGCATCTCTAAGATGCCCTCTGGGTGTATTTTACAATAAATCCCTCACTGGCATCAGTGTGCATTTATTGTGCTGGTAAGTTTGATACCAAACTTACCAGATTTCAGTGTAGCCATTATGGAACTGTGGAGTTCGTAATTGGACTCCCAGACCATATACTCTTTATGGCTACCCTGCACTTACAGTGTCTAAGGTTTTTGCTTAGACACTGTAGGGGCATAGTGCTAATGCAACTATGCCCTCACCTGTTGTATAGTGCACCCTTCCTTAGGGCTGTAAGGCCTGCTGGAGGGGTGACTTACCTATGCCACAGCCAGTGAGAGGTGGGCATGGCACCTTGAGGGGGGTGCCATGTTGACTTAGTCATTTTCTCCCCACCAGCACACACAAGCTGTGAAGCAATGTGCATGTGCTGAGTAAGGGGTTCCCAGGGTGGCATAATACATGCTGCATCCCTTAGAGACCTTCCCTGGCTGCAGGGCCTTTGGTACCAGGGGTACCATTTACAAGGGACTTATCTGTGTGCCGGGGCTGTGCCAATTGTGGGAACAAAGGTACAGTTTACGGAAAGAACACTGGGGCTGGGGCTTGGTTAGCAGGGTCACAGCACACTTTCAATCATAACTAGCATCAACAAAAGATGAAAAGTTAGGGGGTAACCATGCCAAGGAAGGCATTTCCCTTCAAGCCCACATTAAAATTGCTCAACTTTGACCTCTGCACCCGGCCGGCCCCGTGTTGCTGGTGGTGGGTGTTTGGAGTTAACTTGAACCCCAACCAATGGACTTCCTAAAACCCGGAGACTGAAACTATAAGTGGGGTACTTACCTGTAAAACGATCTAACTTTTCTTCCCCCAGGAACTGTTTCTCAAAATTGCAGTGTCCATTTGTAAAACAGATTATTGCCAATAATTCAAAAACTGTATTACTTACCTATTTTAAATACAAAAGTACTGTTGATAACTGTGTGAAATATGAATGTATCGAAGTACTTACCTGCAACTTGAATCTTGTGGTTCTAAAAATAAATTAATAAAATATATTTTTGATATATAAAAAACATTGGTCTGGAGTTAAGTCATTAAGTGTGTGCTTCTTCTTTTGTCTCTGTGTGTACAACAAATGCTTTGCACTACCCTCTGTTAAGCCTAACTACTCGACCATAGTACCAGAAAAGAGAGCATTAGTATTATCTACTTTAGCCTCTGGGGAACCCCTGGACTCTGTGCACACTATACCTCATTTTGATATAGTATATAAGAGGCAGATTCCTACATTCACCAAACACTACTGCCTTGACAGTCAGGTCCAAAGGGACGGGTACTTTGTCCGTTTAGTACTGCAGGACTTCCTAATATGATCTCAGTATGCAGACCCACCTCCGGGGATGGTATTGCTTGCGTATCTATTCTAAGGTAAGGAATCTGCAACTAAAAATCTCTATCAGATGAACAAGTTACTTACCTTTGGTAAGGCGTTATCTGGTAGAGACATATTCTGGTTACTGATTTCTTACCGACCCACCCATCCTCCCCGTTCTGCAAACTGATTTCTAGGGACAGGGACTTTGCTTTCAAGGCCCTAGATTTGATGCACCAGTGGTTGGTGCTCTTCGTGGCTCCATTCTTCTGGCGTGGAAGGTCGTGAAAAGAAGCGGACATCAGCACGCCAGGATGGTGCATGTAAAGCATCTGCCACAATATGTCCATCATGCACAAAGCCGATGACATATACGGAACTGACCAACGCAACCTGACTGCATACTGGAGTACTGCTCGAGAAAAATCTCCGGATCCAGACTGACACCTGGGACAAATTCTAAGGTGGGGAATCTGCAACTAGAATATGTCTCTATCAGATAAAACATTACTGAATGTAAGTAACTTGTTCTTTAGCAGGGCCGTGACTCCATCTGGTGCGCCTGCAGGCCCCATGGGTCCGATGTCGTATTCACTGGGAGGTTTCCCAGTGGCATATCACCAGGCTCCGTTCCTGCCTTTCATTCCGATGGCCCAGGTACCCTGGCCTTTACCTGCACCGAGGAAGGTGGCCCCTCTGTTGACTGACAGTCGTCAGGAGTCATTGGTGCCGATTGAGCCTGTTCCAACGTCTTTGCATCATATGCTTCAGTCACTGCAGATTCTGCTACTCCAGTATCAAAAACCCCGGCGCCAATGCCGGCGCTGATTTGGTCTCCTATGGCGCTGCTGCTGGAGTCGAGGCATAGATTACGTAGACAAGTTCATCAGCTTCTGGATGAAGAACAGTATTTCTGCTCACAGTAAGATCCTGGAGAAAGGTGAAATTCTTGCACATGATCCTCGTTTTGAGGGGTCAGATGTCGCAAGTGGTTTGGATACTTTGCCAGATTACTAATTATTGTCTCTGAAGGTTGTGCCTCCACCTGAGGTCACGTCATACCATGCAGTGGTAAGAAAAGCTGTGGACATGTTGAACTTGCCCCTTCTTACAGCAGAACTTAAGTGTAATTTGTTGACTGAAGTCCTTTGTTCAACTTCTTCTGTGCCAGAGCCACTTAAATGAGGCCTTGACTGAACCTTTCTTAGACATTTGGCAAAAACCTTTGTCGACTCTGGCAGTGACTCGACCCGTTGCCAGAAGGTACAAGACTGCTTCAGGGTATACTGTTTTTTTGAATAGTCACCATTTACCCGAAAGTTTGGTGGTACAGGCTTCTTGTTCTTCGAAGTTGACCCTAGAGTTGTTCCCTACTTCTCCAACAGACAGGAGTCCAAAAAGATGGAGCAATCTGTGAAGAAGGTTTTTTCTTTGGGGAGTATGGCTTTGAAGTCGGGTAACGCCACATATTTGTGGGCAGCTTTATTTATGCCTTGATGGGTTATGCCAGGGGTGTGTTTACAAAGCTGGCAGAATATGTTCAGGGTCACTTTGCCGAGCTCTTGAATGACAGCCAGGCGGTGGTGAGGTAGTAGCTACGAAAAGCCGTGCTTGGTTAGGAGAATCTGGATTTTTGCCTGATGTACAAGCCACTCTAATGGATTTGCCTTTCAATGCTGTGAGACTGTCACCAAAGCTGACTCTACTTTGGAAAGATTCAAGGACTGCAAAGTGACAGCAAGGTCTTTAGTCCTTTAATCTCAGCCTAAGGACTACAGGCTGTCTTGTAAGTTCCAGGGACTTGATCAGAACTATTCCTTTTGTGGGAGGCAAAAGTTCCAGCAGCAACAGTCAGCTAATCCACTTTACATGTTCTACAGAGGGTGTGACAAAGGGAGAGAGCAAGGAGTTGCCCATCAGCCTTCCTTCTCATCTTCCTCCCCAGTCAATGTCACAGGAAAGCAGCCCTAGTTTCACCTTCTTAGAACATGCTTTGCCAGTGTGAGGAAGATTGTCCCATTTTCTACCACAGTGGAGGTCCATAACATTGGAGCGGTAGGTTTTGATTATGGTGGAAAATGAATATGCTCTACCTTTGCAGGAATTTCCCATACTTTTTCCTCCCCAACACAGTTTTTATTCAGAAGACTGTCTTCTGCACGTCCAGCAGAGGGTACAATCCCTATTTCAAAAGGGCACGGTGGAGTTGGTTGGAGCTGGAAAGGGGGCAGGGATGTTATTTGTGTACTTCCCGATTCCAAAAAATGATGATCGTTTGTGGCCGATCCTAGACCTCAAGGATTTGAATTTGTTCCTCAAGCTAGATAAATTCAAAATGCTTACCCTGGCACACAGGCTGGATGGTTTCAATTGATTTTCAGGATGCAGATTATCACATCACCATTCTGCAATCGCACAGGAAGTGCCCCTGTTTCATGGTTGGGTCACAACATTACCTTTATGCGGTCCTTCCATTTGGTATTACTTCAGCACCTCTAGTCTTCACAAAGGTATGGTAGTGGTCGCAGCACAACTCAGAAGGTGGGCAATTCTGGTATTCCCTTACTTGTATGATTGGCTACTGAAAGCTGAGTCTCTCATGTTGATGTTACATCGCTTGCAGTTGACAACTCAGTTGTTGTACAACCTGGGCTTTCCCATAAACTTGCCCAAGTCTCACCTGGAGCCCTCTCAACTCACCCTGTTCAAAGAGGCAATACTTAGACTACCATGAATCGTGCTTACCCTCCTAATCAGAGAATTCAAGACATTCAGGCTATGTTTCCAGTGTTTCAGAATGAAGCAATGGCTCCAGTCCTGAAGTACTTACATCTGCTCTGCTGGATTGCTTCCTGCATTCTGTTGGTCACCAAGCAACGCAGGCACATGAGGGCCCTTCAGTGGTGCCTCTGTAAGCAGTGGTTTCAACATAACAGAGCTCTCAGGGAGTCAGACAAAATCCCCAGAGACACTCTAGCGGGTCTTCTATGGTGGTTTGTGAACGGCAGTCTATCACAAAAAAAATGGTTTTGTCCTCCACCTCTGGTGACCACGGTGATAACTTATGCCTCCACTTTAGGGTTGGGAGCACATATGCGGGATATGGAGATCAAGGGACTATCGTCTCCTGAAGGACATTTGTTGCACACCAGTCTGTTAAAAGTGTGAGCAGCACGTCTGGCACTCAAGGCCTTCCTCCCATCTGCAGTCCGTCATTGCAGGTCTTGACAGACAGTACTAACGCAATGTGGTATGTCAACTAATTGAGCTCTGGGGTTGAATCTTCTTTGCAAAGAAGCTCTATGACTTTGGTCCTGGGCTCAGGGCCATCGAACTTGTATCATTATGAATCACTTTGCCGGAGTTCTGAACCTACATGTGCACTGTCTGTCAGCATTTTTTAGCCGATCACATGTAGCATGTGGTGCTACACATCTTCTGGCATTGGGGTCACCTTAATAGACCTGTTTGCCACTCATAAGAATGTGCACTGCCTGTCGCTCTGCAGTCTTCAGTATCTAGTGCAGGGAGCTCAGGGGGGTGTATTTCAATTGAACTGGAGCTCCCAGCTGCTTTACGAGTTTCCTCCATGCCCTTGATTCCTCAGGTTCTAAGGAAGGTACGCTGACCAGGTCGAAGTCCGATTAATAGCCCTGGATTGGCCTCGAAGGATGTGGTACACAGACTGTCTTCACCTCTCACTGTGCCCTCCGCTCCGTGTCCCTCACAGGGAAGATCTCTTCACGCAGTCACAGGGGCAAGTACTACACCCCCACCTCCAGAGCCTGGACCTACATGCCTGGTTATTAAAACAGGGCATGAGTTCTCCCCCCCCCCCCCCCCCCCCCCCAGACATGGTGAATGTTGTATTGTCAGCCAGGCGACACTCCTCCAAATTGATGTATGCAGGCAGGTGGGCTAGATTTGTAAAGTGTTGCGAAGAAAATTCTATTGGCCCCTTAAAAGCCCGTTTGACATTTTGGGCCTGATTCTAACTTTGGAGGACGGTGTTAAACCGTCCCAAAAGTGGCGGATATACCACCTACCGTATTACGAGTCCATTATATCCTATGGAACTCGTAATATGGTAGGTGGTATATCCGCCACTTTTGGGACGGTTTAACACCGTCCTCCAAAGTTAGAATCAGGCCCTTTATGTTTTGGACTTTACCTGGTGCAGCATGGTTGTGGAGTTGCTGCAGTTAAGGGATATATGTCTGCCTTTACAGGTTTTCCCTTGATTACCCGATCATCGGTCCCTGTTTAAGTCCTCTATAGTAATAAGATTTAAGGGACTTACTAATAAGAATCCTCCCACTCCAGTGGGATCTTCATTTGGTGCTAACTTACCTTATGGGTATGCTGTTTGAACCCTTACATAGTTGTCCTTTGAGACTCCTCACATTTAAAACGGTCCTTCTTGTTGCCATAACATTGGCTAGATGTGTTTGCAAATTGCAGACACTAAGTGTGAAACCCCTTTCGCAACTTTCTATGCAGGTAAGTTGGTGTTGAGAACCAGGGCTGCTTTCCTGTCAAAAGTGGTTACTTCTTTCCACTTGGGACAGTCTATTATTTTGCCTACTTTTTTTCCTCTGCCCCATACATCTAAAAAGGAGGAACGGCTTCATCGATTGGACCCTAAAAGGGCTGTGAGCTTTTATATGGACAGGACATGTGATCTCTGGCTGGACGATGAACTGCTTGTTGGCTACGTAGGCAAAATGAAAGGAAAGGCTATTCATATGAGGATATTGTGCAGGTGGATCAATCTGTGCATAAAGATGTGCTACGCCGTGGCTAACAAGGAGTGATTTTGCATTTCCAGATTTGCAATTTCCTAATATGAAATCACAAATTTGGAAGTGTAAACCCCAGGGTGTCTTGGGTCCTACGGCCCCCCTTGTTGCACCCCCAAAAAAGTGGCGCATATGTAAAGCGCACAAATGCCGTAGAGGCATTTGCGTTACATGTCACTTTAAAAAATGCATTTTGAATGCATTTTTAAAAACTTGCACATGGTTACCATCGATATCATTTCCTAAATCCCATTTCGCATTTAGGAAATGATTTGTTCGTGTACTTTCGAAATCTCAAATAGGGAATCTCTCTTTGCAATTTCCTATTTGAAATCGTAAAGTGTGAGTTCTACTGTGTTGAAATCAAATTTGTTGATTCCCTGTTGGCATTTGTACTTCTGAAAAGTCAATTTAGCATTTCTTAACGGACCAGAATTGCTATTCGGTTTAAGAAATGGTAAATTCTTTCATACATCATTTCTCTTGGTGTTTTGTGTTCCATTTGTTCCAGTTAAAAGTACTGCCACCATTCTGTGTACAGGCAATGTATTCATCAAAGTGTTTAACTTGTAATTTAACATATATGATTTTCCCTTCAGGTTAGAAACAAAGCCCAGCAAGTATTCTTCATAGCTCTAAGAACCTACAATTTCTGTTGCCGAGATATCATTCCTCTGGTGTTGGAGTTCTTGAGGCCAAATAATCATCACGTCACTCAACAACAATTTAAAGTATGAAATTCAAATATTGCTATTCCGTACTTGTAATTTCTATATCATTGTTATTAATGTTATTATTGTTATTATGATGATGATGATGTCTGACCTAGAGGCATATTCAGCCCTTTCTAGTCTCATGTAGTTACAAAAATGAATACATGATGTTATAAGTAGAAAGGGCCTTTAAATCAGCCCGCTGGAGCTACTTATACTTTTCAGATGCTGGTCAGTTTTTGGATCTGCCCATATTTGACATACATCTTGTGGGGCACTGGTCTTTTTCATTAGTGCCATTGAAAAAGACCAGTGGATGTGGATCAGCTCACAAAACAATCAGTGTTTTCCTTGCCACTAAGCCCACACTTTCTGTCTAGAGCATATGTGAGTGCTGGTGCTGGACAGGATGAAATAATTAATGCTGGCACTCGTAGCATAATTCCAATGCAGCACCATTCATTTGAGTCTGAGTTGAAGCAGCGTTTGTTGTGCCATTCATTGCTATGCACCATCCTGGCTGTACTATCATTAGGTTGCCTGTAAATTCCTCATGTCAATACTGCTCTTTCAGTAAGTCTTCCATGTCTCTTGCCTCATATACCAGAAATCATCCTTTATATGTAGGCATTGCAAGCATGCACATTAGAGAAGGTGCTTGAAGCTCACTGTGTAAGTGGCACCCTTTTATCTGCTCTTTCATTTTTAGGTGTTGGCTGCAGACCAGGTTTAGCTTACTGTTCTCAAAAGATGTTTTGTGAGTAATACCAATAGTAAGTGGCTATGAGTCAACCCACTGCTCACAATTGGTTTGGGGTTTTTCTGTGAATCTCATGCTTGCTTCTTGGCTTGCCTTCCTCTTGTGTTTGTTTGATTGGATTACTTTTATCCTTCCACGGCTGACATTCAGTGAACTATTTTTGTTTCTTCCAGCACCCCATGGGACTGTATGTATTTTCTTTCTTTCTTTGCTGTTCATGTTAAGTGCCACACACTTCTGAAAATGAGCATACACATTTTCATAATGAGTTCTCCAGTACTGGATCTTTCATATATTCACATGCTTGAATCATTCCTGGTCATCGACGTGGGAGTCCCAAGGTACCATAGAAAGCAGTAGAGAAAAAACTTACATAGAAGTCCATGTTAAACACATTCAATTTAAAAGCATATTAACATCATTTAAAAAGACCCAAAGTCCAACACATTAGGTGACAGGTGACACCCCCCTTTAGAACCCTCACCACAGAGGCTCCAGCCCCTCATATTTTCTACCCCACGTTTTATGATGGGAGTCTCCCCGAGCTCTGCTCAGTTTTTCCATAGTTTGCTGGAATTTTTAGATTTCTCTTCTGGTCAGGATTTATTTCCACTGTTCCAAACTAGATCTGCTCTATAATAACAGATCCAATCAATAAGGAACTGTTCAGGTAATGTGGAACAAATGTCAAAAAGAGATGAAACTCTGATGACCCTCACAAAAAGTGTTTTTATCGTCTTTACCCAGAACATAAACCTAAGGACTGCAAGGTATGTCATACTTTTGTCTCAGAAAACTCTTAAGGACAGAGAGGAGAGATTATTACTTTGGCTACAGAGACTAAAGGCAAAAGAAAACCCTCTGTCTTAGCATGATAATGATGACTCCTCCAGGACGCAAAAATCCTGCAAAAGAAATAGATCTCCTGATATTGTGCACCAAGTGTCACCAAAAAAGGCACCTAAAAAGCCCCATCATGGGTCTTCTGGACATTCTAAAAAATCTGAGCAGTGTCCACATCCATCTAAAAGATAAATTATCCTCAGAAAAGCTGCAACTCCTTCTGTAAAGGAGTACATAGCCAAAAGGTCATCTACATCTCTACCATTAACGTCCAAGTTGCTAACAAATAAATCTGATGGACTTATTTATTAATCGATCGCTACAGAAGCTGTGGTCACTGCCACCACTACTGCAACCACACTTTCCACTGTGATGTCCCCATGTTTATGTCGTCATGGCTTCTAGCTTCTACAACAATTTTTACCTCGAGAATTCTCTCTATGACGGCACTATCAACGAATAACATATTGATGAAAATTACCAAGACATTGTTGACAACGGCCCTGTCCATGAGACCATTGATGACAGCAATGTTGACATCAGCAGCGTTGGCAACAAAACTGTTGAAGTCAGCACTGTCGACTGCATCGACAAGAGCACCTTCCACGAGAGACCTATCAACGACTGCAACATCATAATCCTTGTCCACAAAATTGCCGACAACTGCACCGTCAGCAACAATGACTCTGACATAACTGATCCCTGCATCTGTCTTCTCTATCAAAGCAAAATCTTCTGTAGAGACAATACTGTGAGTACATACCTCACCTAGCAGGGTTCTGCCTTTACCTCCTGCACATTTTTTAGATGACGATGTTGCAGAAGATGAGGGACACTTTGGGGAAGTGTGTAGCCCTTCTGAACTTCACGTTAAATGTCAGGAGGATGATGATGATACTACAGGGACCAATTTTACTTAGGTGAACAAGAACACTGTAATGAGGTCTACTCCACCTATGACCCACAAGAACTGGGGCATTCTGTCCAGATGCCATTCGATTTGGTCAACAATATCCAACATATGCTTCAGGACTACTACAGGAGGTTTCCTGATTCAACATCTTCTGCACCTCTACCACCTCCACCTGTCCCATCTCCTCAAATTTGTACGCCCCTTGCTCAGCCACGTATTTTACCATTTCCAGTAACTCCTCTACCCACACTGGTAAGTACTTTAGCAATGCCTCAAGAGAACGACCCACCTTTCTCAGATGAAGAAAGAGAAGAAGAAATAAGAGATTTTGCTTCCATACCTCATGAGTAGGATGACTACTTAATTCCGATGCCATCCCCACCTATGCCCCCACCAGTAGACTCACTACCAGATGACATCAGTGGTTCCATAACATCATGGAGAGAGCTGCGAAAAAAATTCAGCTTCCCCGAACAACTAAGCAATCTGATTGCTTCATATATGATTTCAAGGAGCCAACAAAGACATCCATAAGAGCCATCCCCATAGTATATTTTGTTTGGGAAGAAGGAATATAGGCAATTAAAAATACAGATATGGTGGCAGGTGCGTTGCCCATACTGGACAAGAAATGCAAGGCAACGGATGATTCCCCAGCTTGTTTAGTCAGCCATCCCAAACCTGATTCTGCCATAACGCATGCAGCTCAGCGTCTCTCAAGGAATCCTCCAACCCCTATCTCTACACTACCTGATAGAGAGGGGTGCCAACTGGACAACATCAGCAAGTATTTTCCCACCATGACAGCCATTACAGTCAGAGCAGCTAATTTCCTGGTGACATTATGGCAATATGACAGGCAAATGTGGTCTGACATAGCTCAATACCTAGACCTACTACCAGAGGATGCGAACTTGAGGCTTAGAAAATGCTCCAGGAAGGAGAGAGAGAGCATTGATGGAAATTGAATGCTCCATGGACGTCTCCTCCAGAGGATTTAGGGGGTCAGGAGCAGCAGTACTCTAAAGGCAAGGTTGACTGAAGGCAGCAACTTTCAGACCTGAAAACCAGAGCAAGATCCTGAATATACTGCATAATGGTAGAGACCTCTTTGCCAACCATGTTGAGGATGCGCTCCAAACCATAAGTCAGACACGGAAACTGCCAAGTGTCTAGGCACCTTACAGTTGCGCAGACAGCCCTTTCGTGGAGCAAGAGGAAGGAGATCTTTCTCGTTTTGAGGAGTGTAGGAAGTTTGATCTGTATATACTATCTCAAAGTGAGAGATAGTGTGCACAGAGTCCAAGGGTTCCCCTTAGAGGTTGATAGTGGCAAAATTAGATAATACTAATGCTCTATTTTGTGGTAGTGTGGTCAAGAAATAGGCTTATCAAAGGGTAGTCTTAAGCATTTGTTGTACACACACAGGCAATAAATGAGGAACACACACTCAAAGACCTAACACCAGACCAATAGTTTTTATACAGAAAAATATATTTTCTTAATTTATTTTAGTACCACAAGATTCAAGATTTGAGGTAAGTACATAAAATGCAAGGTACCTCACACAGGTAAGTATAGAACTTTAATTTAAAACAGTAATACACACAGTTTTGGTTAAAATGGCAATAAGCTATTTTAAAAGTGGACACTGCAAAAATCAACAGTTCCTGGGTGAGGTAAGTTTGGTTAGTTTTCTCAAGTAAGTAAATCACTTACACAGTTAGTCTCTGGGCATAGGCAGCCCACCGTTGGGGGTTCAAGGCAACCCGAAAGCCACAGCACCAGCAACACAGGGCCGGTCAGGTGCAGAGGTCAAAGGAGGGCCCAAAACACATAGGTGCCTATGAGGAACATGGGTACTCTGGTTCCAGTCTGCTACCAGGTATGTACCTGCGTCCTCGGGGAGCAGACCAGGGGTTTTTTGTAAAGCACTGGGGGACACACTCTCAGCGGCACAGGGGCAGCTGGTGCGGTAGACAAAGTAGGTGTCAGGTTTGCTATTGAAAGCAAAGGAGGGACCCGGGGTCACTTAGGCAATGCAGGCAGGGCACAGGGGGGCTTCTCAGGCCAGCTACCGGCTGGGCTCGGATGATGGCCGCCTGCTTGTCACTCCTGCACTGGTAGGTGGTTCCTCTCAGTCCTGGGGGCTGCAGGTGTAGTGCTGATCCAGGCGTCGGGTTACTTTGTTACCAGGCAGTCACGGTCAGGGGGAGCCTCTGGATCCTCTCTGCAGGTGCCGCTGTATGGGTACGGGGGGGCTCGCTCAGGGTTCCCACATCGTCGTAGTCGCCTGGGAGTCTTCTCTGCAGTGTTGGTTCTCCTTAACTCAAGCCGGGGGCGTTGGGTGCAGAGTGTGAAGTCTCACGCTTCCGGCGGGAAGAGAGAGTTCTTTGAAAGTTGTTTCTTTGTAGTAAAGTTGTTGCATGTTTTGAACAGTGCTGCTGTTCTCTGGAGTTTCTTGGTCCTTCGGGTTCAGGGCAATCCTCTGAGTCCTCAGAGGTCTCTGATCCCTGTAGGATGTGTCACTGTGCAGGTTCTTTGAGTCTGGAGACAGGCCGGTAGGGCTAGGGCCAAGTCAGTTGCCGTCTCCATCGTCTCTGCGGGGCTTGCAGGTTAGCAGTCCTTCTTCTTCTTGTAGGTTGCAGGAATCTGTTTTCCTGGGTTCAGGGAAGCCCCTAAATACTGAATTTAGGGGTGTGTTTAGGTCTGGGGGTCAGTAGCCAATGGCTACTGTCCTTGTGGGTGGCAACACCGTCCTTGTGCCTCCTCCCCGAGGGGAGAGGGGGCACATCCCTATCCCTATTCCTACTCGGGGAATGCTCCAAAACCAAGATGGAGGATTTCTAAAGGCAGGGGTCACCTCAGCTCAGGGCACCTTAGGGGCTGTCTTGACTGGTAGGTGACTCCTCCTTGTTTTTCTCATTATCTCCTCTGGACTTGCCGCCAAAAGTGGGGGCTGTGTCCAGGGGGCGGGCATCTCCACTACCTGGAGTGCCCTAGGGCATTGTGTTACAGTTCCTGCAGGGGGGAGGTGGTAGTCACCTCCACCCAGTGCAGACTTTGTTTCTGGCCTCAGAGAGCACAAAGGCACTCACCCCATGTGGCCAGAAACCCGTCTGGATGTGGCAGGCTGGCAGAAATTAGTCAGCCTAGCACTAGTAGTTGGGCTGGTATACAGGGGGCATCTCTAAAATGCCATTGGTGTGCTTTTCTCAATACATCCCACACTGGCATCAGTGTGGATTTATTGTGCTGAGAAGTTCAATACCAAACTTCCCAGTATTCAGTGTAGCCATTATGGAACTGTGGAGTTTGTGTTTGACAAACTTCCAGACGATATACTCTTTATGGCTACCATGCACTTACAATGTCCAAGAATTGGCTTAGACACTGTAGGGGCATAGTTGCATGAGCACTGTGCCCTCACCTGTAGTATAGTGCACCCTACTTTAGGGCTGGAAGGCCTGCTAGAGGGATGACCTACCTATGCCACAGGCAGTATTTTTTGTGCACGGCATCCTGAGAGGGATGCCATGTCGACTTTGCCTTTTTCTCCCCACCAACACACACAATGTGCAATAGCAGTGTGCATGTGTTAGGTGAGGGGTCCCTTAGGTGGCTCTGCACAAGCTCCAAGAGTCGTTACAACGCTGCTCGTGCCAGAACATGGAGCCACCTGAACTTCTCCTGCTGGCACAGCGTGCACCGACGACTGCAGCCAACTTGTTAAAGCTGAACTCCGTAAAGCAACTGTACAATGTTATATGCGTTTTTTAAGGGGACTGCCTATTGATTCCTATGGTGCGTAACTACACACAGAAAGACTGCATTTATTAAAACTTGAAAAATTCATAACTTAAGAAGTACTTAACCAATTTTGATAATCTTTGTCTTAACAATTATATAAAAATTCATAGTATTTTTATAAATTGGATTCGAGTTATTCCTTTGCGTGCAAGAGTCGCATGATTGATACTGTGAGTGTAACAAATACTTTGCACTTCTCCAAGATTCACCTAACTGCTCGACCAAGCTACCTCAAAAATCAAAGGATTAGGTGATATAGTTTTAGCATCGGGAAACCAACGTGTGGTTGCCTGGAGCCCCTACACAGTGCACCTAGTTTTGTGCACTAGATAGAGGGCCAGCCTCCTATAACTGATTTCTCCAGATGTTTTTATTATCCTTGATGTAAAATACTGATCAGGTTGGAACCCAGTCCTCATATCATTCCAGATACAAGTGGTTCTCCAACACTGGAGTAAACACTGGGTGAAAAATAAAAAGCTCCTTGCACCGTCTGTCTACTGCTAGCGTTTTGATCCTGGCAATGTAGAAGTGAATGACCGATGCTGGAGGGCTTTCTTTCAGTTATCATATTCATTGAGCCATGTTTCTGGCACTCAAAGCCTCTGTGTTACTGAGTGAACTACACAGCCTCAAGGTTATACACTGAAAGGGGTTCTTCAGGATGTCAAATGTAACTTAATTCGCACAATTCTTGAGTAAGTACTCACAAGTGTCTTATAAGTGACCAGGTTAAAAATACTAATCTGACAAAGTTATAGTTAGTTTCAAAATCTTTTACATTCAATGAATGAGAGTGGAGCAGAATGTTATTTACAAAAAAACATAGCGGTCCTTACACTGTTTAGTTTCAAAGATCCAAAAGGTAAGGGAGCAAAAAGCAATCTCAACATATTTTCAAATTAATCCAGCACTATCGTATTCTGGGCATTGCTTTATATATTCTAGATGGGTCTGTAACCACCACAACCACTTGTGGTGATAACATGGCTTTTCATTGGTAACCCCAGCAAGTCTCAACTAGGTGCCCCATACTTGTTTAATTGGTAACGGGTGAGTAATGCTGAATTGCATCTTCTCTAAAATTGATTATAATTGTAAATCATAAAATTCAATTTTTACTTGATTGTGTTGAATACATGGCATCTATGTGGGATTTATGAGTGATTACACAAGTTATCATTCATTTCTTTTAATGTGGGGAAGATTAAGTGATTTGTTCAGAATCATAGGTGTTGAGGCCGCACTGACATTGGAACCTGGTTCCTCAGTTCCGAAGTCAGCATCTTTGGCCGTAGTGCCACATTCTTCTTCACCCTCCCACCAACTCCTCCTTTTAAGTTGAGCCTAGTGTTTTTTTTTTTTTTTAGCTAAGTTCCACAACAGCATAGCTTAAAAAAAAACTTGGACACAGCTAGCATTGTCCTCATCCTAGCACCTTTATTTTGTTTACTTTCTGCAATGTTGCAAACAGCTGTGTCTGTGAATAGCTTGCAGACACTGGAAAAACATTTCCTTCTGAAAAAAGAGCTCTTTGCTTCTTCAGAGACAAAGGTTATTTTACGATGATCAATTGCTGATAGTGATGATAGTGCCATTCTTGGTAGGTACAATGGTATTCTGTATTTCCTCATTCCTCACATCATACTACTTTTGACAGTCCTTTAGCAGTGCTTCATATGATAATGAGTCATTGATTTTGACGTGGGAAAACATTTGTCCTCCCTTAAGAGAAGAGAGTTCAATGCATTGGTGGATCAGAAGTGGCCACGACGATGCAGTGTTTCTGTTCCCCATCCTAAGCAAAGCATCTAAAACATTTTAAAACTTTTAAAACAGTTCAATTAAACACTGAATCACACTCTACCCAGGAATTGTGATACCAACACATAACTTGAGAACAATGTTCTAACAAAGAAGTTGGAGATGAGTTGGGACTAGTCTCCTGAAAAGCCTGTACCTTGTGATGTGCAGCCCTGAAACAAGACATCTTCATGACAGTTCTTTTTTTTTTTAGCTCAGATAGATAATCATAAGTAGATTCTGAATTTTGATCTTGTTAGCATTCTCAGTGAATGGAATATCAATATAATAAATCTACTCTAAGTGAAACCTGCTTCCAGGTTTCACAACCCAAAGTCAAAGGGGAATTGTCAGTTGATAAGCTGGTCAGATAAGTTTCTCTTACGGTTTCCACCCACTGGGCTATATTTAGGCATATAATTATCTTTTGATATGAATAGTTTCTGTGTCTAGTCTGAAGCAGTACTTAAAGTTATGAATAATCATTATAAGGGATGGAGTGTGAATGAGAAACACTGCCACTGCAAGGCAAGAAACAACTTCATGTGTAATGTTATTATGAATTACTGGTTAGGTGAATAAAGTAAAAAGTTAATTAGGATATTGGTTTGATTTTTTTTAAATGTATCTCTATTCAGGTATTTTTCTGAAATGTATGACCTAACATAGCTTATGATCACATGCTCAATGTTATTATTAAGTTGTTTTTGCACCGAAGAAGTTAAATTACTGTGGTCATCTGTTTTCTGACAGGGTGCCTTGTATTGCCTTCTTGGAAGCCATGGTGGTGTCTGCCTTGCGAATCTTCATGACTGGGACTGCATAGTACAGACTTGGCCTGCAATCGTGTCTTCAGGACTAAGCCAGGCTATGTCTTTGGAGAAACCTTCCATTGTCAGACTTTTTGACGAACTAACCGAAAGGATCCAGCGCCAGTTTGAAACAATTGGACTGGACTTTGCTGTAAGCAAAAAACATTTCCGTTTGTTCTGTTGACTGATAAATTTAGAATGCGTTTAGACATGTAAAACCTATTGCCATGTTTTCAATGAGAGCTATCTTTTTGAGGTAACATTGGTATTTGGTCACTCTGGAGTGCATAATGCAGGACAGTAACTGTGAATTTTTTCCAGAATATTGACTGATGGTTTCTGAATGCTGAGCTGTTTTTATATTATGTTAACTATTGGTACTTGTGAAGCACTCACCCCCCACTGGTAGTTTTTTGGTACATTGATATGTGCCAAGACTTTCACATTACTCAGAATAGTGACTGAAGAGCCTGGCCTTCAGTCTCTTGTATAATCACACATAGTATAAGATTTTTCTTACTTTGTTTTCCAGTATGTTCCACATTACAGGATTCTGAACATAGCGAACACTTAAAACCGATTCTGACTTTCATGCAAGATGATTCAGAGGGCAGTCTGCCAGGTTACAAAAGCTGGTTTCTGGGCACACACTCGATTACTTTGCTTGTAAAGGAGGTTTGGCTGGCTGTCTAACGCGGCAAACACATTGGTTGGACTATAATATTTTCTCTCTCTCTTTTTTTCTTTTATTTTTTTCAGATAACAGTTTTATTCCATTTACTGTCTCACAGACATAAAGGCAATATCCACTTGGGCCCACATTCTGTGTTAGAAATGTAGTTCCAACGATTGCAACAACAAATGGAAGCAATTATTACATGCATTGTCATGACCATATATGCAGACCACTTTTTCATGTATGTGTGCATAATCGTGAGAGGTCTATTTTGGAGCGGGTATGATGTCTATACCTTCATGCGTCTGCCAATCCACCAATATGTTAGTGTGCTTGTTTGGACAACATTTGGTTTCGTTGACAAGTAGTTCTAAAGCCATGCAATGGACCAGCTCTGTAACCCACTTCTCAAATGGGAAAGGGGGCACACTCCTCCATTAGTCTATAATATTATCTCAGCCTGCAACCAAATTAAAGAGAATCAATGTGATATGATCAGAGTGTGGTGCGGTCAGCAGCATTTTCAAGGTGCTGCTACCAATTCATGCACGGTCTTGGAAGGCCCAAGTACGGCACATTAGCTTAGTCAGTTTTAGAGCAGAAAATATTTAATCATGATTTGCACCCTATGTGGATAAACCAGGTAACGGAGGATGCACTTAATTGACTTCAGGTTTACAAAGCTACTACAGGCCGTCAGGGTACTTTAGGTCCTAAATTGGTAAGTTTTCATCCCATCTATGGCTCCTTACATCTTTCTCAGCCTGGGCAAGATCAAACCCAAGGCCATATTAGGTGAGGTGACAATGCAAGCCATGATTTCATTTGTTATGCACAGGATTTTAACAGAAACTGAAGGATGTAAAAAAATATTTTATCTCGGGTATATTCTGCAGAAACTGGATTCTGGGCACAAATTACACTGATACAGGACCTCCCATGTATGACCTGGCCTATATAACTTGACCATAGGTTCAAACAGTGTAGGAAGCTGGCCTGGTGTGTTGTGCGTACCCAATGTACGTACACCTTATACCAGGTCCTGGTATCCCCTCTTAGTGAAGTCTAGGCAGAGTCTACAGGCCAGGCTCTCTAGAGGTAGCTGTGGATGAGCAACCAAGGCCAGGAGACATGCAAAGCTCATGCAATACCACTGTAGTCACACAGCACTTACACACATGAAAAAGAACACTCAGTTGTACAAAAATAAAAGTACTTTATTTTTGGAACAAATCACCACAAACTACTAGAAGGGTAACCCACATGTTCGATGGCATGTGTAGCTGCAGATACACATGCTGTGCACATCCCGCCATCTGGTGTTGGGCTCGGAGTGTTACAAGTTGTTTTTCTTCGAAGAAGTCTTTTCGAGTCACGAGACCGAGGGACTCCTCCCATTTCGACTCCATTGCGCATGGGCGTCGACTCCATCTTAGATTGTTTTTTTTCCGCCATCGGGTTCGGACGTGTTCCTTTTCGCTCCGTGTTTCGGGTCGGAAAGTTAGTTAGAATCTCGGAAAAATCGTCGGTATTGTTTGCGTTCGGTATCGGGTTAGTTACAACAGATCGACACCGAATTGAGAAGAGCTCCGGTGGCCCGTCGGGGTTTTTCGATTCCCGTCGGGGCCTAGTCGGCCCGGCCACATGTCTCTTCAAGGCTGATGGAACGGACCCCATTCCGCTTCTGTCCAAAATGCCATAACAAGTATCCATATACAGATCAACACCTGGTCTGTAACTTGTGTTTGTCACCAGAACACAAGGAGGATACTTGTGAGGCCTGTCGAGCGTTTCGGTCGAGGAAGACACTCAGGGACCGAAGAGCAAGAAGACTGCAAATGGCGTCGGCGCCGACAGGACAAGGGTGTTTTGAGGAGGAGGAAGAAACATTCTCCATCCAGGATTCGGACTCTGAGGAGGTCGATCCCGAAGAAACGCCGAAAACCATAAGTAAGACGTCGAAACAAAAAACTCACGAAAAGACTGCCAAAGCCCAGGGGACGCCACCGCCAACAGGCCATGGCTTAACCCAAAAAGTAGGTGACCGTCCATCGGCACCGAAAAAGGGCGAGCTGGTGTCGAAGTCATCCGACTCCGGTTGAGATACAGGCATGCAGCAATCTCGGGCCCGAGAGAGTGGCTCCGAAAAGATTCTGCACCAAGACAGCGGCACCGAAATTGGTCGGCACCGAGAGGGCACTACGCCGAAAAGCAAAAAGATTTTGTCGGAGCCGAAAAAAGCAGCAGAAAAGGTTTTGGTGCCGAAACATCCGGCCTCCGAACCGAACATTAGTTCCTATTCAGAGGAACAAGGACTGTCCTCTCAAATGAAGACACACAGATTTGAAGAAGAATTACAGACAATAGAGCCACATCACACGCAAAGGCGGCTCTTTATTCAGAAAGATACAGGGAAGATCAGCACTCTTCCCCCAATCAGAATGAAACGAAAACTTGCCTTCCAAGACAAAGACAAGGACAAGGACAAGGACAAACAGCCACAAGCAAAAGTGGCTAAACAAATAACACCACCACCATCCCCACATCACTCTCCACAACTATCACCGGTAGCGACTCCACCAATGATGCAATCCCCAACACATACGGGGATGAGTCAAGATGACCCTGACGCATGGGACCTTTACGACGCACCAGTGTCAGACAATAGTCCTCAATGCTATCCAGCAAGACCCTCGCCACCTGAGGATAGTACAGGCTACATTCAAGTGGTATCAAGGGCAGCAGCATTTCACAATGTCAGCCTTCACTCAGAACCCATTGAAGATGACTTCCTTTTTAATACACTGTCGTCTACGCACAGTCAATATCAGTCTGCCAATGTTGCCCGGAATGCTAAAACACTCCAAACAAGTGTTTGAAGAGCCTGTCAAAGGGAGAGCCATTACTCCAAGAGTAGATAAAAAATATAAACCGCCACCAACAGACCCAGTGTACATCACACAACAGCTATCACCAGACTCTGTTGTAGTTGGAGCAGCGCGCAAAAGAGCCAACTCTCATACTTCAGGAGACGCGCCACCTCCAGATAAAGAGAGTAGAAAATTCGACGCGGCAGACAAAAGGGTGGCGGCACAGGCAGCAAACCAGTGGCGTATTGCAAATTCGCAAGCTTTGCTAGCCAGATATGATAGGGCCCATTGGGACGAGATGCAACACCTTATTGAACACTTGCCAAAGGAGTTTCAAAAAAGAGCGCAGCAAGTAGTCGAAGAGGGACAAAATATCTCCAATAATCAAATTCGATCAGCAATGGATGCTGCAGACACAGCTGCTAGAACTGTCAACACAGCAGTAATGATAAGGAGGCATGCATGGCTGCGTACATCAGGATTTAAACCAGAGATACAGCAAGCTGTGCTGAATATGCCATTCAACGGACAGCAGTTGTTTGGGCCGGAGGTGGACACTGCAATTGAAAAACTTAAAAAAGACACTGACACGGCCAAAGCCATGGGCGCGCTCTACTCCCCACAGAGCAGACGCACATTTCGAAAAACACAATTTCGGTGGGGTTTCGAGGGCAAACCACAGAAGCCACAACCTCACAAACAAAGCCCATTTACCAGAGCCATTATCAGCGGGGAGGTTTTCGGAAACAGAGGAAAGTTCCAAAGTCCAAAAACTCCTCAAAACAAACAGTGACTTCAAGGTCACAAATCCCCAACACAGAACACCTGTGGGGGGGAGACTAACCAAGTTTTACACACATTGGGAGGAAATAACAACAGACACTTGGGTCTTAGCAATTATCCAGCATGGTTATTGCATAGAATTTCTCAAAATCCCTCCAAACGTCCCACCGAAAACACACAATATGTCAAAACAACATATAGATCTTCTAGGACTAGAAGTTCAGGCATTGCTACAGAAAGAAGCAATAGAATTAGTACCAAAAGATCAATTAAACACAGGAGTTTACTCGCTGTACTTCCTGATACCCAAAAAGGACAAGAGCCTGAGACCGATACTAGATCTCAGAACATTAAATACCTACATCAAATCAGACCATTTTCACATGGTTACTCTACAAGACGTAATCCCACTGCTCAAACAACAAGACTACATGACAACACTAGACCTAAAGGATGCATATTTCCATATACCAATACATCCTTCACACAGAAAGTACCTAAGGTTTGTATTCCAAGGGATACATTACCAATTCAAAGTGTTGCCATTCGGAATAACAACTGCGCCAAGAGTTTTTACAAAATGCCTGGCAGTAGTAGCTGCACATATCAGAAGGCAGCAAATACATGTGTTCCCATACCTAGACGATTGGTTAATCAAAACCAATACGCTAAAACGGTGTTCACAACACACAAAATATGTCATAGAAAACCTACACAAACTAGGTTTCTCAATCAACTACGCAAAGTCACACCTGCAGCCGTGCCAAACACAGCAATACTTAGGATCAACAATCAACACAGCAAAAGGGATTGCTACTCCAAGTCCACAAAGAGTACAAACATTTCACAATGTAATACAAACCTTGTATCCAAAACAAAAAGTACAAGTCAAAATAATACTGAAACTACTAGGCATGATGTCCTCATGCATAGCCATTGTCCCAAATGCAAGGTTACACATGCGGCCCTTACAACAGTGCCTAGCATCACAATGGTCACAAGCACAGGGTCAGCTTCTAGATCTGGTGTTGATAGACCGCCAAACATACATCTCGCTTCAATGGTGGAACAGTATAAATTTAAACCAAGAGCGGCCTTTCCAAGACCCAGTGCCACAATACGTGATAACAACAGATGCTTCCATGACAGGGTGGGGAGCACACCTCAATCAACACAGCATCCAAGGACAATGGAACGTACAGCAAAAACAGTTACACATAAATCAACTAGAACTGTTAGCGGTATTTCTAGCGCTGAAAGCATTTCAACCCATGATAACCCACAAATACATTCTTGTCAAAACAGACAACATGACAACAATGTACTACCTAAACAAACAAGGAGGGACACACTCAACTCAGTTGTGTCTCCTAACACAGAAAATATGGCATTGGGCTATTCACAACCACATTCGCCTAATAGCACAATTTATTCCAGGAATTCAGAATCAGTTAGCAGACAATCTCTCACGGGATCACCAACAGATCCACGAATGGGAGATTCACCCACAAATACTGAACACTTACTTCCAAATTTGGGGAACACCACAAATAGATCTATTTGCAACGAAGGAAAACTCAAAATGCCAAAACTTCGCATCCAGGTACCCACAAAATCAGTCTCAGGGCAATGCGCTATGGATGAACTGGTCAGGGATATTTGCTTACGCTTTTCCCCCTCTCCCACTCCTTCCATATCTAGTAAACAAGTTGAGTCAAAACAAACTCAAACTCATACTAATAGCACCAACATGGGCAAGGCAACCTTGGTACACAACACTACTAGACCTGTCAGTAGTACCTCATGTCAAACTACCAAACAGACCAGATCTGTTAACACAACACAAACAACAGATCAGGCATCCAAATCCAGCATCGCTGAATCTAGCAATTTGGCTCCTGAAATCCTAGAATTCGGACACTTAGACCTCACACAAGAATGTATGGAGGTCCTAAAACAGGCTAGAAAGCCTACCACTAGAGACTGCTATGCAAATAAATGGAAAAGATTTGTTTATTACTGCCATAATAATCAAATTCAACCCTTACACGCATCTACAAAAGATATAGTAGGATACTTACTACATTTGCAAAAAGCAAAACTAGCTTTCTCGTCCATAAAAATACATCTTGCTGCAATTTCAGCTTACCTGCAAATTACGCAATCAACTTCATTATTTAGGATACCAGTCATAAAAGCGTTTATGGAAGGCCTAAAGAGAATTATACCACCAAGAACGCCACCAGTTCCTTCATGGAACCTCAACATTGTCTTAACACGACTCATGGGCCCACCTTTTGAGCCCATGCACTCTTGTGAAATGCAATACTTAACGTGGAAAGTTGCATTTTTAATTGCCATCACATCTCTAAGAAGAGTGAGTGAAATTCAAGCGTTTACCATTCAAGAACCATTTATTCAAATACACAAAAATAAAGTTGTTCTACGAACAAATCCCAAATTTTTACCAAAAGTAATCTCACCATTCCACTTGAATCAAACGGTAGAATTACCAGTGTTCTTCCCACAGCCAGATTCTGTAGCTGAAAGAGCACTACATACATTAGACATCAAAAGAGCACTAATGTACTACATTGACAGAACAAAACTAATTCGAAAGACAAAACAACTATTTATCGCCTTTCAAAAACCTCATACAGGAAATCCAATTTCAAAACAAGGCATTGCTAGATGGATAGTTAGGTGCATTCAAACCTGCTATCTTAAAGCTAAAAGAGAACTGCCTATTACACCAAAGGCACACTCAACCAGAAAGAAAGGTGCTACTATGGCCTTTCTAGGAAATATTCCAATGAACGAAATATGTAAGGCAGCGACATGGTCTACGCCTCATACATTTACCAAGCACTACTGTGTAGATGTGCTAACTGCACAACAAGCAACAGTAGGTCAAGCTGTACTAAAAACATTATTCCAAACTACTTCAACTCCTACAGGCTGAACCACCGCTTTTGGGGAGATAACTGCTTACTAGTCTATGCACAGCATGTGTATCTGCAGCTATACATGCCATCGAACGGAAAATGTCACTTACCCAGTGTACATCTGTTCGTGGCATTAGTCGCTGCAGATTCACATGCGCCCACCCGCCTCCCCGGGAGCCTGTAGCCGTTTAGAAGTAGATCTTAAACATTTGTACATTTTTAAATAGATTACTTGAAACTTTATTATGTACATACGCATTCACTCCATTGCATGGGCACTATTACTAGCATACACAACTCCTACCTCACCCTCTGCGGGGAAAACAATCTAAGATGGAGTCGACGCCCATGCGCAATGGAGTCGAAATGGGAGGAGTCCCTCGGTCTCGTGACTCGAAAAGACTTCTTCGAAGAAAAACAACTTGTAACACTCCGAGCCCAACACCAGATGGCGGGATGTGCACAGCATGTGAATCTGCAGCGACTAATGCCACGAACAGATGTACACTGGGTAAGTGACATTTTCCTTAGGAGGTGAGTTAAACACTAAATATATACACTGATAATCAGGTAGATATATAAAAGGTTAGAAAACAGTGCAATTAGCAATAACCAATAGTGACCCTAGGGGGAGCACAAACCATATACCAAAAGCACAGAGGTAAGTAACACAGTACCCCCCAGCTACCAGGAATGCAGGAGTAAATCACTGGATTTACCCTAGACCACCTAAATGGAGGAAAAGGAGACACCCAGACAAGACTGTAAGAAAACCAGCGGTGGATTCCTGAAGAAAGAAGACCTATGGAGAGAGGGGGCCAAGTCCTAGAGTCACAGTGGAGTCCAGGAGGAGTAGGAGCTACTACCCACCCAACTGTAGTTGCAGGAGTTGGTTGACTGTGATGAAGAACAGGTCAACACTGCAGCCCTGCAGCCGGAGAAGAGTTCCTGATGGATGCAGCTGATGTCCCACGCTGGAAGGAAGATTGCAGACGTGTGTCCGTAGAGGAGTTCCACCGACAAGCCTTGCCAAAGGCAAACTCGCGGTTAGTGGAAAAGTGGTGCTGCCGGGGACCAGCAAAGCCCAGGAGGACTCAACCCAGGAGGGGGAGTCACAGGGTACCCTCAGCTTTGCAGAGAGTCCACAGGACCGAGGCAGCACCCACAGGAGTCAGGGGCAGGAACACAGGAGTCACAGAAGAAGCCCACGCAGCACTACAAAAGAGGATCCCACGCCGCCAGAGAACCACTCTCTGGTTG
Organism: Pleurodeles waltl; assembly: GCF_031143425.1. Lineage (NCBI taxonomy): Eukaryota > Metazoa > Chordata > Amphibia > Caudata > Salamandridae > Pleurodeles > Pleurodeles waltl. The sequence continues at coordinate 428,663,830 of NC_090444.1, forward strand.
GGCTTTGCAGGAAGGAGTGCTGGGGGCTGGAGCTGTACGTCGCCTGAAGATCCCTTGGAGGAGATGCAAACAAGCCTTGGCAGCTGCAAGAGATGTAGTGCACAGTGGTACTATCCTGCGTGGGAGGGCAAGGGCTTACCTACACCAAAGTTGGACAGCTGGCAGAGAGGACCAAGAGGCGTATTGCGCACCAACACTCGTGATGCAGGATCCACACAACTCAAGATGGGGGGAGATTCACACAGCCAGTGTTTGCTTGCTGTAGGTGCCTGCGGTTGCAGTGGAGTGACTCCTTCACTCCAAGGGAGATTCCTCCTTCTTCTTCTTGTGCAGGCTGAAGAGTTGCAGTCTTCTGTGGATGCATGGCGTGGGAAATGTTGCAAAGCTGGCAGGAGCCCTGGAAACAATGTTGCAGAAGATTCCTTTCTTCTTGGAGGCAGCTTGTCGGGTCCTGGAGGTTCCGGTCGCAGTTCCGGAGACCAGAAGTCGAAGCGGAGGTTGCAGAGGAGTCCTGCTGGAATCTTGCAAGCCAAATCTGAGGACGCACCCCAGAGGAAGACCCTAAATAGCCCTGAAAGGGGGATTGGTTAGCTAACCAGGTAAGCACTTATCAGGAGGGGGCTCTGATGTCACCTGCCTGGCCTGGCCACTCAGATGCTCCCAGAGTTCCCTGCCAACCTCGGAAACACGATGGCAGAACCCAGGGACCCAGGATGGCAGAACCCAGCTCTGGGCACCACCCCTGGGGTGCTGATGGACAGGGGAGGTTCACTCCCCTTTCCATTGTCCAATTTCAGGCCAGAGCAGGGACCGGGGGTCCCTGAACATGTGTGGACTGGGTATGTATGGAGGGCACCAAATGTGCCCTTCAAAGCAAACTAGTGGCTTGGGGAGACTACCCCTCCCAAGCCAGTCACACCTATTTCCAAAGGGAGAGGGTGTTACCTCCCTCTCCCAAAAGAAATACTTAGTTCTGCCTTCCTGGGCTTGATCAGATCAAGCAGCAGGAGGGCATGAACCTGTCTGAGGGGTGGCAGAAGCTGGGCTGCCCGGAAAACCCTGTAAGACTGCTGGTAGCAATGCTGGGGGTCTTCTAAGGAGCGAATGGAATCATACTTCCAATACTTGCAACAGTATGATTCCAAAATGTTTGATACCGGACAAGCACAGGTTCGGAATTACCATTTATCATTATGTAGCTGGACATAGGTGCTAGTGCAGGGGTTGCCCTCACACACAGGTACCTCTGCTAGTGCAGGGGGTGCCCTCACACACAGGTACCTGCACCCTGCCCTCTGGGCTGAGAGGGCGTACCATAGGGGTGACTTACAGTGACCTGGTGTAGTCACCTTTAGTGAAAACGGGTTCATGCACCTCTTTCATTCAGGCTTCAATGGGAGGCCTGCAGAACCCTTTGCATGGGCTCCCTATGGGTGGCAGATTAACTGCTGCAGCCCATAGGGATCCCCTGGAACCCCTATGCCCTGGATACCTAGGTACCATACACTAGGGACTTACATGGGGGACTATTATGCCAATTGTGGGAAGAAAAAGATACAATTTAGAGGAGAGAGCAAAACCACTGGGGTCTTGGTTAGCAGGATCCTAATAGACACAGTCAAACACACTGACAACTGGCAGAAAATGGGGGTAACCAGGCCAAGAAAGAGGGTACTTTCGTACACAACCCCTGCAGATGAAGGACAAGAAGGCTAACCTTGCCCAGATGAGTCTTCATTGCCTAAGTGAAAATATCTGAAGAGTCCATCTGCATTGGAATGGTTACTCCCAGGTCTATGTTCCACTCTTTAGTCCATTCCCTGCAGGGATATGAACCACCTCAACAATTTGGGGTTTTCTCCCTTCATCTGTTTGAGCCATAGAAGGGGCTTGTGGTCTGTTTGAACAATGAAGTGAGTGCCAAACAGGTATGGCCTCAGCTTTTCAGGGCCCAGACCACAGCAAAGGCATCCATTTCTATAGCTGACCAACGCTTCGCTCTAGGAGTAAATCTTCTGCTTATAAAAGCAACTGGTTGATCCTGTCCCTCAGTGTTGAGCTGAGAAATAACTGCCCCTACCTGGACAATGAATCTCTTAGAGTAGTCAGGGCTTTTTGAAACAGGTGTTGAGCACATGGCCAGTTTGAGGTCCTCAAAAGCTTTTTGACAACTAGCTGTCCATAAAAGTTGTTTTGGCATCTTTTTAGATGTGAGGTTATTAAGAGGGGCTGCCATGGAGCCATAATTCTTGATGAACCTCCTGTAGTACCCAGTGAGGCCTAGGAAGGCTCTCACCTGGGTCTGGGTGGTAGAGGGAGGCCACTCTAAAACAGTTTGAATCTTCCCCTGCAACGGTTGAATCTGCCCCCCACCTACCAGGTGGCCCACATATACAACCTGCCCTTTCTGGCACCTAAAGGCCTTGATAGTGAGGCCTGCTTTTTACAGAGTTAAACCAGGTGGTCATCCCAGGTGAAGTTAAAGACATCTGTCATCGAGATAGGCACTATAGGCTTCCAAACCTTAGAGGACTGTATTTACCAGCCTCTGAAAAGTGGCAGGTACATTCTTCAAACCAAAGGGCATAACAGTAAATTGATAATTCCCTCCATTGGGTGAGAAAGCAGTTTTTGGTTTTGCATCCTCTGACAATTTGATCTGCCCTAGGAATAGGGTGAGCATCCGTCTTTGTGATTGTGTTGAGCCCTCTGTAATCAACACAGAATCTCATCTCCCTTTTCCCATTTTGGGAGTGAGGTTTTGGTACCAGCACCACTGGGCTAGCCCAGGGGCTGTCAGAGTGCTCAATCACTCCTAGGTCTCGCATCTTTGCTCTTCTACTTTGATGCAGACCGTAGCATGATCAGGTTGCCTGTAAATTTTACTTTTAACATGCAAACGGTCCCCTTGTCAATGGTGTGTTCACACCATGTTGTCTGACCAGGTGTCAGAGAAAACAGTTCGGAGAACTGGCATAGGATGCTCCTGCAGTCGTCTTTCTGAGACTCAGAAAGGCAGTCATCTAGGACAACTCCATCCACTGAGCCATCAGCTGCTGTGGTGGAGAAGAGATCAGGGAGAGGGTCGTTCTCATTTTCCTGTCCCTCATCAGTAGCCATGAGCAGGGTCATGTCAGCCCTGTCATAGTAGGGCTTAAGGCAGTTCACATGAAGCACACTAGGGGGGCTTCTAGGAGTGCCAAGGTCCACCAAATAGGTGACCTCACCCTTCTTCTCCACTATAGTATGGGGACCACTCCACTTGTCTTGGAGTACCCTGGGAGCCATAGGCTCCGGGACCCACACTTTCTGCCCTGGCTGGTACACAATTAGGACAGCCTTCTGGTCATGCCACTGTTTCTACAGTTCTTGGCTATCCTGAAGTTTTTTACTGACCTTTTTCATATACTCAGCCATCCTGGATATGAGGCCAAGTACATAATCTACAGTGTCTTGTTTAGGGGGCTTGAGAGGTTGCTTCCAGCCCTCCCTTACAAGTGCAAATGGACCCCTAACAGGGTGTCCAAACAGATGTTCAAAGGGGCTGTACCCCGCTCCCTTCTGAGGAACCTCCCTGTAGGCAAACAGGAGGCATGGCAGTAGGTCATCCCATCTCCTCCTGAGTTTGTCAGAGTCCCACGATCATGCATTTGAGGGTTTTGTTAAACCTCTCAACCATACCATTGGTTTGGGGGTGGTAAGGGGTGGTGAACTTGTAAGTTACACCACATTCCTTCCACATGGCCTTAAGGTATGCATACATGAGTTGTGTACCTCTGTCTGACACCAATTCTTTTGGGAAGCCCATCCTGGAGAAGATTCCCAGGAGGGCCTTTGCCACTGCAGGAGCTGTAGTGCTCCTTAGAGGTATAGCCTCTGGATACCTGGTTGCATGGTCCACCACCACCAGTATAAATCTGTTTCCAGAGGTAGAGGGTGGGTCTAGGGGGCCGAAAATATCCACCCCAACCCTCTCAAGTGAAACCCCAACCACTGGTAGTGGAATTAGGTGGGCCTTTGGGGTGTCACCTGTCTTGACACTGACTTGGCAGGTGACACAGTAGCAACAAACCTCCTGTGACCGGGTATGCCCGGCACCGAGTAATTCAAATGACGTATCGGAAGGCTCCGATACGTCATTTCCACGTTTCCCCGTTGCCGGGGAAACGCAACGGGACCGAGGCCGCTGCGCGGCCGTTGCCAGGGAAACCAGTATGGTTTCCCGGCACAGAGGAGCTGAAAAAGAGGACGCGCAGCAACGAAGGGTGAGAGCGCGATGGAAAGAGAATCTGGAAAGGACGACGGACGAGGAGAAAGGAACCCTGGGGAGAGAGGAGAGACCAAAGGAGGAGGACTACTCCAAGAAGAGACCATCGAGGACGGGAGGAAGCGGAGACCCAGGAGAGAACGAGGAATCTATACTGGACACCCCGGGAAGAGGAGATAGACCGGAGGAACGCCATAACGCCAGCCACGGCCCTGGAGGGTCGTGGCTAAGCAAGGTACGGTCCTTTTGGACTCCAGAAAGGGGCACAAAGTTATAAGGGACTGGGGAGAGGATATAAAGGAGGGGAAAAAGAGGGACAGGAAAGAGAGCACCTGGGCCACTGCATGTGAGACACTTTTCCCCTCACTACGTGTGGACGCCGGTCAGGTCATTCCGCAACTGTTCACCAACACACCCCATCCTTATTTTGTTTTCCCTATTTCCCCAGTCAGAGAGAGAGAGAGAGAGAGTGGAAACTGGTTATACAAAACCCATACTTACCCCAGTATTTTCTATCCTTCTATTGCCGGTACTGTTCTGGATCCACCTGAGTGAAAACACCAGGACTGCATCTGAAAGAGAAAACAAAGAACAGAGGACATTAAGCAAAGCGGGACTAAATTGCTCGAAAACATAATTGAGAAAGAAATCAACATCACCTTAAAATAGACATTCTATGTACTTCACCATTTTCATTTGTTTAATAAACCACTTAAATAAGCACTATCACCACCTCTCCATTGTGTTTATACTGTTCGGCCTGTCACAGTGGTGTCAGAAGTGGGATCTTATTAGTTTCGGACCCCTTCCCGACGCCCGAACAGTATACATAATGAGTGACACTCCCTCGCTGGAAGATATGATAAAACAACTGGCGGAGGGCCAGAGACATTTGCAGTTGGTATGGGAGGCACACCAACGCGAAGCAAAGGAGGATAGGGAAGCATTACAGTCTGCTTTGAAAAGCCAGGCAACAATCCTCGCAAACAATCAACTGGTCCACGAGACGGCTATGAAAAAATTAACCGAAACTATTGCTGTCAGTAAGGTTCATCCAAACGTACCTAGTTCTGTGTTACAGAAATATCAAGAAGGTGAAGACCCCGAATCCTTCTTTACTAATTTTGAGAGAGTGGCCTCGTCTGCCCAATGGCCTGAGGATAGATGGGGTCAGTATGTCGCACCGCTTCTTACAGGGATATTACAAGCAGCATATCAAGCGGCAAACCCGGGGGGAACTACGCCATACCAAGAGATAAAGACTAGTATATTAGAACGTGTTGGGCATGACACCGAATATTATAGGGTCAAATTCCGGAAAATCAAATGGGGACCAAATGAGGACCCCCGAACCTTTTATTATCGTGTAAAAGACTTAGCTTTGAAATGGTTAGGTCCTTCCGGGAATAGCAGAGAGGAAGTGATCCAAACAATCGTTCTTGAACAATATTTAGATGCTTTGCCCACAGCTACCAAACACTGGATTCGCCAACATCCCAAAGTAAATACTGACATGGCGATCGACTTAGCATGTGCTTATCATCGCTCCGTGGATATAAGGAATGTGCCACCCCGACCTAGCTTAAAGCCGGGGCTATCTAACCCTAAAAGCATTCCCAGAACCCCTCCTGAGGAGCCTATTCCACGCAGACTAATCGACCATCCTCAGATATCAGGTCCCCAATGTTACAACTGTGGGGAATGGGGACACATCGTCTGCATGGGTCCTAGAAAACAAGATCCTGGTGAGCCCATGGAGATAGGAGTCACCCGGAGAAGGGTACTGTGTACAGGACAAGGTAACCTGAAGTTTAAACAGATTATAACCATCAATGGACAGCCAGTATGGGCTCTTATTGATTCCGGGTGTAGCCAATCCGTAGTGAGGAAAGATATCGTAAACCTATCAGACGAGGACGTAGAACGATGGGTAAATATTTGTTGTATTCATGGAGACAAAGAGCGATACCCCTTATATCAGCTAACAGTGGAGTGGGGAAATTACCAAGATGTCCTACCCATGGGAATAATGACAGAATTGATCGAGGAATGTATCATTGGGACTGATTACGAACATTTCCAAGAGATCCTAGATCATGTTAGAACATCCAAGAAGACCCAGGACTTGTGGAGGGAAGCTCCCTTTTCTAACAGTGTTATCGAATGCCCTATAACCCGTCGAAAGTTATCACGTAGAGAAAAACGGGCAGCCAAAGCAAATCACCGGGGAAAAGAGATACAAGGACAAAAGCCTGGCCTTATTGCCGAAATACATGAGGCACCTATCAGTTTCCCTCAGCTACAGAGAGAAGATCCTTCTCTCACACAAGCTTGGAAGTCCGCAAAAACTGAAGAGACCGAGGAGGTGGGTCCCTACTTCCTAATTAAGAAAAACCTCTTATACAGAATAACCACCACTCGTACAGGGGAACATAAACAACAACTATTGGTACCCGAGCATTATAGAGAGCACGTCCTGACTTTGGCTCATAGTCAACCAGGTGGGGGTCATTATGGGCGGGAAAAAAACGAAGAGTACCTCCTTAGGTGGTTTTATTGGCCAGGGGTTTTCGCCCACATACGCAAATATTGTGCCCAATGTCCCCGATGTCAACTTACTGAACCGGGTAGACCTAAGAAAGCACCCCTACTACCTCTTCCCATCATAGACATCCCTTTTAGTAGGATGGGGATGGATCTAATTGGACCCCTAGTACCCTCAACGAAAGGTCATATGTATATCTTGGTTATGGTTGATTATGCCACCCAATATCCCGAGGCCGTTCCTCTCAAAAGTATGACAACCAAAACCGTTGCCCAAGCAATGATAAACGTTTTCTCTCAAGTGGGTTTTCCACATGAAATACTCACAGACCAGGGAACCCCCTTTATGTCTACTCTTATGAAGCAGGTGTGTAAGACCTTGGGTATTACCCAAATTCGAACTTCGGTGTACCATCCACAGACAGATGGTTTGGTGGAACGGTACAACCGAACCATAAAAACCTTATTGAGGAAAGTGGTACAGGACTCAGGAAGAGATTGGGAGCAGAAATTACCCTTAGTATTATACGCTATACGAACCCATGAACAGGCCTCAACAGGGCATAGCCCATTTGAGCTCGTCTTTGGAAGACAACCTCGGTCCCTTTTAGATATGGCCATTGAGACATGGGAAGAGGAGGCAGAAGAGGGTGGGAGACCATTATTAGAATATGCTCACAACTTACGATCTCAACTCCAAAGTTTGTGGGAAACGGTGAGACTAAATATGGAGCAAGCTCAACAAACCCAGAAACAGTATTATGACCGAGAAAGTAAGTTAAGGGTTCTACAACCAGGAGATCAGGTTCTAATAATGCGTCCCACCTCTGAACAAAAATTGATTGCAAAATGGCAGGGTCCATATCGGGTTATACGCGCTGTTTCTCCTGTTACCTATCTGATTGAAATCACAAACAATCCTCAGAAAACTCAGATTTATCATATAAATCTCTTAAAAAAAAAATGGGAAGAACCAGACAATTTAGACACTTCCGTAGAAATGGTCCGATTTCTCTGCCCTAGCAGAAATTTGCAAATTGAGTTTTGTCCCACAGAAACCAAGGGTGAGGAGGAAAGACTACCCGAAGTAAATGCGTCATTAACAAAATTAGAGAAGGAACAGGTGTATAGCCTTCTAGAACCCTTCCGAAAGTTTTTTTCAGTAGTGCCAGGTAAAACCCCCTTGATAACCCATAAAATAAGGACAACACCGGGTAAAATTGTTAGGTTGCGACCGTATAGGATTCCCGAGGCAAGGAAACAACTTATGGAGAATAAAATACTAAAGATGTTAGAATTAGGAGTGGTGGAGCCTTCGACTAGTCCCTGGTGCTCCCCGGTCGTCCTGGTGCCGAAACCTGACGGTACCATCAGATTTTGCATTGACTTCCGCAAGCTTAATGAACATTCAATGTTTGACACATATCCCATTCCTAGAGTGGATGACGTCTTGGAGAAACTGGGAAAAGCAAAATATATGTCCACCTTAGATTTGACCAAAGGGTATTGGCAGATTCCCTTAGCCCCAGAAGATAAAGAGAAAAAGGCTTTTTCTACGCAGTCCGGGCTGTATCAGTTCACAGTGCTTCCATTCGGACTGCATGGAGCACCCGCTACGTTCCAACGATTAATGGATAGACTTTTAAAACCATTTCAATCCTTCTCAGCAGCCTACCTAGACGACGTAGTTATCTTTAGTGAAACCTGGGATGATCATCTCCTCCATCTCCAACAAATATGCCATACCCTCGAAAACGCGGGTTTAACTGCCAACCCTAAAAAGTGCGTTATCGGAAAACCCAATATATCCTACTTAGGATACGAAATCGGTCAAGGGACTTTACAACCACAAACTAAGAAAATTATCGCCATTCTAAATGCACCCAACCCTAAAACAAAAAAAGATCTACGCTCGTTCCTCGGATTAGTCGGCTACTATCGTAGATTCATTCCCGACTATTCCACCCTTGCAGCCCTCTCACAGATCTTTTGTTTAAATCGCACCCTAATCGCTTAGCCCCGTTTTCGGAGCACCAGAAGGATAGCTTTGAGCAATTGAAGTACTATCTGACTCAAGATCCCATACTAAAATGCCCAGATTTCGCTAAACCCTTCCATCTATACACTGATGCTTCTGATGTAGGGTTGGGGGGAGTACTGGCCCAACCCGACGAGGAAGGCAGGGATCACCCGATAGTATATATCAGTAGGAAACTATTTCCCCGGGAACGTAACTATCCTATCATTGAAAGGGAATGTCTGGCTATTAAATGGGCTGTGGACTCTTTACAATATTACCTGTTAGGTCGCCCTTTTATTCTTTTTACGGATCATGCTCCCCTCACATGGTTGTCCACTCATAAAGATACAAATTCCCGAATTTTGAGGTGGTTCCTTGAACTCCAACCATTTTCCTTTCAGGTCCGTCATATTCCAGGACCACAACAGGCCCCGGCTGATTATTTGTCACGGTTCCCAGGCTCTACTACGGTCCTCAAACAGGACCGTTCATGGGGAGAGGTGTGTGACCGGGTATGCCCGGCACCGAGTAATTCAAATGACGTATCGGAAGGCTCCGATACGTCATTTCCGCGTTTCCCCGTTGCCGGGGAAACGCAACGGGACCGAGGCCGCCACGCGCCGTTGCCAGGGAAACCAGTATGGTTTCCCGGCACAGAGGAGCTGAAAAAGAGGACGCGCAGCAACGAAGGGTGAGAGCGCGATGGAAAGAGAATCTGGAAAGGACGACGGACGAGGAGAAAGGAACCCTGGGGAGAGAGGAGAGACCAAAGGAGGAGGACTACTCCAAGAAGGGACCATCGAGGACGGGAGGAAGCGGAGACCCAGGAGAGAACGAGGAATCTATACTGGACACCCCGGGAAGAGGAGATAGACCGGAGGAACGCCATAACGCCAGCCACGGCCCTGGAGGGTCGTGGCTAAGCAAGGTACGGTCCTTTTGGACTCCAGAAAGGGGCACAAAGTTATAAGGGACTGGGGAGGGGATATAAAGGAGGGGAAAAAGAGGGACAGGAAAGAGATCACCTGGGCCACTGCATGTGAGACACTTTTCCCCTCACTACGTGTGGACGCCGGTCAGGTCATTCCGCAACTGTTCACCAACACACCCCATCCTTATTTTGTTTTCCCTATTTCCCCAGTCAGAGAGAGAGAGAGAGAGAGTGGAAACTGGTTATACAAAACCCATACTTACCCCAGTATTTTCTATCCTTCTATTGCCGGTACTGTTCTGGATCCACCTGAGTGAAAACACCAGGACTGCATCTGAAAGAGAAAACAATTAACAGAGGACATTAAGCAAACCGGGACTAAATTGCTCGAGAACATAATTGAGAAAGAAATCAACATCACCTTAAAATAGACATTCTATGTACTTCACCATTTTCATTTGTTTAATAAACCACTGAAATAAGCACTATCACCACCTCTCCATTGTGTTTATACTGTTCGGCCTGTCACACCTCCTTTGTATCTTCAGACATATGGGGCCTGTGAAAGTGTTGGAAAAGTCTGTCCCAAGTCTTGCTTTGCCCCAGATGACCTGCTAAGGGTATGTCATGTGCAAGTGTCCACAAATAATCTCTGTACTGCAGAGGTACTACCAACCTCCTAGTGGCACCAGGTCTGAGTTCCCTTGCTTCTGAGTATAAGAGGTTGTCTTCATAATACACCTTGTGGGTGCCACTGACATCCCCTGCTTCCTGAAGGACAGCTTGCTGTCTTAACCCTTCCAGTGTGGGACAGGTTTGCTGTGCACTACTGAACTCCTCCCTGGCAGCCCCCATGCACCTTCCAGTTCAGCTGTATCAGCTTTCAACTCTTCAGGTGTAGGTTCTACCAAGGGAGGGGATTCCTCCTCCTCAAAGGGGAAATCCTCTCTGGAGGGTGGAGTAGGGGGCAACTTTTTGCCCTTTTTATCTTTGGATTTGGGAGCCTCTTGGACCATTGTTCCGGCTCCAAGATTCCTTTTCCTTTTTGCTTTTTGGCCTGAGCCCTGGTAAAGCAAAAATATGAACATCACAAAAGCAAAGCACAAATATTCTCTGGAATGCCCAGTGTTGTTGCATGGGCCTCCAACTCCACTTCAGCCCAAGCTGAAGTCTCCAAGTCATTCCCCAAGAGACGCACTACAGGTGTCTGTGGAGACTACAGCCTTCTTTGGGCCATTAAACACTCCCCCAGCTGAAATCAACAACTGCCATTGGGTGGCACACAGTGTTGTGGTGGGCAACTGTAGGCCTCTCTCTGAACACCATTTTTCAAGGGCAGCTGCCTGTACTTACTCATGTTCAGGGGACAGGCAGCAAGGGTGTCAAAATCAATGCCCCTGTCTGAGACTAAAACAGCCTCAGTAGTGTCCCTAACTAAGCCAGCCCCCACCACACTTCCTAAAGTGAACCCAGCTACACCCTTGGAATGGCTATTGCTGCCTGACCCACCACTACTGCTGTTACTAGGGACACTAAGGGTAGAGGTGGGGGTTATACTGGTGAGTGGTTTGGTGCTTTTCTTCGAGCAGGAGCTGTCTCCTGGCCAATGGTCCTTGTTCCTACAGACATAGCACCAAGGCTTTTTGGACCCACCCCCAGATAAATTGTCTGGGCTTGATGAAGACTCTTTGGGTTTGTTTTTGTCCCCTCCCTTGTTCTGAGACTTACCTGCTTCCTTTTTCTTGTCTTTGCCCCCCCCCCCCCCGCCACCCCCCACTTCTTCATCCCCGTGTGAGCTTTTCTGCTCACCCTGACCCATTTTATGCCTTCTTTCCCAATTCTTGGGGAGAGGTCAGATCTGAGTCTACCAAGTACTGGTGTGAGAAATCAGACACACAATTATTCAATATATGCTCTCTTAAAATCAGATTGTACAAGCCCTCATAATCACTGGCTTTGCTATCATGTAACCAGCCTTCCAAGGCCTTCACAGAGCAGTCCACAAAATCAACCCAGTTCTGGGAGGACTCTTTCCTGGTCTCCCTGAACTTAATTGTGTACTGTTCAGTGGTAAGACCAAACCCATCCAAATGAGCACACTTTAAAACTGTGTAATTGTCAGCATCCTCCTCTCTGACAGTAAAAAGCCTATCCCTACTTGTCAGAGAAGGAGAGCCAAAGGATAGTAGCCCACTGTCTCTGGATGTAGGAAGCTGGCTCTCTATATACTATATCAAAGTGAGATATAGTGTGCACAGAGTCCAGGGGCTCCCCAGAGGCTTAACCGAGGCTAAAGTAGATAATACTAATGCTCTCTTTGTGGTAGTGTGGCCGAGCAGTTAGGTTTATCAGAGGGTAGTGCAAAGCATTTGTTGTACACACACAGAAAATAGAAGAAGCACACACTCAATTACTTAACTCCACAACAATGGTTTTTGTGTTGCAAAAATATGTTTTCTTGTTTTATTTTTAGAACACAATATTCAATTTGCAGGTAAGTACCTTAAAAGTTTCGTATTTCACACAGATATCAACAGTACTTTGTTTGAAATAGGTAAGTAATACAGTTTTTGAATTGTTGGGAAAAGGATGTTTTAAAAATGGACACTCCTGGGGGGAAGTAAAGTTATATCTGTTTACAGTTTCAAGTTAAACCCAAACACCCACCACCAGCAACATGGGGCCGGCCGGGTGCAGAGGTCAAGAGACAGGGGGTACTCTGCATCAGGCCTGCGTGCAGGTAAATACCACTGTACACAAATAGTTTCTAGACCATGCTTTGGTCCCCCTTCTTTTTATTCTTTTTAGTGTACAACACTGCATTGCACACTCATGTTTACACATGATTTTGTCTTCCCACAGGCATGAGACTTACCATGGTCTCATAACTTTGGCCCTCTCTATAGCCTACTATCAGCAAGTGACTCAACATACTTTTTAGGCATACTGCGCCTACCTTTGTCACATTTCTGGTACTCTTTAGATCGTGCTTACTCCTAGAGTATGCATTCTACACACTTGACTCAATGTTTGTTTCAATGACATTACTATGCGTTCTGTCACCTAGGACACATCGGCAGAGGGTGTTTTGACCTGTCTATTCAGTTAATAGGTGTGTTTTCACTATCTACTCCTTACTATCTGTTTTTACTTATTGGTACAGGGGTATCTTGCCACCTTTCTTTTTCTTCGATTTGGACACATGCTTTACCTTTTTGACTATCACTTTCCATTGACCTATGTTATCATCCTTAAACTCTTCTGGATAGGGATTGGTTACTATAATTGTTGTATATATCTTGCAGCCTCGAAAAAGTCACATGTTGTTACGAAACACATGTTGGCTTGCCTATGTTACGATGCTCATCGAATGGATACGATGGCTGTGTTTATGGAACAATGATCATTCGATGGACTTAATATCTATGTCTTCCAATAAAAGAGCCTACCGCAACTGAACTTACTTGAAGGACTTGTTTATTTACAAACTCTTTTGAGTGCTGCGGTGTCCTGGGACAAATTGTTATTTTTCTAAGTTGGCCTCAGATATATTCCTTGTGTTGCCTCTGTGAGTACAAAAAATGCTTAGGACTACCCTCTGATAAGCCCAACTGCTCGCTCACACTACCACAAAGTAGAGCATTAGTTCTATCTACTTTTGAGTCTGCAAACCAGTTGGGGATCCACTGGACTCTCAACACGGTGAACTTCTTTTTAGTGCACCGTATAGAGAGCCAGCTTCCAGCAAAGGAGATCTTTTTGCATCAGCGAAGCTTTGGTTTAGTTGTGTCACAAGAGTGGAATTGCATCCGGAATCATAGGATCATAGGCTCATCCTATCATCCCTCCTCGGATAGGACACTTGCAGCATAGCTATCTCTTTTTAATGAAGCCACGTAGTAGCTTCTGTCTTTTCATGAGAAGTTACAGCCCTGGGTATTTGTGGTCAGGACTGATAATACGATGACCGTGAAATATGTAATTTTTAGACCCCTAAGCAAAATATACACTTGAGTAAACTCTGGTGACATGTGAGCCAAGGTATATCTGCTATTGTAGTATCTGTTTCAGTTAGGCTTTATGACTGGTACGTCCGTGCGTATGTATATTCGACTCTGTCTCTTCTTCCAGTTATCAGCTGGTCAGTATTATTGTCAATTAAATGCCCTGATATTATCCTGCTTGGAATCAAAAAAGTAGTAAGTAGTCAAAAACATATATCTTCTCAAGCCACTAGCTTGATCATCAACGTCTGTTACAAATAGAAAGAAACAGGGATCCAACTTGCTGTTTTTGGCCAGCAACTGAGGAGACACTAACTACTAGCCACAATAGATAGAAACTACTGGCCACAAACTTTATGGGCATTCAAATAAGGATCAAATATTTATTTTCATTGTTGGAGAGGACTAAGAACAAGCAACGTCAGAGGCGCATTTCAGGACACTTGGAATTTGTGAATAAATCAGCATTGCAAGACTTTTGCCCAGTCTATGCGATTCTTCAGAACAAAATCAACACAAGAGAGACAACAAACCATGTTCACAGAATTGGAAGTAGAAATCAGCATAATCCGAGTCTTCCTCATGCCTTCTTTTCCTCCATCCGATCATTCATTGGTCCCTATTGGCATGTTGTTCCTTAGATTTCTGGTTCAGTAGGTCTGGCCTATGACCTGGATGGTTGTCCCTTTTATGGTTGATTCTGGCTATCAACCTATAATATAATTTTGGCTTCTTCAGCAGTTGGTACCTCATGTGCTTTGTCAATGAAAGTGAGTCTGAATGGAAATTCCCACCTTTCTAATGGACACGTCTACCTGCAAAGTCCTTATCTTTAAAATGGCCCCAAACGCCAGATTGTATCCCACGAATTATTAAGCAATGCTCCCATGCACTGGTGGTTGGCACTTTGTGGCTCTCTGGTGACTCTGTACTGCCCTGGAAGTGACAGAGTAGAGCTGTATAGAAGTACCACACCAGCACACTCACATCATTTTCTTTCTTTCTATCCCTTATGATGTAGATTTGGAGCCCTGTCCTGAGCTACTTTTTTTTTTATCCAATGATTCAAACTTCTCACACTGTGAAAGGCAATGATGTCCCCACCAAAAATTACCCACGAGTACAAAGCCCCTCACAACCTGGGACCAGCCTACATCAACCACCGCCTGATTTTCCACCAACTCCGCTCCCCCACTGTATCGGCCCATAGCCCGCTTCTACAGAAGCACCAGTGAAAGACGCTCTTTCTCCTACCTCACAGCAAAGGCATGGAACGACCTCTTGCTGCAGCTCCTTACCCACCCCATCTTTACTGGAATTCTGAAAAGCACTCAAGACCTGAATCTTCGACTGAGCCTACTGCACTCTGCAAGTGCCTGGATATACTTGTGGGTGATGAGCAGCACTGTACAGATCAATTGATTCAAACTGTGGTAAGACTGCAGGAAGTATATATTGGTCAGGGACCCACATGAGGTCAGTCACTGGTGCTTGGGTTAAGGCAGCCCTTAACTTACTGAACAGGTGTGCCATGGCCAATTTTGGACCAAGAGGTGAAGCATATGTCCTGCTCCTTCTCAAAGTTTTTGGCCCAGTTGCAGTCCTCATCTCAAGGCCACTGGACTCCCAATTGAATTATTCTAGTAAGTACATTTCGAAGTCTTTCTACAAACTGTAGAACGACTCAACCCCATCCTGCCACTCAAAAGTCTAGTGAAAAGATGCAAGAGCTTTAAGATGCAGCTCACATCCCTCCAATGTCCCCTAACTCCCAACCAGCTCAGCAATTTGTTCTGACTTACCTGTCTGTTGCCAGCTATCTGATAGCTGCTTTCAAAGAGGCCATGCTCATTTTGAGGACTCACAGAGCTATAGGGTCTCCAGTAAGACTTCTGCTGGTGGATCACCTCTTGGCACAGTTTGCCCCTGTGTGGTCTGCTACCAGGTGTGTGCCAACAAAGACACTGACTTTCACACCCACGCCTAGGTACACACCTGTATGGGTGCTGACACTGACAGTGCAAGTCAATAATCCGATCCTAATGCGGATTCCTGACCCCTGACTAATGTTTGCTCTGTCCAAACCCTGTGTTGTGCTATGGTATTAGAAAAATGATCGAGGTGGATGTACAGCTAGATTCAAGTCCAATACCTCTGCCCTGATAAAAGTACTAGCACGCAATTCATTAAATTTTTGCTTACTATTTGGACCCAGTGTAACAAGCACCCTATGTCCCTCAACACACTGATTATGATTAGGAAGGGGACAGGTTGCTCCCCTTCATTATACTAAGCATTCGTGGTATGTAGGCCTAAAAATTGCCAATGGACTAAGCATAATTCCTGAATTAGAGTTAAACTCTTCCTCTGGGTCCTCCATGGATGAAAGCGCTTTGTATGTTCTGGTGGCTGGACGGGCTGCTGAAACTCTATATTTGAAGTTACCCAATATGTAAGTGAAAATAAATGTATTTACTCAGACTCTTTAATCAGAGCAAGCTTCATCTGACCTATTTTTGCCATTAAACAAAGAACTTACTAATACCTTTCTGGCTATGTGGTCTAAGCTGTGCCCATGCCTATTCGTCAGATATGTATGACTAGGTAACATAGTCTGGCTGCCTATGATCTGGAATGCCTAAGTACCAGAGATCGGAAAGCTTGATTTACAAGTGTCCGTAAGCAAAGTTAATCCAAGTTTCTTTCCAAACAGGTCTCCTGATAGGGAGTTGAAAAGAACTGGTGTTTCCAAAACCAGTCTAACACTCAGATCCAGTAATTCAGTTTGTCTTCTGGAGAGGTACACCCACACACTATTGGACTTTGTCAGCAACATCTTGCTGGCCATCCTGGAGTACCTCAGGGACGCATTAGCTGTAACAGTGTGAGTTGGTCATGATGCTGCCAAGTATTTGTTCTGAGCTGCTCTGGACGCTACCAACTGCATTGGCAGTGCTAATGCCATCGGTGACATGCTCTGAAGGCACATCTTGATGCCATCAAGATTCTGGAGACTTGCATGCCTCCTAAATGGACATGCCTTTTGATGACTCCAGGATATTTGAGAAGAAGGCTAATTTGCGTAGAAAGATACAGGGATAGTCACACCACAATGCAATCTTTAAGGCTTTAAACACCTGCTAAGCAGTGTCTGCATCTGATGACGGCTTTTAACCTCAGATTCCTTACCGTAGAATTATCGTCAGGCTGGTTCCAGAAATTGTTTGTGGGAAGTACCTCTGTGTGCTGGTAGGTGGCAGCGTTCAGCTCTGCATGGCTCTGTCAGTTCTGGATTTGATGTGTGCAGTGCCTATATAGGCGGCACCCCAGCACTCTGACACCCCCTCTTTCCACACAAGTCAGTTTCAGATCCAGACAGAGTTTTTTTTCACTGAACATTTTGGAAATGTTGTTAAAGTTTTTTTAGATCTTTCTCCTGGTGTGGCAGCCATGTCCACTAGGAAAGCTGGCTTTAAGCCCTGTGGCATCTGTCACCCAACAGATGTTTGTGTCTGACCTGTATCTTGTTTACTTCTGGTGCCTGGAGTGCGACCATGACACGAAGACCTGCGTCGAATGCAGCGCCATGCACCCTGAGGAACAGAGGGAGCAGTCCCTCAAGCTGCTTAACGGTCGACATGTGAAGCAGCAGCAGTCTCGCTCCAGGCAAGAGTAAGGTCTGGGGATTGGTCGTTGAGCCATTGATCTTCATCACAGTCAAAGTTGTCTGGGCTTTTGGGTAAATCCCACGAAACAAAGAAAAGTAAGAAGTCAAAGAGGTTTTCAACTTCACCCTATCTGTTGAAGTTATTCAAGGAGGTGAGATTGTTGTCATTCAAGGCCTGGCTCTGCAGTTGACGGTACGGAAAGTGTATATCCCAGGGGATTAATTTACAGACTATCCCAGACTCCAAGCCTGTACCACAACACCTAATGGAGTCCTTTTGAGGCTGCAGGCCTCTTAAGTCAGCAGGGACAGCAGTCTTCAATTCATCCTTTCTTTTTACAGCAGCTACCAAACTGTCTAAGTTTGCCCTTACAGGCTTATGCCTGGCAGTAGTAATCCTCCCTGGCTGATGATCCATCATGTTGGACAGGTCACTCTTACAAATTATTCATAGTGGATGCCCCCTGCCATTCATCTGTCCCCCACCCTACTTTCCTGCTACACCACCATGACTTTCAGAGGGTCACTCCTGCAACTTCCACATTCTAAAGAAGGGCAGGGGCTTTCGTCTTATTTTACAACACTAACCACTGAATGTTTTCCCTAGGAAAGATATCCTTAGAATGTTCACGCTGGCTCTGATCCTGTCTTATCTAGACGCAGTAGACTGGATGGTGTCCTTGGACTTGCAGGACACTTAATCCGTACACCTATCCTGCAGTCTCAAAGGTGTTACCTGCGCCTCATCGTGACCTAGGAACACCTTCAATTTACCATGCTCCCATTTGACCCTTGTGTTCACAAAAGTGATGACAGTGTTGGCTTCCAATTTTTGGAGGTTGGGGGTCAAACGTATTCCCATATCTTGGTGACTGGCTGCTAAAGGTAGGCTTGCTGTAGTCAGCCATATACCATCGCTGAACAAGAACTTGAGTCCTGACATTTTTAGGTTTCACCATCAACAATCTGAAGTCCCAGCTGAGTTCCACCCAAATAATTCATTTCAGTGGGGCACTTCAGTGGACCGTGGTGTCCAGGACCATTCGGGCTATGATCCTGATCTTTAGGTTTCAGTGGTGGTTTTCAGTGAGAATGACTAAGGCTTCTTGGTCTCCTGCCCTCTTGTATCCTCCTTGTTCTGCAGTGACACCCCGGACCACAGTTGTCTCAATATCATGGACGCCTCTCTAACTGTATTCAGGGCTCAAGGAATTTGGCACAGGTTTTGCTTTAGTGGCTGACGGATGCCCACCTAACCTGAGATAGGGCACTCTTCCTCCTGCATCCCGAGTTCAAGGTGGTGTCAGGTGCATCACTACTGGGTTGTGGAGCGATTTGGGAAATGTGGAGCTCAGAGGCTTATGACCTCAGATGAAGAGTCAGCTTCATAGCAGTCTTCTGGAGCTTCAGCAGTCCATCTGGTTATAAAAAGCCTTTCTGCTGTCCGACCAAGGAAGTCTGGTACAGGTCTCTGGTTTAACCTTGCCTTCCTCTAAGATATATGCTATATATTGAATGGAATATTCTAGTCAGAAGTTACATTCCAGAAATGCTTGTAGTGTCTAGTAACATGTTGGAAGTTCAGTAATAGATCTACTAAAGTTGAGGTGGTTTCTATAGGTCATGTAAGAATTCAATAAAACAGGTTTTCAGAATAAGCCAGATAGAAACATTATAAAATATATATCTTATTTTCCAACACACTCTCTAAAAAATCTTTCATTGGTTGACAGATAATTTAGTTTCTAATAACCTGGTATCAAGCTCAATCTGAAATGTAGTTCTTTAGTCATTGCTTGGAACTTTCATAGAGTGGATGGTTATGTGAGCCTTCCTTTGTGCAGGGAAATGTTAGTAAGGCAGGCGGACTTGGACATTTTCTCCTCCATTGCCTGAGTGTAAGGACACCTGACCAAGGAAGGATGGCGAGTGTGCCTGGTTTCTTTAGTGCGACGTCCTTATGCAAAGTGTTATGTTCTAGTCTTGAATGCCAAATTCTGATTTCAATCAAATCCTTTTGTTTGGTTCTCGACATTGACCTGTTTGAAGCAACAAATCAATGAATAATGCAGTTATTTTACTTTCTGAGATGCTCTGTGTCTTATTTGCACAAATACATTGTTTCAGCATGTCATTTAAACATTGGACTGCTGTAATAGTCTGTACCTCGATTGCCAGCTGGCAGCCTGCTGAAGCTAGTGTCCAGAACATAGCTGTTAGATTACTTTTTCAGCTTTTGAAATTCAGCCATGTCACACTGCTTCCAAGGCAACGTCATTGGCTAGTGATCAAACATAGAATTCAACTCAAAAGTATAATCCACAAAACCTTCTACTGGGGAGTGAACAAATATTGCTTATCTCATCTTTTGAATAGTTTTTAACCTTCTAGTGTGCTTTGATCAGAAATGCAGCTCCTTATTCACATCATCAGAATTATCAGTCTACAGCATTGGTATTTGCAGTTGCTTGGAGTGACAATAACTGTCAACGTATTTCCTCAACTTTATCAAAAACTAAGCCGGAACCACATGGAGTAGAGTACGAACTGTTTCCACAAAGTGGTGGTAGGACTTGTGCTTCTATTACCATACTGTAGCTTCAGGTTTTATCTGCCAGGTAGCAGTCTTGTGCAAGTCTTTCTGGTTTCTATGCTGTTAAGATAGAATGGAATTGGTTAGACCCGACACAGCATTTTTCGCATTAATGAGCGAGGCACCCAACAGTATAATCTAAAGTATGGCAAACCTCTCTGGCAGCTAAATGTATGCAGGATTGATTGCTAATTACATACCCAGTTGCCACCTTAAATCGTTGTTCACCTGTAATTGTTGTCTCAAACATAATCCGCATAGCTTCATTCACTGTCACCTACCACATACCTGGTAAGGTAGTATTGTGACCATTTACAGGGGCCACCATAAATGTTGCCTGTCATCACTATGCCATGGACACCGGTTCTGTGACATGCAA
Source organism: Pleurodeles waltl (assembly GCF_031143425.1). Taxonomy (NCBI): domain Eukaryota; kingdom Metazoa; phylum Chordata; class Amphibia; order Caudata; family Salamandridae; genus Pleurodeles; species Pleurodeles waltl. The sequence continues at coordinate 428,684,235 of NC_090444.1, forward strand.
GCTGATCTTACAACATTCATGAACATTTTATTCACCTGATCAGTTTGATCTGTAATTATCATCTACCTCCCATTCATTTCTGCTTTGCAAACAAAGGGGCTGGACATAGCCTCACAAAAAAGTTACACACATGTTGTAACTTCTGTGCTGTTGGTCTAAAGCCCTCTGGAATATTGTCATATTATTCTGAGGTTGTTGAAGAACTACTCAATGAATATTCATTGTTTTGCATAGATGACTGAGCTACAGGCATGAGGTGATGTTTCCACGGTTGGCCTTTTTATTTGTCCAGTTGTAAAATAGGTTAATCGTAAGTGTTAGAGATTCTCACACATTTTGAATTAAGAGTGCATTGGGGGATAACATTACAGAAGTTACTACAAGTGGGAAATTTATTCGTTTTTTCACCTGCTAACAGATCCCAGAGAAATGTGTAGAGATTGCTGTTTTGATCCAGATGTCAGAAGCACGAACCTCAAGCCTACCAGTGCTCACTTCAGATGAGCTGACACAAGGAATTCAACAACAGAAAGAAAAAAATGCAGACTCTGTGCGGTAAGTGAGCATGATTTGAGCATATTGAATAATATACGAGTCTGCAAAGTGTTAAATTCATAGATGGACTACAGTACCATCTTATTATAAAGGATCTAGTGCAGAATCTTCCACTAGCTAAACTGTGTCCTTATACGTGGACAGTTAATGTTGCTGCGGTTTGCTTACATCAGTTGCCTGCCATCATCAGTTTCCATCTTTCATAAATGGCAGCCAGCTGCTTTACTTGATTGTAGTGTTCCTTTTGTGGCACTGTAATACTTGCAGGATTTAGAGATGTTGTAGAATAGCTGTGCATATGTATTCCTGAACCTGCTGTTTTGTACAGTGGTGTAGCTATCAATGTGCCAGGTGCAGTGGAACCAAGCCCAAAGGCATGAGGGCACATAGCACCCCAATTATGTGCCTCAAATGTACCCAACTAAAGAGCAAGGGGTCAGTTTCTTTATCAGTTTCCTTGTGTGCTCTACAAAAAAGCAAAACAATGCAATATAATGCAATGTAATGTGTAATATTGTCCTAGTTTTACGCTCCTCTCCTCTTCCCTCTCGCACCCTGGTTTCTCTAAACTTAATTCATTCAAATATCCTGAAAGATGTGTGCAACACCTCTTGTTTGTGATGCTTCTGTTGTAACGAAAAGCTCTCAGTATAACCCTCATCTACTTATTGGGGCTTGAATTGTGTTATGTCAGATCCCCCCCCAAAAAAGTATAAACTCCCATCATTAAAATCACATCCAAACAGTTTAGCATCCAGGCTGCATTTTTCTTGTGCATCTTTCTTTCTCTCCCTCTCTGCTCCTGGCATGTTTTAGCACAGTTATAACAACAGCTTTATTCTAATCCTTCTCCTGGTAGCTCACATGGTAAACAAAAGGAGCAAAATCAGAAATGGCATATTCTGCCCACTGCCCTAACACCCAACGCTGCAATTCTTCCATACTAAAACTCTCTCCCCACTCTGTAATTCATAAAGCTATGCTTCCCAAACTGGTCTTCACTAGTCTGGCCTACCTCAGCCTGTACTGTGCAGCCCAGTAACACCAACAGAATACAGAAAGTTGCAGCCACGTTTTGGGATGGGAATGTCTTCTAGATGGTATAGGTTTAGTTTACCTCTGCCCTACATACCTGACTCTGTGTGGAACTGCTATCCTGTGTTCTATTTTGGCTCTGGCTTCATGCTAGCATAGTGTGTCCACAAAGGCCTAGCACTGTCAGTGTGAGGTCCAGGACTTATCTTGTGACTGAGCCTGTCACCAAGTGTGCCCTCTTATGATGGCAGTGGAATACAGCCCATGCCCTGGGTAAATCATGTACTTCATGTAAAGCATGGTTGCAGCATGAATTGTAATATGTTCATACCATATTCTCTGTCTGTGAGAGCGTGGTTCCTGATCCTCTCCTCAAGATTTATGCTGTTATATGTAACCCAGAGCCTTGCACTGACATTCTGTATGTATATAGACTGTGTCTATGTGCGGTTTGTGTCACATTTAGGGTATTGTGACTTGTTTCTGTGAGCTGAGTACAGACACCAGCGTCATCCATTTTGGCTGCCCTGGTTTAACATGGAGTAGCAACAAGGTAATGGATGGAATGCTTGAATTAATGTTTGCCACTGGCAGTCGCTTGAGCTGCATCCCAATCCATCATCTGGGCCCACATCCCAGTCCATTGTTTTCACCTACCATGCCACTTCAGTTTAGACCCAGGAATATGCAGGTCAGCTCCTTATGGGAACAGTCCCGCCCGAACTGCCAATGCAGGTTCTCCCGGAACCGGAATACAAGCAGCCTAGAACTGGTCCTGGGTCCCCAGAACCTAGGACGAAACTGGTCCTGGGTTGCTTATGTTCCGGTTCAGGAAGGGCCTGGCTTGGTACCTCAGGCTGAACTGTTCCCATTGCAGCAGGGTCAAAACTGATTTGCATACAGCTGGGTTCACAACTGAGGTGGCATGGTGTGCAAAATAACAATAGACTGGGAAGTGGCCTAGGTAATTACCAGTGGTTGAGATTAATTAAAGCATTCCATCCATCACATTTTTGTATACTTTACTGGTTTAGCATTGCACGAGATTGAGGGTGAGTATAGCTTCACCGGACAGTGGGCGTATACTGCCTGCATTTCTGTGGCTGGAGGGTGGAAACCCAGACACTTAAGTGAGTACGGTGGAGATGGGACTTCCTTTAGAAATTCACGAGAGCCTTTTTTAGCAAAGAATTGATGTTAACTTCATCTTATAGAGACTTCTAGCTGCAGATTCTTTACCTTAAAATTTACTGGCGTCCGCTTCGAATCCGGAATTTTTTTGCTGAGCAGTAAGTACCCTGTGCGTGCCATCGGGTGCCATTGTTTGGATCCGCATGGCATCATCGGTGTCGTTGGAGCCGTCTGTGAAGTCACGGTCACCTGTAAAGGCACCACCCCGGTGCGCGTACGTCATTTCTTTTCCTTCCGCGCCAGTAAAGCGCAGGTCTGGATTCAACCTACCCTCTGCCTTTTTTGGCAGGCTTTTTTCGATCTTTTTGTCAACACTTTCTTGAAGCTGTGCGTGGATGACAGAGGAAGACAGATTCAAGGCGAGTGAGGCCTGCTCTCGCGCCATGTCAGTGACGGACCCCAATCTGGTGCCTCGACAGAGACCACGACTCGAAGTTGTGTTCCGACTGCCGGGCCACGGCCCCAAAAGCTTTGAGAGAGCAGTCTCTGAAGCTCATGGCGGCCCGGCAGTAAACTTCGGTTGGCGTGTGTAGGAATTTGGCTCTGTATATACTATCTCAAAGTGAGAGATAGTGTGCACATAGTCCAAGGGTTCCCCTTAGAGGTTGATAGTGGCAAAATTAGATAATACTAATACTCTATTTTGTGGTAGTGTAGTCGAGCAGTAGGCTCATCAGAGGTTAGCATTAAGCATTTGTTGTACACACACAGGCAATAAATGAGAAACACACTTAAAGACTTAACTCCAGGCCAATAGGTTTTATATAGAAAAATATATTTTCTTAATTTATTTTAAAACTAGAAGATTCAAGATGATAGGTAAGTACATAAAATGCAGGGTACTTCACACAGGTAAGCATAGAACTTTGATTTAAATCAGTAGTACACACAGGTTTGGTTAAAATGGCAATAAGCTATTTTAAAATTGGACACTGCAAAAATCAACAGTTCCTGGGGGAGGTAAGTTTGGTTAGTTTTTGTAGGTAAGTAAAGCACTTACACAGTCAGTCTCCTGGGCATAGGCAGCCCACCGTTGGGGGTAAAAAGCAAACCCAAAGCCGCAGCACCAGGAACACAGGGCTGGTCAGGTGCAGAGGTCAAAGGAGGGCCCAAAACACATAGGTGCCTCTGAAGAACAGGGGTGCTGTGGTTCCAGTCTGCTAGAAGGTAAGTACCTGTGTCCTCAGTGAGCAGACCAGGGGGATTTTGTAGAGCACTGGGGGGGACACATAAGCCCACAAAACACACAATCAGCGGCACAGGGGCCGCCGTGTGCAGTAGGCAAAGTAGATGTCGGGTTTGCTATAGAAAGCAACTGAGGGACCCCGGGGTCACTTAGGTGATGCAGGCAGGGCACAAGGGGGCTTCTCGGGCCAGCCACCAACTAGACTAGGATGAGGGCCGCCTGCTGGTCACTCCTGCACTGGTAGGTGGTTCATTTCGGTCTTGGGGGCTGTGGGTGCAGTGCTCGGTCCAGGCGTCGTGTTCCTTTGTTACCAGGCAGTCACAGTCATGGAGAGCCTCTGGATCCTCTCTGCAGGCATTGTAATGTCCGTGCAGGGAGGTCGTCTCAGGGTGTCCACGTCGTTGGAGTCACCTGGGCGCCCTCTCTGTGGTGTTTGTTGTCCTGGACTTGAGCCGGGGTGTTGGGTGCAGAGTGTGAAGTCTTACGCTTCCGGCTGAAAGGGAGAGTCTCTTTAAAAGTTGTTTGATAGTTGCAAAGTTGTTGCAGTTTCTGAACAATGCTGCTGTTCTCAGGAGTTTCTTGGTCCTTTAAGTGCAGGGCAGTACTCTGAGTCCTCAGAGGTCACTGGTCCAGCTGGATGCGTCGCTCGCTGTGCAGGTTCTTTGAGTTGGAGACAGGCCGGTAGGGCTGGGACCAAGTCAGTTGGTGTCTCCGTCGTCTCTGCGAGGCTTTCAGGTCAGCAGTCCTTCTTTCTTCAGGTTGCAGGAATCTGGTTTCCTGGGTTCAGGGTCGCCCCTAAATACTAAATTTAGGGGTGTGTTTAGGTCAGGGGGCAGTAGCCACTGGCTACTGTCCTTGAGGGTGACTACACCCTCTTTGTGCCTCCACCCAGAGGGGAGGGGGGCACATTCCTATTCCTATTGGGGGAATCCTCTAATCTCTAAGATGCCCTCTGGGTGTATTTTACAATAAATCCCACACTGGCATCAGTGTGCATTTATAGTGCTGAAAAGTTTGATACCAAACTTCCCAGATTTCAGTGTAGCCATTATGAAACTGTGGAGTTCGTGTTTGACAAACTCCCAGACCATATACTCTTTATGGCTACCCTGCACTTACAATGTCTAAGGTTTTGCTTAGACACTGTAGGGGCATAGTGCTCATGCACATATGCCCTCACGTGGTATAGTGCACCCTGCCTTAGGGCTGTAAGGCCTGCTAGAGGGGTGACTTACCTATGTCACAACCAGTGGGTTGTGGGCATGGTACTCTGAGGGGAATGCCATGTCGATGTAGTCTTTTTCTCCCCACCAGCACACACAAGCTATGAGGCAGTGTGCTTGTGCTGAGTGAGCGGTCTCCAGGGCGGCATAATACATGCTGCAGCCCTTAGAGACCTACCCTGGCCACAGGGCCCTTGGTACCAGGGGTACCATTTACAAGGGACTGTGTGTGTGCCAGGGCTGTGCCAATTGTGGAAGCAAAGGTACAGTTTAGGGAAAAAACACTGGTGCTGGGGCCTGGTTAGGAGGGTCCCAGCACACTTTCAATCATAACAGGCATCAACAAAAGGCAAAACTTTAAGGGGTAACCATGCCAAGGGAGGCATTTCCCTACACAACACACCCCCCCTCCCAAAACAAAAGAGGATGAGACTAACCTTTCCCAAGATAGTCTTTATTGTCTAAATGGAAGAACCCGGAAAGGCCATCAGCATTGGCATTGGAAGTCCCAGGTCTATGTTCCACTGCAAAGTCCATTCCCTGTAGGGATATGGACCACCTCAACAGTTTAGGGTTTTCCCCTTTCATTTGCATCAGCCGTCTGAGATGTCTGTGGTCAGTTTCAACTGTGAAGTTATTACCAAAAAGGTATGGTCTCAACTTCTTCAGTGACCAAACCACAGCAAAGGCCTCCCTCTCAATAGCACTCCAACGCTGTTCCCTGGGGAGTAACCTCCTGCTAATAAAAGCAACAGGCTGGTCAAGGCCATCATCATTTGTTTGGGACAGGACTGCTCCTATCCCATCTTCAGAGGCATCAGTCTGCACAATGAACTGCTTTGAATAATCTGGAGCTTTCAAAACAGGTGCTGTACACATATCTTGCTTCAGGTTGTCAAAGGCCTTTTGACAGTCCAAGGTCCAGTTAACATTCTTGGGCATTTTCTTAGAGGTCAGTTCTGTGAGGGGTGCCACTATGGATCCATATCCCTTCACAAACTTCCTGTAGTACCCAGTCAAGTCAATGAATGCCATGACTTGAGTCTGGGTTTTTGGAGCTTCCCAGTCCAGAATAGTCTGGATCTTGGGTTGGAGTGGCTGAACTTTGCCTCTACCTACAAGGTGTCCCAAGTAGACCACAGTTCCCTGCCCTATCTGACATTTAGATGCCTTGATAAAGAGGCCTGCTGCTTGAAGGGCCTGCAAAACCTTCCTCAGGTGGACCAGGTGATCCTGCCAGGTGGAGCTAAAGACAGCAATATCATATAGATATGCTGCACTAAAGGACTCCAAGCCAGCAAGGACTTGATTAACCAACCTTTGGAAGGTGACAGGGGCATTGTTTAAGCCAAAGGGAATAGCAGTAAACTGATAATGCCCATCAGGTGCAGAGAATACTGTCTTTTCTTTTGCTCCAGGTGCCATTTTGATTTGCCAGTACCCTGCTGTCAAGTCAAAGGTACTTAAGAATTCAGCTGCACCTAATTGTCAGTGAGCTCATCTGCCCTTGGAATGGGGTGAGCATCTGTCTTGGTGACAGAGTTGACCCCTCTGTAGTCCTCCTTTCCATCTTTGGTGTGAGGTTTGGGGACCAAGACTACTGGGCTAGCCCAGGGACTGTCAGAGTGCTCAATCACTCCCAACTCTAGCATCTTGTGGACTTCCACTTTGATGCTTTCTTTGACTTGGTCAGAATGTCTGAATATTTTATTCTTGACAGGCATACTGTCTCCTGTGTCCACATCATGGGTACACAGGTGTGTCTGACCAGAGGTCAATGAAAAGAGCTCAGCAAACTGCTGGAGGACCTTCCTGCAGTCAGCTTGCTGTTGGCCGGAGAGGGTTTCTGAATAGATCACTCCATCTACTGAGCCATCCTTGGGGTCAGTGGAGAGGAGATCAGGGAGAGGTTCACTCTCTGCTTCCTGGTCCTCATCTGTAACCATTCACATATTTACATCTGCCCTGTCATGATAGAGTTAAAGGTGGTTAAGATGGATCACCCTCCTGGGGGTCCTACTAGTGCCCAGGACCACCAGGTAGTTGTCCTGACTCTTCTTTTCTAGCACTAGGTAAGGGCTACTCCATTTGTCCTGAAGTAACCTGGGAGCCACAGGCTCCAGAACCCAGACATTCTGCCCTGGCTGAAACTCAACCATAGCAGCCTTTTGGTCAGACTCCCTCGCTCCTTTGAAAACAAACGACAACACCCGCACCATCAAGACCGCCCCCTGGTTCACCACAGAACTCCAGGCTTCCAAACAAGAATGCTGAAAAATTGAGAAAGCCTTGTGCTAAGAACCCTCAATGTGCAACTTCTCTGCCCTCAAAACAGCCATGCGCAAACCCCACCTACTCATCCTGACCACCAAACGGTCCTTCTACAAAGAACGCATAGACAACAACACATGCAACAGCAAGGAACTCTTTGCCATCGTCGAAGAACTCACCAAACCCAAATCCAGCACCATCGACTCTCCACACTCCCGAGACCTCTGCAACTCCCTCTCCAACTACTTCCACCGCAAAATCTCAGACATACACAACAGCTTAACATCATCAGCACCCACCATCACCACCACCGACACAACCAGCACCACAACACCCTGCCGCACCAACCAACTAAACACCTGGACCCCCACCAACGATGAAGAAATCGCAAAACCATGAACTCCATCCACTCAGGCTCCCCAACAGACCCTTGCCCCCACCACATTTTCAACAAGGCCAGCCAAATCATCGATCCCCAGCTCCGTGCCGTCATCAACAGTTCCTTCGACACCGCAACCTTCCCAGACGTTTGGAAGCACGCCGAAGTCAACGCTCTTCTCAAAAAACCCAAAGCAGACATGGAAGACTTCACAAACTACTGACCCATTTCTCTTCTCCCGCTGCCCGCAAAGGTCGCTGAGAAGATAGTAAACGCACAACTGTCTCGCTTTTTAGAAGAAAATAACATACCCAACGCCTCCCAGTCTGGAATCCGCAAGAACCACAGCACTGAGACCGCCCTCATCGCCTGCACCGACGACATCAGGACCAGAGTGGACAAGGGCGAGACCGTCGCCCTCTTCCTCCTAGACCTCACTGCAGCTTTCAACACTGTATCCCACCAAACCCTCTGTGCATGCCTTTTTGACGCCGGAATTCGCCACAAGGCCCTGGACTGGCTCACGTCCTTCCTCTCCAAAAGAACCCAAAGAGTTTGCCTCCCTCCTTTCCGGTCTACAACCACCAAGATCATCTGTGGGGTCCCCTGAGGATCCTCCCTCAGCCCCACCCTCTTCAACATCTACATGGCTCCTCTCGCCAACATCCTCCGCCCCCACGGCATCACCATCATTTCATATGCCGACAACACCCAGCTCATCATCTCCCTCACCAGGAACCCAGCCACTGCCAAGATTAACCTGCACGCCGGACTCCTCGACATCGCCAAATGGATGACAGCAAGCCACCTCAAATTAAACTCAAACAAAACAGAGATCATCATCTTTAGCCCCAACAAGACAGCATGGAACGACTCTTGGTGGCCCACCACCCCCAACACCCTCCACCCACGCACGCAACCTTTTCATCGTTCTGGACTCATCTCTCTCCATGACCCAGCTAATCAATGCCATATCATCCTCCTCCTTCAACACCCTTTGCATGCTACGCAAGACTTTCAAATGGATTCCTTTAGAAACAAGAAGAACAGTCACCCACGCCCTCATTCGCAACAGACTGGACTACGGCAACGCCCTCTATGCAGGGACCACAGCCAAGCTTCAAAGAAAACTTCAGCGAATCCAGAACGCAGCCGCAAGTCTCATCCTCAACCTCCCTCACCACGAACACATATCAACCCATCACAGATCCCTACACTGGCTGCCCATCAACAAAAGGATCATTTTCAAAGTCCTTGTCCACGCTCACAAAGCCCTCCACGACACTGGACCGCCCAACCTGAACGAGCGAGTAAACTTCCACATAGCAACTCGACAGCTCCGCTCCGCCGACCTCGCCCTCGCTTCAGTCCCCCCGCATCCAATGCACGACCTCTGGCGGCAGATCCTTCTCCCACCTCGCTGGCAAGACCTGGAACTCCCTCCCCATCAACCTACGCAAGACCAAGGACCTCCTAACCTTCAGAAAGCACCATAAAACATGTCTTTTGGAGCAGGAACCGCCACCCCCCCAGCGCCATGAGACCCTACCGGGTGAGTAGTGCGCTTAAGAAATTATTTGATTGATTGATTGATACCACATCTTCTGGAGTTGTTGGCTGGCCTCAAGGTTTTTGCTTGCCTTTTCCATGTACTCTGCCATCCTTGAACGTAGGCCTAGTACATAGTCCACCACATCTTGTTTAGGCTCATGGAGAGGTCTCCCAGCCTTCTTTTTCAAGTGCCAGTGGTCCCCTAACAGGATGGTCAAACAGAAACTCAAAGGGGGGAAAACCCTACTCTCTTCTGTGCACCCCTATGTAGGCAAAAAACAGGCATGGCAAGAGGACATCCCATCCCTTTTTGAGTTTTTCAGGGAGCACCATGATCATGCCCTTCAGGGTCTTGTTAAACCTTTCAACAAGACCATTGGTTTGTGGATTGTATGGTGTGGTGAACTTGTAAGTCACCCCACACTCATTCCACATGTGTTTCAGGTAAGCTGACATGAAGTTGGTACCTCTGTCAGAAACCACCTCCTTAGAAAATCCCACTCTGGTAAAAAAAAATTTTTTTTTAAAAAAGACCTATGAGTGCTTTAGCTACTGCAGGACCAGTAGTGGACCTAAGGGGAATTGCCTCAGGGTACCTGGTAGCATGATCCACTACTACCAAGATATATTGGTTCCCTGATGCTGTAGGAGGTTCAAGTGGACCCACTATGTCCACTCCCACTCTCTCAGTGGGGATCCCCACAACTGGAAGTGGAATCAGGGGGGCCTTTGGATGGCCACCTGTCTTACCACTTGCTTGACAGGTGACACAGGAGGTGCAAAACTCCTTTACCTTCTAAGACTTATTTGGCCAACAGAAAGGGTTGACTAGTCCTTCCCAAGTCTTGGTTTGTCCCAAATGCCGAGCAAGGGGAATGTGCGAAGGTCAGAATGAACTCCCTAAACTCCTGAGGCACTACCACTCTCCTAGTGGCACCAGGTTTAGGATCTCTTGCCTCAGTGTAAGGAAGCCCGTCTTCCCAATAGACCCTGTGGGTTCCACTGACAGTTCCTTTTTCTTGCTCAGCTGCTTGCTGTCTGAGGCCTTCAAGAGAGGGACAACTCTTTTGTCCCTTACAAAGCTGTTCCCTCGAGAGCCCACTGGGCCCAAGAGCTCAACCTGATAAGGCTCCAGCTCCATGGACTCAGTTCCCTCAAGGGATAGAACATCTTCCTGGGAAGAGAGGTTCTGTTTCTTGTGCTGTGTTGAAGCTGGTTCCCCAGTCTTCATTCCTTTTCTCTTGGAAGGTTGGGCCATTATTCCAGACTCCAACACTTCTTTTTCACCCTGAGCCCTGCTCTGTGCCCTTGTCTTGACACACACCAGTTCAGGGATACCCAACATGGCTGCATGAGTCTTGAGCTCTACCTCAGCCCATGCTGAGGACTCCAGATCATTCCCTAGCAGACATTCTACTGGAATTGCATAGGAAACTACCACCTGTTTCAGGCCAGTGACCCCTCCCCTTTCTAAAGTTACCATTGCCATGGGATGGACTTTAGTTTGATTGTCAGCATTAGTGACTGGATATGTCTGTCCAGCCAGGTACTGTCCTGGGGAAACCAGTTGGTTTGTCATCATGGTGACACTGGCACAGGCATCCCTCAAGGCTTCTACTCTATTCCCATTGATAAAGAGCTGCTGCCTGTATATTTGCATGTTAGGCGGCCAGGCAGCTAGAGTGGATAAATCCACTCCACCCTCAGAGACTAATGTAGCTTCAGTGTGAACCCTGATTTGCTCTGGGCACACTGTTGATCCCACCTGGTGACTGGCTATTACAGTACTAACTGGAGTAGTTGTTGTTGTGGGACTTATCTTGGGACAGGCCTTGTCTCCAGCTTGGTGTCTATGCTGTCTACAGTTTTGACACCAGGCCTTCTTCGGATCAAAGTTTTTACCCTTATACCCATTTGTGGACTGTGAAGAGTCTCGGGCCCACCCTCCAGAGCAGGTTTTTGGGGCCCTCTAGAAGACTCTTTACTTTTGTCCTTTGATGTCTCACCACCCTTCCCCTGGGGGAGTCTTTGTGAACCCTTTCTTTTGGTCACCCTCTGTGGAAGTATCGGTCACCCTAGGCTTGACCCAGTGGTCTGCCTTCTTTCCCAGTTGTTGAGGAGAAATTGGACCTAGGTCTACCAGATGTTGATGCAATTTGTCATTGAAGCAATTACTTAACGGATGTTCTATCATAAACAAGTTATACAACCCATCATAATCACTTACACCACTGCCAGTTATCCAACCATCTAGTGCTTTGACTGAGAAGTCAACCAAATCAACCCAGGTCTGGCTCGAGGATTTGTGAGCCCCCCTGAACCTAATCCTGTACTCCTCAGTTGAGAATCCAAAGCCCTCAATCAGGGTAGTCTTCATGAGGTCATAAGATTCTGCATCTTTACCAGAGAGTGTGAAGGTTACCCTATTTATATTGCTGCCACCATGAATGGGTGCTAAGCCCATTTCTGATTTCTCCCTTTCTATAGCCAGGAGCTCTTTCTCCAAGGCTAATTTTTTGGCCATCCTTGCTAAAAGGATGCCCTCCTCATTGAAACTGCCTTCAATGTTGACAGAGGAACTGGACTCCCTTGTGGAAGAACCAGAGTCTCTGAGTCTGATTTGTGGAGACAGGGGTCTTGGAACCCTGGTCTCCCTAGTTAAGGTAGTAGGGGGGAGTTCTACCTCCCGCGCCCCAAACTTCTTCCCCATCTAAGGGGAGGTCTTCCTCCTCAGTAGGGTGGTCCCTGATGTACTCTGCCAAGAGCTCCTGGAGCTTGACTTTGGTAGGGTTGGAACCAGTTTAAATCTTTCTTAGCAGAGGGACCTTAGCTCTGCCATCCCGAGATGGAGGTAAGGAGTGAGGTTGAGTTCCATCACTATGGCCCTCTGCCAAGATCTAACCGCGGGGCCAGCGGGGATCTCGGCCGCAACATAGGAGCCAGCTCCAAATGGAGCCGGCGGTGTTGCAGCCGTGCGACGGGTGCAGTTGCACCCATCGCACTTTTCACTACACACACAAGCAATAAGTGAAAACACACACTCAGTGACCTAACTCCAGACCAATAGGTTTTGATATAGAAAAATATTCTTTTGTTAATTTATTTCTAGAACTACATGATTCATTTAGCAGGTAAGTACATTAAATGAAAGGTACTTTGCATAGTAATATGTAGAACTTTGAATGGATTCAACAATGTACACAGTTTTCTTAAAATGGCAAAAAGCTATTTTAAAAATGGACACTGAAATTTTCAACAGTTCCAGGGGAAGGTAAGTAAAGTACAGTTTCAGTGGTAAATAATCTACTTACGGGTTCAGTCTCCGGGCATAGGTAGCCCACGGTTAGGGCTTTCAGGATCACCCCAAACATACAGCAGAAGGAACACAGGGCCGGTCAGGTGCAGAGGTCAAACAGGGGGCAAAATAACATGGGCGCCTATGGAGACGGAGTACTCTGGTTCTGGTCTGCTTGCAGGTAAGTACCTGGGTTGTCGGAGGGCAGACCAGGGGGGTTTGAAGGAGCACTGGGGGGGCCCCAAGTAGGCACAGGAACCACACCCTCAGTGGCACTGGGGCTGCCGGGTGCAGTGGGCAAATAGGGCATCGGGTTCTTAATAGAACTCTTATGGCATGACCCAGAGGTCACTTATGGCGCTGCAGGCAGGGCACAGGGGGCTTCTCGGGCAAGCCACTGACTGGGCAAGGGTGAGGGCCCCCTGCTGGTCGTTGATGCACCAGTGGTCGGTTTCTCTTGGGCCTGCGGGTGCAGTGCGAATATCTTCGTCCAGGGCAGTCGCGGTCAGGGGGGTCCTTGGGATTCTCTTTGCAGGCGTCTCGTGGGGGCCTGAAGAGGTTGGCCCTGAGTGTACACGAAGTTGTAATCGCCCTGGGATCCTCTCTGGGTAGTTGGTTCCTCTGAACATGGGTCGGGTCATCGGTGCAGAGTAGTTTGGACTCACACTTCATGAGTGAGGTGGGAGTCCCTTTCTTTTCTTCTTGCTGGACAGAGCTGCTGTCCACTGGAGTTTCTTGGTCCTCTGTGGTGCAGGCAGTCCCCTGGAGGCTTTTCAGGGGTTGCTGGTCCTGCAGGATGCTTTGCTTCTTCTCGTGCATCTTTTTGATGCAGGAGTTGGACCGGTAGGGCTGGGGCCGAGTCAGTTGTTATCTTCTTGTGTTCTCTGTGTTTTTTTTTTTTTTAGCTCAGCAGTCCTTCTTTCTTGAGGTCATCAGGAATCTGAAGAGCTGGTGTAGGAAGTTGGCTCTGTATATACTCTGTTATCTCTCAAAGTGAGAGATAGTGTGCACAGAGTCCAAGGGTTCCCCTTAGAGGTTGATAGTGGCAAAATTAGATAATACTAATGCTCTGCTTTGTGGTAGTGTTGTTGAGCAGTAGTATTATCAGAGGGTAGAGTTAAGCAGGTGTCCACGTCGTGGGAGTCACCTGGGGGTCCTCTCTGCAGTGTTGGTTCTTCTGGACACGAGCTGAGGGCTTCACGTGCAGAGTGTTGGAGACTCACGCTTCTTGAGTGAGGCTGGAGTCCCTTTAAAGATGGTTTCTTTGTTGCTGTTTTGGACAGAGCCGCTGTCAACAGGAGTTTCTTGGTCCTTTGGTTGCAGGGCAGTCCTCTGAGTCTTCAGAGGTCGCTGGTCCTGCTGGATGCGTCGCTGTGCAGGTTCTTTGAATCTGGAGACAGGCCAGTAGGGCTGGGGCCAAGTCAGTTGTCGTCTCTGCGGGTCGTTCAGGTCAGCAGTCCTTCTTGTTGTAGACCATCGGGAATGTGGTTTCCTGGATTCAGGGTCGCCCCTAAATACTCAATTTAGGGGTATATTTAGGTCTGGGGGGTAGTAGCCAATTGCTACTGTCCTCGAGGGTGGCTACACATCCCTAGTCCTATTGGGGGGAATCCTCCATACAATCTGCAATGACAGTGTGCATGTGTTAGGTGAGGGGTCCCTTAGGGTGGCACAACACATGCTGCAGCCCTTAGGGACCTTCCCTGGCCGCAGGGTACATTTTAGAAGGGACTTATCTGTGTGCGAGTGGTGTGCCGATTGTGGAAACAACGCTACATTTTTAGTGAAAGAAAACTGGTGCTGGGGCCTGGTTAGCAGGGTCCCAGCACACGTCTTGGTCACATCAGCCTCAATATCAGGCAAAAAGGTGGGGGATAACTGCAACAGGGAGCCATTTTCCTATAGCTGGGCTCAGGAACACCCCTAAATACTAAATTTAGGGGTGTGTTAGGGTCAGGGGGCAGCAGCCAATGGCTACTGTCCCTGAGGGTGGCTACATCCTCCTTGTGCCCACTCCCACTGAGGAGGGGGTACATCCCTATCCCTATTGGTCCTAATCCTCCAAGGCAAGATGGAGGATTTCCTAAGGTGGGGTTTCCTCAGCTCAGGATACCTTTGGGCTTTCCTGGCTGAGAGGGTGACTCCTCCTTGTTTTTCTCACTATCCCTCTGGACCTGCCTCCAAAAAGTGGAGGCTGTGTCCGGGGGCGGGCATCTCCACTAGCTGGAGTGCCCTGGGGCATTGTAACTTGAAGCCAGAACCTTTGAGGCTCACTGCTAGGTGTTACAGTTCCTGCAGGGGGGAGGTGTGAAGCACCTCCACCCATGACAGGCTTTATTTCTGGCCTCAGAGAGCACAAAGGCTCTCAACCCTTGGGGTCAGAAACTCGTCTCTCAGTGGCAGGCTGGCAAAGACCAGTCAGTCCTGCACTGAAGGGCTTGGTAAAATACAGGGGGCATCTCTAAGATGCCCTCTGTGTGCATTTTATAATAAATCCAACACTGGCATCAGTGTGGGTTTATTATTCTGAGGAGTTTGATACCAAACTTCCCAGTGTTCAGTGTAGCCAATATGGAACTGTGGAGTTTATTTCCCAGACCATATACTTAATATGGCCACACTGTACTTACAATGTCTAAGAATTGACTTAGGCACTGTAGGGGCATAGTGCTCATACAGCTATGCCCTCACCTGTGGTGTAGTGCACTCTGCCTTAGGGCTGTAACGCCTGCTAGAGGGGTGACTTACCTATGCCACAGGCAGTGGTTTGTGGGCATGGCACCCTTAAGGGGAGTGCCATTCCGACTTTGTCTTTTCTCCCCACTAGCACACACAAGCTGCAATGCAGTGTGCATGTACTGAATGGGGAGTCCCTAAGGGTTGCATAATACATGCTGCAGCCCTTAGGGATCTTCCCTGGCCACAGGGCCCCTTGGTACCAGGGTTACCTTTTACAAGGTACTTAACTGTATGCCAGGGCTGTGCCAATTGTGGAAACAAAGGTACAGTTTTAGGGAAAGAACACTGGTCCTGGGGGCTGGTTAGCAGGGTCCCAGCACACTTCCAATCGAAGCTGGCGTCAACACTATGCAAAAAGTGTTGGGTGATCATGCCAACAGTGGCATTTTCCTACACCTAGTATATGGTACCCAGGTACACAGGGCATTGGGGGTACCAGGTATGATCCCCATGGGCTTCAGCATGTATCCGATAGAGACTTCTAGTTGTAGATTCCTTACCTTAGAATTTCCCCAGGCATCAGACTGGATCTGGAGAATTTTTCTTCGAGTAGTACCCCTGCACACCGTTAGGTGGCGGGCATTGTGGTCTCCATGATGACGTTGCGGTCATATATAGACGCCACCCCGGCGTGCTGACGTCAGTTCTTCTCTTTCCACGCCAGCCTACGCATAGATCCGGAGAAGAGCTACCCCAGTCATGTTTGACTAACTACAACATTTTGTCAAATTCGTTTTTGACGAGTTTTGGTTTGGGTCGAGGGATGTGCCGTAAAACCGGATTTAAACCCTGCGACTCCTGTCACCACATGATTTCGGTGACGGATCTGCACCTCGTGTGCCTCTGGTGTTTGGAGTGCCACCACGACCCAAGGTCGTGTTCCGAGGTTTTGAGGAGCAACCCTGAAGCTAATGGGAGCCCGAGACTCGACTCCGTGTCGTTCCCGGTCCCCTTTGAGAAAAAGTTCAGGAGACCGGGCGCTGGGTCACCACCATTATCTTCGTCTAAGTCATCTGGACATTCGGGTAAGAAGAAGTCGAAAGAAACGTTCTTCGACTTTGCCCCGTCGCTCACACGATGCGACGCAGGAAGAGCATCAACGTTCTAGGCCTCCTTCTACGGAGTCTCAGTCTGGGTCCGTTCCTGCGCCTCCCTGGCTTTCCTGGACCCTGCCCAACTTAAAGAGTTCTATGAGGCCATGCGCTTCATATTAGGGCAGTCTGACCCACTCTCGGCACCCTGGGTTCCCAGGGGAGTCGGTGAGGGCCCCCTCAGGTTCCAAGTCAGCTAATTAGGTCCTGACTCCGGAGTGCACTTCAGGATCCGTACCGACTCCGGTCGTACCAATACGACCTTTCCCTGTGTCAGGTCAGACGTGAACGCTCCCGGCACCGATTGGGCCCACAATCGACCTCGACACTCTACTTATTCTTGACGATCCGGAGTCGGAATTACGTCGCTCAATGCCAATTTCGTTTTCTATGGGCTCTGCTGTGCCCAAAGTTGATCCTGAACACTTTTACTATGCGTATTGTTACAGGGATAGTGTAGAGGGGTTGCTGGACCCTTTAGAAGAACAGCATGATCTGGGTACAGGATTTGGGTGATGCCAGTTGGTTGGACACCTCCCCAGACACTGGCATGTTTTCTCCCCGTACCGTGGCTACGGAGGAGGCAGCCCTGCAGTCCACGAGCAGTGCATGTCTTTTGGGCCTCTATTCCCATACTTTCTGGGATATAGTCGCTCAAATGCTGCCTCAAGTTCCGGAAGAGAACCAGAACGTTCTCTCCCAAGCCATGGCAGATAGGAGAGACGCAGTCAAGCTCATGATAAGTTGTGTACTGGATACAACCGACTGACTGGGCAGATCGGTTGCTCGATAGTGGCATTGAGACGCCACGCCTGGTTGAGGATGTCTGGCTTTTCGGGGGATGTCCAGCAATCTTTGATGGACATGCCCTTTGATGACACTCATCTCTTCAGAGACAAGGGGGACTCAGCGCTCGAATGCTTTAAGGATTCCCAGGCTACGGCTCTATCCCGTAGCCCCGCAGCCACTCCTCAGCCCACTCAGTTCGCCTCTTGCTCCTTTCGTGGCTATGGAAGAGGCACTCAACCGCGTCTATTTCCACCAAGCCACCGACCCATGCATGCTGTATAGTCCCTGCGCAGATGCGGAATCAAACGACCTTGTGGATCAGGGAGTCAGCTGGCCGTCCAGTCCATCCCCGCTTCCTCCTCTGCCTCTAAACCTTCCTATTCTGTTGGGACATCTGGGAACAGTTGGCAGCAGGATTCGCCATCACCTGCCCCACAGGGAATCCATTACCACAGACAGGTGGGTTTTACATATCATCCGAATGGGCTACTTCTTCCCCTTTGAGACTTCTCCTCCAGCCATACCACCATCATTCGAGCATCTATCGGAGGATCATTTGGCACTTCTCCACAAGGAAGTCAAGGCTCTCTTGGCCAAGGGAGCCATAGAGAGGGTCCCTGTGCCAGAAGTAGGTTGTGGTTGCTATTCCCGCTACCTTCTGGTGCCAAAAAAGGACAAGGGCCTTCGCCCTATTCTAGATCTCCGGTCCCTCAATCTCTTTTTCAAGAAGAAGTTCAAGATGTTAACCCTAGCTCAGGTCCTTTCTGCTGTGGACCCTGGTGACTGCATGGTAGCGTTGGATTTGCAGGATGCCTATTTCTATATTCCCGTCCTGCCGGCCCACAGACGTTACCTAAGTTTCGTGGTAGGTCACGAGCATTTTCAGTTCACTGTGCTCCCCTTTGGCCTTACCAACGCCCCTCGGTTGTTCACGAAAGTGATGGTAGTGGTTGCAGCTCATGCGCAAGTTAGGGGTTCCAGACTTACCTCGACGACTGGCTGTTGAAGGCAGACACACCCCTGAAAGTCATCTCCCGCCTCCAGACTACAGCTAACATCCTGCATTCGCTGGGGTTTACTGTAAATGTGTTGAAGTCACACCGGCGTCCCTCTCAGAAGCTCAGTTTTATCGGGGCTGATATGGATACAGTGCAGTTTCGGGCTTATCCGCCCGAGCAGTGAGTGCAGGATATTCAGGTTATGATACCGATGTTTCGGCCTCTATTCTGGATTTCAGTGAGACTGACTCTGAGGCTGCTGGGTCTCATGTTAGTCAGTCATGCCAGATGCATCCTGTTAGTCAGTCATGCCAGATGGCATATGATGGCTTTCAGTGGTGTAGGAAAATGCCACCTTTAGCATGTTTACTCCCTAACTTTTTGCCTTTTGTTGATGCCAGCTTTGATTGAAAGTGTGCTGGAACTCTGCTAACCAGGCCCCAGCACTAGTGTTCTTTCCCCAAAACTGTACCTTTGTCTCTACAATTGACACAGCCCTTGCACACAGATAAGTCCCTTGTAAAAGGTACCCCTGGTACCAAGGGCCTTGTGGCCAGGGAAGGTCTCTAAGGGCTGCAGCATGTCTTATGCCACCCTGGGGACCCCTCACTAGGTACATGCACACTGCCTCACAGCTTCTGTGTGCTGGTGGGTAGAAAAAGACAAAGTCAACATGGCACTCCCCTCAGAGTGCTATGCCCACAACCCACTGCCTGTGGCATAGGTAAGTCACCCCTCTAGCAGGCCTTACAGCCCTAAGGGAGGGTGCACTATACCACAGGCGAGGGCATAGCTGCATGAGCACTATGCCCCTACAGTGTCTAAGCCAAACCTTAGACAATGTAAGTGCAGGTTAGCCATAAGGAGAATATGGTTTGGGAGTTTATCAAACACAAACTCCACAGTTCCATAATGGCAACACTGAAACCTGGGAAGTTTGGTATCAAACTTCTAAGCACAATAAACCCACACTGATCCCAGTGTGAGATTTATTGAAAAATGCACTTATAGGGCATCTTAGAGATGGCCCCTGCATGTCAGCCCAACTGCTAGTGCTAGGCTGACTGGTCTCTGCCAGCCTGCCACTTGCAGACTAGTTTCTGGCCACATGGGGTGAGTGCCTTTGTGCATTCTGTGACCAGGAACAAAGCCTGTCCTGGGTGAAGGTGCCTCACACCTCCCCCTGCAGGAACTGTAACACCTGACGGTGAGCATCAAAGGCTCAAGCCTGGTTTAACAATGCCCCAGGGCACTCCAGCTAGTGGAGATACCCGGCCCCTGGACACAGCCCCCACTTTTGACGGCAAGTACAGAGGAGATAATGAGAAAAACAAGGAGGAGTCACCCTCCAGCCAGGACAGCCCCTAAGGTGTCCAGTGCTGAGGTGACCCCTTCCTTAGAAAATCCTCCATCTTGCTTTGGAGGATTTAACCCAATAGGATTAGGGATGTGCCCCCTTCCCCAAAGGGAGGAGGCACAAGGAGGGTCTAGCAACCTTCGGGGACAGTAGCCATTGGCTACTGCCCTCCAGCTCTAAACACACCCCTAAATCTAGTATTTAGGGTCGTCCCTGAACCCAGGAAATCAGATTCCTGATGACCTAACTAGAAGAAGGTCTGCTGACCTAAAAAACCCGCAGAGAAAAAGGAGACGACAACTGCTGTCTCTAGATTTAAAGAACCTGCAACAGCGACGCATCCAGCTGGACCAGTGACCTCTGCCGACTCAGAGGACTGCCCTGCAACCCACAGGCCCAAGAAAGTCCTGTGGACAGCGGCTCTGTCCAAGCAACAAAGAAGAAACCAACTTTAAAGGGACTCCAGCCTCACTCCAGAAGCGTGAGTCCCCAACACTCTGCCCCCGACGCCCCTGCTCGTGTCCAGAGAAACCAACACTGCAGCAAGGACCCCCCGGCGACTCCCACAATGTGGACACCCTGAGATGACTTCCCTGCACCCCGATGGTGATGCCTGCAGAGGGAATCTGGAGGCTTCCCCTGACTGCGACTGCTCGGTAACAAAGAACCCGACGCCTGGAAGAAGCACTGTACCCGCAGCCCACAGGCTAGAGAGAAACCAACTACCAGTGCAGGAGTGACCAGCAGGCGACCCTCATCGTTGCCCAGGCGGTGGCTGGCCCGTTAAGCCCCCCTGTGCCCTGCCTTCATCGCCAGAGTGACCCCCGGGTCCCTCCATTGAAATCAATACTAAACTCGACACCTACTTTGCACACTGCACCCGGCTGCCCCTGTGACGCTGAGGGTGTATTTTGTGTGCCTGTTTGGGACCCCCCCCCGTGCTCTACAAATCGCCCCCTCCCCCCTTGGTGTGCTCCCCGAGGACGCTGGTACTTACCTGCTAGTAGACTGGAACCGTAGCATCCCTGGTCTCCATAGGCGCCTATGCTATTTAGGCCCTAAATTGACCTCTGCACCTGACCGGCCCTGTATTGCTGGTGCTGAGTGTTTGGGGTTGACTTGAACCCCCAGCGGTGAGCTGCCCATGTGCCGGAGACTGAACTTCTAAGTGCTTTACTTACCTGAAAAACAAACTATTGCTTACTCCCCAGGAACTGTTGATTTTTGCAGTGTCCACTTTTAAAATAGCTTATTGCCATTTTTGCCAAAACTGTGTACATTACTATTTTAATTCAAAGTTCCATATTTACCTATGCCAAGTACCTTACAATTTATGTACTTACTTGAATTCCAAATCGTGTGGTTCTAAAAAAAATTAAGAAAATAATATTTTTCTATATGAAAACCTATTGTTCTGGAGTTACGTCTTTGAGTGTGTGTTCTCATTTATTGCCTGTGTGCCACTATCAATATCTAAGGAGAACCCTTGGACTCTGTGCAAACTATCTCTCACTTTGAGATAGTATATACAGAGCCAACTTCCTACAGGGTGCTATCGCTAGGCAACGCTTTTCGTCGCAACTGGATTTCATGCCTCCTGTGCGCCTTTCCACCCATACCACTTCTGCCCAGAGTTCTCAAGAAAATCAAGAACAACCAGGCCCAAGTAATCCTAGTGGCTCCGGATTGGGCACGGAGAGTCTGGTATCCAGACCTTCTCAAAATGAGCATTAGTACTCCAATCAGGTTGCCTCTTCGGAAGGATCATCTGTCGCAGCAGCAGGGGAAGGTTCCCTACCCGAACCTGTCAACTTTACGACTTGATGTGTGGAGGTTAAGTGGCGACAGTTGATGGTTTATGACCTCCCCTCCGAAGTGCGTGATGTCATTCTGGTAGCCAGGCGTCCCTCTACTAAGTCAATTTACGCCTGCCAGTGGAAACGTTTTGTTTCATATTGTACAGAGAGGTCTATTGATCCTCTTTTTTCTTCTTTATCTAGTGTCCTTTTGTTTATTCTATCTCTCGCCCAACAGGGTTCCTCCTTAGGGACTCTCAAGGGCTATCTTGCTGCCTTATCGGCTTGTCTACGCTTGCCCGACCAACCATCTTTGTTCAAGTCTCCCATCGTACAGAGATTTTTAAAAGGGTTTGTGCATATGTTTCCACCTGTGCCTTTTATGCCCCAGTGGGATCTTAATATTGTACTTACTTTTCTAATGTATGCTTTTTTTGAGTGTTTATATAACTGTCATCTCTGGCTGCTCACTATCAAAACAGCTTTTTTGTTGGCAATTAAATCTGCCAGAAGAGTGAGTGAGCTGCAGGCTTTATAATCGAAACCACTGTATCTCACGATATATCCTGATAAAGTAGTCCTCAGAACTCGTGCCTCTTTCCTCCCCAAGGTGGTGACCCTTTTCCATCTTGGTCAAAATATCATCCTGCCCACCTTCTTTGCGCCACCGCATCCCTCTAAGGAAGAGGAGCGTATCCATTGGCTGGACCTAAAAAGAGCGTTATCATTCTACCTTGACCGCACAAAAGAGTTCCGGGTGGACGACCAACTCTTTGTGGGGTACATTGGTGCAAAGCAGGGTCGGGCAGTAGAGAAAGGATCCATTTCGCGCTGGGTCATTCTCTGTGTAAAGATTTGCTTCGCTTTGGCTAAGAATCAGCCTCCGGAGGGCTTGAGGGCTCACTCTACCAGAGGGAAAGCTGCTACCACTGCGTTGGCTCGTGGCGTGCCGGTACTTGACATCTGCCAAGTGGCAACGTGGGCTTCCTTGCACACGTTTTCAAGACACTGCTGCCTGGATAGCCAGGTGAAGAGGGAGGGGCATTTTGCCCGCTCGGTCCTCCAGGACTTCCTGGTGTGAAAAATATCCTTGCGACCCACCACCAGGAGTTATAGCTTGGGTATGTATTGTAAGGTTAGGAATCTGCAGCTAGAAGTCTGTATCAGAGGAACAAGTTACTTACTTACGGTAACTAATTATCTGGTAGAGACTCTATTAAGCTGCAGATTCCTTACACCCAACCAGGCCTCCCCACTCTGGATATATATGCATCATGGTTTGGCATTTTTGCCTTTTTTAAGGGCATGTCTTTTTCTTCAAACAATCAAGTGTAAAACTGAAATGTTTCTTGGTTGTTCCATGACTCTGCGCATCTGGTGTGGTAAGTTGTGGAAAAGAACGGACGTACGCGCGCCGGGGTGGTGCCTATATAAAAGACCGTGACGTCACAGAAGGCTCCAACAACGCAGATGAAGCCACACTAAGCCGGACGACGCATGTGGATCCGAACTACACCACGCGATGGCGCACGCAGGGTATTGCTCAGCAGATAAATTCCAGATTTGAAGCTGACGCCAGGGAGTTCTAAGGTAAGGAATCTGCAGCTAGATAGAGTCTTTACCAGATAATTTGTTACCGAAGGTAAGTAACTTGTTCTTCTCTTGCCACACTGTTCCATTCCGCTTGCTCCTGCTTCCTATCTTACTAAGTTATTTTCTCTTGCTCCCTTCTGATTCTTCCACTCTCCCTGTCAGCTTCTCACTCTTTCAGCTGTCCCTCTGTTATTTCCCCCTCCTTCAGCTGGCCATCAGTATTTGTTTTTTCTTTGGTGCCTTAATGAACCTGTTCTATTCAAAGGGAGGGTCAGATTTCCATGCTTGCCAAATGGTACTCATACTAAATCATTTAAGTTGCTTTCAGCATTGTACTGTGTGGGTAAATCGAAAAGGACTATAAAGAAGAGAAAGTGGGTGTTGCGTCCTTTAGCAAGTGATACCGAGGATATTTAAAACCTGCATTAGGATATAACATGACTTATGTTTACTATTAGTGATCTATAGTACCTTATGTTTTTCAGAAACTATGAAAAATTGATCAATCATCTGTTGGACTGCATTAGTGAAAGAAATCTGTAAGTAGTGTTGCATGCTTTAACGTATTTGCTTTGTCGTTTTTTAAAAATTATAATGTATGACGAAGATAGGATTTCATACTTTGCATTTGATTTAGGTTTTGACAATTTTAATGTTTTCTGAAAAAAGAGTTAATGCACTGTTGAGAGTATAATATATCTGGACTATTCCTGAAGTTTTTTTCAGTGTGTTTATTAGAAAAATAGATGTTCTGTGTTAATGTGATCTATAACTTTCTTTTGCCAGGTAAGGTTACTATTTATAAACTTGTCTTTTTCTGATATCGAGCTCATGGCACTGCCTTGTAGCTTGGATTACAAATTGCTTCTTAAATTATCAGAAACCATTCCTGCCATGATATGCTGCTCTGTGTTCCAACAGGGTAGAACATGCGGTTCGGGTCTACATACAGGAAGAAATGGATTTATTTTCACTGGCTCATTTGGCATTGCTGTCCTCCGGTCATAGGTAGTGTTTCTTAGCCATGTTTTCTTTGTGTTTATGACATCATTGCTGTGGTCCTTTCCACAGTATTGATAGGGTGGTCGTGCATGGGTTCGGATCCTGTAGGAAAATGTCTCCCTCTTGCAGTTACCCCCCACTTTTTGCCTGATACTGATGCTGACTTGACTGAGAAGTGTGCTGAGACCCTGCTAACCAGGCCCCAGCACCAGTTTTCTTTCACTAAAAATGTGCCATTGTTTCCACAATTTGCACACCCCTGGCACACAGATAAGTCCCTTGTAAAAGGTACTAGTGGTACCAAGGGCCCTGTGACCAGGGAAGGTCCCTAAGGGCTGCAGCATTTGTTGTGCCACCCTAAGGGACCCCTCACCTAACTCTTGCACACTGCCATTGCAAATTGTGTGTGTTGGTGGGGAGAAAAAGGCAAAGTCGACATGGCATCCCCCTCAGGATGCCATGCACCCAAAATACTGCCTGTGGCATAGGTAAGTCACCCCTCTAGCAGGCCTTAAAACCCTAAGGCAGGGTGCACTATACCACAGGTGAGGGCATAGCTGCATGAGCAATATGCTCCTACAGTGTCTAAGTCTATTCTTAGTCATTGTAAGTAAAGTGTGGCCATATTAAGCATATGGTCTGGGATTTTGTCAAAACGAACTCCACAGTTCCATAATGGCTACACTGAATACTGGGAAGTTTGGTATCAAACTTCTCAGAATAATAAACCCACACTGATGCCAGTGTGGGATTTATTAAAATCTTAGAGATACCCCCTGTATTTTACCCAATCCTTCAGTGCAGGACTGACTGGTCTGTGCCAGCCTACCATTCAGACGAGTTTCTGACCCCATGGGGTGAGAGCCTTTGTGCTCTCTGAGGCCAGCAACAAAGCCTGACCTGGGTGGAGGTGCTTCACTCCTCCCCCCCCCCCCTTTTCAGGAACTGTAACACCTAGCAGTGAGCCTCAAAGGCTCAGGCTTCGTGTTACAATGCCCCAGGGCACTCCAGCTAGTGGAGATGCCTGCCCCCCCCCAGACAAAGCCCCACTTTTGGAGGCAAGTCCAGAGGAGATAATGAGAAAATTATAGAAATAGGGATGTGCCCCCCTCCCCTCAGGGAGGAGGCACATAGAGGGTGTAGCCTCCCTCAAGGACAATAGCCTTTGGCTACTGCCCCCAGACCTAAACACACCCCTAAATTCAGTATTTAGGTGCGACCCTGAACCCAGGAAATCCGATTCCTGCAACCTACAACAAGGACTGCTGGCCTGAAAGCCCCGCAAAGACGATGGAGACGACAATTCACTTGGCCCCAGCCCTACTGGCTTATCTCCAGACTCAAAGAACCTGCACAACAACGCATCCAGCGAGACCAGCGACCTCTGAGGACTGACCTGCACCTAAAGGACCAAGAACCTCCCAAGGACACTGGCTCTGTCCAGAAACAACTACAAAACAGCAACAAGAAGCCAACTTTAAAGAGACTCTCACTTCCAGCCAGAAGCGTGAGTCTTCACACACTGCACCCGATGCCCCCTGCTTGAGTTTGGAGAAAGGAACACTGCAGAGAGGACACCCTGAGTCAACCTCCCTGCACCCCCACAGCAACGCCTGCAGAAAGGATCCAGAGGTTCCCCCTGATAGCGACTGCCTAGTAACAAAGGAACCCGACGCCTGGACCAAGCACCGCACACGCAGCTCCCAGGACAGAGAGGAACCACCTACCAGTGCAGGAGTGACCAGAAGACGGCCCCGTCGGTGGCTGGACCGAGAAGCCCCCCTGTGCCCTGCCTGCATCGCCAGAGTGACCCCCGGGTCCCTCCATTGTTTTCTACAGCAAACCTGACACCTACTTTGCACACTGCACCCGGCCGCTCCTGTGCCGCTGAGGGTGTGTTTCGTGTGCTTGTGAGTGTGTGTGTCCCCCCCCCCCCCCCAGTGCTCTACACACTGGGGGACATGCACACTGGGGGGAGGGTGCTGTGACATCACACACACTGTGATGTCACAGTCGCCTATAAAGGCGCCAACCCGGCGCGCGTATGTCAGTTCTTTTCCTTCCGCACCATTAAGTGCAGGTCCGAGATCGAGCTACCCTTTGCCTTTTTTGGCAACCCTTTTTTCAACCCTTTTGACAAATAATTTTTTCGTCTGTGTGAGAAAGATGTCACCCAGGAAGAAGGGGTTCAAGCCGTGTGGCGCCTGCCATCGCGCCATATTGGTGACAGACCCCCACCAGGTATGTCTCTGGTGCCTCCACAGAGACCACGACTCAAAGTTGTGCTCCGACTGCTGGGCCATGGCCCCGAAGGCTTTGAGAGAGTGGTCTCTAAAGCTCATGGCAGCCGGGCAGTCAACTTCAGTTGGCGCGACTCCTCGGAGGTCACGGTCCCACTCAAGGAGGAGCCCCGAGTCCTTTTCTTCCCACTCGAGGTCCTCGGGACCCTCGGGGAAGAGGCACAAGAAGAAGAAGTCCAAGCGAATTTTGCCATGCCCGTCGGCTGGTGAGGCGTCACAGGAATGTCGATGTTCCAAGCACGCCTCTGCGGAGCCATTGCCAGGGCTGACTTTGCATCCCCCTCTTTTCCAGGAGCGACCCCTGCTCAAATTAAAGACTTCAATGAAGCCATGCACCTCGTTTTTGAGCGGGCTGCCCCTGGGGGGTGGTTCCTCAGACCCTGCAGGGACAGCAGGGGCCCCATCGGGTTTGACGCCAACATCTTCGGCCCCGGCACCATTGGGGACCCCAAGATCCGATATCAAATCTAGACCAGTGCCGGTTCCACACAGTCGGCCTCCTTCGGCGCTGGGCCTGACGTCGACGCTCCCCCAACCGCCTGCGCCCACTGGTGGTGGAAGCCCCATCCTCATTCCAGATGATCCGGAGCTGGAACGACGTCGCACAATGCCGATTCAGACTTCGATGGCACCAACTAGACCCAGATCAGTACCTGTGGCTTATTTCGATCAGCTAGGCACAGGTGAGGAATGGGATTAAAGGAGCAGGACTGGTATGAGGAACTGGGGGAAGCCAGAGGACTGGATACTTCTCCAGATACTGGTATGCTCTCACCTACTTCTGTGGCTACGGAGGAGGGAGCATCATACTCCATTGTGGTGCGTTGAGTGGCTGAGGTCTCGGACCTGGAGTTGCCTACGGTGCCAGTCAGGACTAACATCCTGACAGAGGTGCTTCAACCAGGGTTGCTACGTCAGAGCCGATGTTACCCTTTAATGAAGCCCTTACTGATGTCCTGCTGGGGACGTGGTCCAAACCCAGCACAGGAGCTCCTGTGAATAGGACAACTGGCCACCGCTATCGACCAGCTCCTACAGTCCCTAGTTTCCTCACCCAACACCCCTCCCCGGAGAGCTTGGTGGTCCAAGCCCCCATTTCCCGTTGTGCCTTCCCTTCCGCTCCCCCGGATAGGGAATCAAGAGGCTGGACCAACTTGGGAAGAAGATGTTTTCTTCATCCAGCCTGGCATTGAGGTCTGTAAACTCCTCATGCCTATTTGGCAGTTTTTCCCATACTTTATGGGATATTGTGGCACAGGTGCTGCTCCAGGTCCCGTAGGGCGTACGGGACACACTCACCCAAGCTGCCAAGAATGGGAGAGATGCAGCCAACTTTACAATTCGGTGTGGCTTGGGCACGACCAACCCACTGGGAAGGGCGATTTCCTTTGTCAGTGGCCCTTCCTCGCCACTCCGGGCTTCGCACAGCTGGCTTTTCAAGGGATTTCCACGCAAATCTGTTGGTCATGCCTTTTAATGATAGTTCTTGCCTTTTTAGAGAGAAGGCAGACTCTGCGCTTGAGTGGTTTAAGGACTCTTAAGCCACGGCCAGATCCTTGAGCCTCTCTACACCCGTTCGACAGCAGTCTGCCTAACACCCCTTTCGAGGCTTCGGGAGGGGCGGGGTACCACACCAACCACAGGTCAGCCACCGTCCTCCAGCTTCACAGCATCCAGTGCGAGGACGAGGTCATGGTACCCTCAGACCCAGAGGGTCTAGCCAGAGGTTGGCCAACACCCAGACCCCCCACCGCCATCCCCCCCACCATCCCCCATCCCCCCCACCATCCCCCATCTCCCCCACCCCCCTTCCTCAACGCCCAAGCCCTTCTAGTATGGTTCTGAAAGACCGTGCTAGTCCAGTTGGAGAGAGGATTCAATTTCATCTCCCTCACTGGTGGTCCATAACATCGGACAAATGGGTCTTGCAGATCATACAGAAGGGCTATTCCCTCGCCTTCCAGTCTTTCCCTCCTTCTATCCGTCCTTTGAAAGAACAACTGATGGAGGATAATTTTATCTTGCTCCGCGAGGAAGTTAAGTCTCTCTTGGCCAAGGGAGCCATAGAAAGGGTCCCAATGTCAGAAGGAGGCAGTGGTTGTTATTCCTACTATTTTTTGATTCCAAAGAAAAAACAGGGCCTTCTCCCTATTTTGGATTTAAGGGACTTCAATCTCTTCCTCAGAAAGGAGGAATTCAGGATGCTCACTCTTGCTCAGCTCTTGTCTGCCCTAGACCAAGGAGACTGGATGGTAGCATTGGACTTGCAGGATGCATATTTTCACATCCCCATCCTGCCCGCCCACAGGCGTTACTTGCAGTTCAAGGTGGGTTATGAGCACTTTCAGTTTACCATGCCCCCCTTTGGTCTCACCAGTGCCTCTCTGGTATTCACCTAGATGATGGCGGTGGTGGCAGCTCATCTGCCCAGGTTAGGGATTTCAGTCTTTCCCTACCTAGACGACTGGCTGTTGAAGGCTCCTACACTCCAGGCTCTCATCACCCACCTTAAGACTACGGCAGACCTCCTGCATTCGCTCGGGTTCACTATAAACGTGCCGAAGTCACACCTGACTCCCTCTCAGAAGCTCCCTTTCATCGGAGTTGTTCTGGACACAGTGCAGTTTCTGGTTTATCCTCCGAGCAGCGAGTCCAGGATATTCAGGTTATGATACCGATGTTTCGGCCTGTATCCTGGATTTCGTTGAGACAGACTCTGAGGCTATTGGGACTCATGGCTTTCTGCATCCTATTGGTCAAACAGGCCAGATGGTATATGAGGGCTCTGCAGTGGGACCTGAAGTTCCAGTGGGCACAGCATCAGGGAAATCTTGCCAACACGGTTCAGATATCGGAGAGAACTGCAAAAGACCTGCAGTGGTGGTTAGTAAACTGCGATTGGGTCAGAGGCAGACTCCTCTCCCTTCCCCAACCAGATCTTACAGTAGTGATGGATGTATCACTACTGGGATGGGGTAGCTATCAGGGAGATGCGGAGATCAGAGGTCTCTGGTCTCCAGCAGAATCCGGAGTCCATATCAACTTGCTGGAGCTCTGGGCGATCCGACTGGCATTGAAAACATTTCTTCCTGTTGTGAAAGGGAAGGTGGTGCAGGTGTTCACGGACAAAACCACTGCAATGTGGTACTGCAACAAGCAGGGCAGTGTGGGGTCGTGGACCCTTTGTCAAGAGGCTCTGCATCTCTGGACATGGCTGGAACAGCAGGGCTTAACCCTGGTGGTTCAACACCTGGCAGGTTCTCTGAACGCTAGTGTTGGAAAATGCCACTGTTGGCATGGTCACCCCCACTTTTTGCCTAGATGCCAGCTTTGATTGGAAGTGTGCTTGGGACCCTGCTAACCTGGCCCCAGCACCAGTGTTCTTTCCCTAAAAGTGTACCTTTGTTTTCACAATTGGCACAGCCCTGGCACACAGTTAAGTCCCTTGTAAAAGGTACCCCTGGTAGGTCCCTAAAGTCTTCAGCATGTATTATGCCACCCTCAAGAACCACTCACTCAGTACATGCTCACTGCCTTGCAGCTTGTGTGTGCTAGTGGAGAGAAAAGACAAAGTCGACATGGCACTCCCTTCAGAGTGCCATGCCCACCAACCACTGCCTGTGGCATAGGTAAGTCACCCCTCTAGCAGGCCTTACAGCCCCAAGGCAGGGTGCACTATACCACAGGTGAGGACATAGCTGCTTGAGCACTATGCCCCTACAGTGTCTAAGCCAATTCTTAGACATTGTAAGTGCAGGGTAGCCATTCTGAGTATATGGTCTGGGAGTTTGTCAAATACGAACTACACAGCTCCATAATGGCTTATGGGGTACTGGGAAGTTTGGTATCAAACTTCCTAGCACAGTAAACCCACACTGATGCCAGTGTGGGATTTATTGAACAATGCACCGAGAGTGCATCTTAGAAATGCCCCCATATATTTTACCCAACCTTTAGTGCAGGACTGACTGGTCTGGGCCAGCCTGCCACTAAGAGATGAGTTTTTGGCCCCATGGGGTGAGAGCTGTTGGGCTTTCGGTGGCCAGAAACAAAGCCTGCTGGGTTGAGGTGCTTCACATTTCACCCCTGCAGGAACTGTAACATCTGGCGGTGAGCCTCAAAGGCTCAGTCCTCTTGTTATAGTGCCCCAGGCCACTACCAGCTAGTGGAGTTGCCCGCCCCCAGGACGAAGCCCCACTTTTGGCAGCAAGTCCGGCAGGAAAATTAGCAAAGTTAGGATGGTGTGACCACCCCTAACGTGTCCAGATCTGAAGTGACCCCGTCCCTGCAGAATCCTCCATCTTGTTTTGGAGGACAGGGACCAGTAGAGTTAGGTTTGTGCCCGCCCCTCCCCCCGGAACTGTTCTGAAAATTAAACCGTGCCAACTTTTAAAACAGATTATTGCCATGTATTCAAAGGCTGTATAACTTATCGACTCCCATCAAAGTAATATTGATTAATATGTGAAATACGTATTTATTGAATGTACATACTTGCAACTTAAATCTTGTGGTTCTAGAAATAAATTAACAAAATATATTTTTGCTATATAAAAACTATTGGTCTGGAGTTAAGTCATTGAGTGTGCGCTTCTTCTATTGTCTGTGTGCATACAACAAATGCTTTGCACTACTCTCTAATAAGCCTAACTGCTCACACTCATTTTGATATAGTGTATACAGAGCCAGCTTCCTACACTTGTGATCTGAAGTCCCGGTGGGCACATCACCAGGGGAATCTTGTAGGAAGCATCCTCTGTACATACTATTCCAAAATTGAGATATGGTCTGTACAAAGTCCAGGGGTTCTCCAGAGGCTTAAAAGAAACTGAAGTAGATAATACTAATGCTCTCTTTTGTGGTAGCGTAGTGGAGCAGTTAGGCTTATCGGAGTGTTGTGCAAAGCATTTGTTGTACACACACAGTCAAGAAATGAGGCACACACTCAATGACTAACTCCAGGCCAATTGTTTTTTATACAGCAAAAATATAAATTGTTTCTTTATTACTATAACCAAATGAGCTTTGTTGCAGGTAAGTACAGTTGTAGCTAAATATGAAGCATATGTATCAATTGTTGTTTGTTTGGGTTTTGCAGATAAAGGAGTTTAGAAGTGAGTCACACTTCAATTTCAACTGCAATTTTTCATATGAGTCAATAGAGTCCTGTGGGTGAAAAGTGTTAGCACAGAGAACAGGTAAGTACATGACTTACGATTCCAGTCTTCGTGTGTTAGAAAAATTGACTCCAATAGCACCCCACCAGCAACGCGGGGCCGGCCGGGTGCAGAGGTCAAAGTTGGTGCTCGGTTTGCTATGGAATCCTATGAGTACTGGCAGTATTTAGGAGAAAGGAGATTGCAGTTAAGTACCTACAGTTTCAGGACACAGACCCGGGGAGTTTAGGTCAGCACCGGGAGGGCTACAGGTCAGCAACAAACACACACCGCCAGTGGCACAGGGATGGCCGGGTGCAGGGTTA
The DNA here is from genome assembly GCF_031143425.1 of Pleurodeles waltl. Taxonomy (NCBI): domain Eukaryota; kingdom Metazoa; phylum Chordata; class Amphibia; order Caudata; family Salamandridae; genus Pleurodeles; species Pleurodeles waltl. The sequence continues at coordinate 428,716,068 of NC_090444.1, forward strand.
AACCCATCGTTGGGCGCCCAATGCTTTTTTTATTGAGGGAACCCTGTGGGTCACAAAGATGCTGCAGGCTGGGTTCAGGAGGTCGGTTCTGGAAAAACAAAGGCTGGGCAGAAAGGAGAGGGGCCTGTTGGGTGTTTCTGGACAGTTGGTCAGATTCCCCAAGACCAGGGGACTGTGGATGCCAGGGTACCTTTAGGTGTCTGGAATCTTCATTTTATCCGGTTGCGGTCAGGGGGAGGCCTCCGGAAGGCGTTGTGGTTGCCAGGAGGGATCAACCCAGGATGGACTCTAAGTTGGAATTGCCTTGGGACCTTCTCCGAACCTGTAGGCCACCTGGACTCGGGCCATGGGCATCGAGTGCACAGTGGACAGGACTCGCAGATCCAAGACGGTTCTCGAGTCCTTTTGGAGTTTCTTTCTGGACAGGGCTGCTGTCCTCAGGAGTTCTTGGTCCTCTGTTGGGCATGCAGTCCTCTGGGGCTTTTTAGAGGTTGCTGGTCCTACAGGATGCATCGCCTTTTTTTGGCGCAGGGGTCTCTGAAGCTGGAAACAGGCTGATAGGGGTGGGGCCAAGTCAGTTGTCATCTGGTATCATCATTGCTGGGGTCCGCTTAGCAGTCCTTCTGTCTTCTTGAGGGCGCCAAGAATCTGGTGAGTGAGTTTCAGGGGAGCCTCTAAATACTAGATTTAGGGGTGTTGCAGGGGGCAGTAGCCAATGGCTACTGTCCCTGAGAGTGACTACACCCTTCCGGAGCCCACTCCCTTTGGGAAGGGGGTGCAGAGTCCTGGCCCTATTGGTCCCTACCCTCCAAAACAAGATGGAGGATTCTGCAAGGAGGGACTCACTTCAGCTCTTGGAAACTTTAGGGTGGTCCTAGCTGCAGTGGTCACGCCTCCCTGTTTTACCTAATTTTCCAACCAGACTTGCAGCAACAAGTGGGGCATGGTCCTGGGGCCAGCATCATCACTAGCTGGAGTGCCCTGGGACTCTGTTACAGGAGGCCTGAGCCTTTGAGGCTCACAGCCAAGTGTTGCAGGTCCTGCAGGGGGAGGTGTGAAGCACCACCACCCAGACCAAGCTTTGTTTCTGACCCCAGAGAGCACGAAGGCTCTCGCCCCATGGTGTCAGAAACTTTTCTGTCAGTGGCAGGCTGGCACAGACTGGTCAGCCCTGCTCTAAAGGGTTGGGTAAAATACAGGGGGCATCTCTAAGATGCCCTCTGTGTGCCTTTTACAATCAATCCAACAGTGGCATCAGTGTGGGTTTATTGTGTTGAGAGGTTTGATACAAAACTTCCCAGTCTTCAATGAAGCCATCATGGAGCTGTGGAGTTCAAAATGACAAACTCCCAGCCCATGTACTCAGTGTGGCCACTCTGTACTTACAATGTCTAAGAATGGACTAGACACTGTGGGGGCATATTGCTCATGCAGCTATGCCCTCATCTGTTGTACAGTGCACACTGCCTTTGGGCTGTAAGGCCTGCTAAAGGGGTGACTTACCTATGCCACAGGCACTGGTTTGTGATCATGGCACCCTGAGAGGTATTCCATGTCGACTTTACCTTTTTCTCCCCACCAACACACACAATCTGCAGTGGCAGTGTGCATGTGTTTGGTGAGGGGACCCATAGGGTGGCACAGTACTTGCTGCAGCCCTTAGGGACTCTACCTGGCCACAGAGCCCTTAGTACCACGGGTACCTTTTACGAGGAACGTAGCTATGTGCCAGGGATGTGTCAATTGTGGAAACAATGGTACAGTTTTGTGAAAGAACACTGGTGCTGGGGCCTGGTTAGCAGGATCCCAGCACACTCTGTCAAGTTAGGATCAATATCAGGCAAAAAGTGTAGGGGGCCGTAACCATGCCAAAAGGGGCACTTTACTGCAAATCTTTCTAATCTTGTCTATTTCAGAGCAGACAGATCTGCAGTGGTGGCTGCTTGACCCTTATTGAAGCAGTGGCAGACCCCTCTCCTTGCCCAACCCAGGGTTCACAGTGGCGACCTCTGCCTTTTTTCTGTATTAGGGAGGTCATCTGAAAGACATGGTGATCAGAGGTGTCTAGTGTCCGGCAGAAGCCTGGCTTAATTTCAAAATTTGGGAACTGAGAGCCATCCTCATGCCGTTGAAAGACTTCCTGTCCTCCATCAAAGGGAAGCTATTGCAGTTGCTCATGGACAACAGCACTGCCATGTTGTACAGCAACAAGCATGGTGGTGTGGAGTCGAGCAACATGTGTCAGGAAGCTTTGCATCGCTGGATGTGGCAGGGCTGCCAATGATTTTTTCTGGTTGCACACCACCTGGCGGGTTCCAAGAATGCCATAGTGGACAAACCGAGTTGTTGACACAATGAGGATCATGAATGGCTCTTTCATACAGAGGTGGCACCTGGTCTTTTATGTTAATAGTGAGAGCCTGGGTTCGACTTTTTTTCACCACCATCGAGAAGGGAGGATGGCGGCCGAGCCCCAACGACTTACTCGGAGAACTGGCTGCGAGGGCTGGTACCAGATGGAGCGCTCACCCCTTTTTTCTCCGTGGAGCGCGCTCACCGGATTCCGGCTCGGGCAAGACCGGCGGGAAGCCCTCCACGCCCATTCATCATTCGCCTCCTCCACTACGCAGATGGAGACATCATACTGTGGACGGTAAGGGCTGCACCGCCACCCCGGATAGATGACATGCAAATATTACTATTACCAGACCACACCTTGGCAGTGCAAAGAGATCGGGCCTCTTACCTCCCCTTGAAATGTAAGCTACGATTACTGGGCCTAACCTGTTCTCTGCTGTTCCCGGCCAAACCACGAGTCGTGATGGAGGACAAAACACACTTCTTCCCCACACCTGAGGCAGCTTGGGAATGGCTTGAATCGACAGGACTGGTCACTGGTGACACGCTGGAGCGAGCGCCCCGAGCCAAGCACAGTCGATACAAGCGAGATCGGAAAAGAAACACAACTCACACAGGACCAACAAAATGTGCTCCAGACCAGGAACAACTAATTCGGGAGAGAAGAGAAGCGATACACACTGTGACAGCGATGGGCGCATCCCCCTCCGGGCTCTGGATCAGACACTGAACTCTCACAAGTGACCAGCGACCGTCCCTTCACCCCAGACCGCTTATCAGAACCGGGCCTTATTGAAGGACCCCCTGTGACACCAGCCACCGCGGATGAACTTTTCTAAAAGACTCACATACAAAGCAAGGTAATACCACCCTGCAGGAAACATCCAATTAGAGACACCCACGCAAATTGCTCTAAATGATGAGCAAACAGCCAACATAACTAAGAAACACCCGTGTCAACACGTGCAGAGCTATGAGCGCGCAGACGGATGCAAAGGCCGGCGCTGCACACTACGCTCCCCTCCCCCCTCTTTTTGGCGAACAAACGCAATGAAGATCCCCCTGTGCTCCCACCTATTATCTTAATTATCCGTCGTAGCCGGACTAGAAGGCCTAAGACTACACCATCTCCTGGTATATTTGGCCTACCCCCATACTCCTATCAGTGGAGCCACAAAATGTATAGATATGCGTCTGCACGTTCTTGTTTTTGTTGTAGTGTTTGGACGGTGACCCGTTGTTTAAGTGCTCTGATGGTATTAGTTAAGCTTTGTTTTTACTGATGGTCACACACAATCTCTCCGAATTCTAGCTGGGAACGGAAAACTAACTAAATAGCGCAGTGTAGAGGACATCGGCGGGCGAAGCGGAAAAAAGACCCAACGCTCAAGACATGGCTACATACACAACAATTACCTGGAATGTAAGAGGCATACATACCCCCAAGCGACGATATGCTATCTACTCCTACTTTAAAAGACACTCAGTTCAACTGGCGTTCCTACAGGCGACACACCTAACAGACCAGGAAATCCCTCAACTGCGCCAGCGCTGGAGAGGGCAATTGTATGCAACAGGCCACTCTGCTTACGCCAGGGGCACGCTTATCTGGATTAGGGCAGGCACTCCCTTTGCGGCGGAAGAGCAGATTATAGACCCGCAGGGTAGATTTGTACTCGTCATAGGGAAGCTGGCAGGGCGCACAGTTGTATTAGGCTCCATATACGCCCCAAACACAGACCAAACTACCTTTCTACATAACCTATCACACCACCTGGCTTACTGGAGTACACTCCCGTGGATACTGGGGGGAGACTTCAACAGCGTGCTAGACGTTGAACTAGATCACTCCTCCCCTCCACTGCCAATATCCCCAGTGGTAGCTGCTTCGCGCGGTCTTATAAACTGGACTCAGCAATGGCAACTGGTGGATGTGTGGCGGCAGAGACACAGAGAGGACAGAGTCTACTCTTTCTACTCTGGCCCACATTCCTTACATGTGCCTAGACCGCATATTTTGCACTGCGAACCTTGCCCCAGTGGTGGAGAACTCTGAATACATGGGACTCACACACTCAGATCATAACCCCTTGATAGCACGGTTGTGCTGGAGATCCCCTCGCTCGCCCATCCCCACGTGGAAGTTGAGGCCAGAACTTTCAGAAGACGCTGATTTCAGAGCATCATTTAGTGCTGCAATCCTATAATATTTTGAACAAAATGAAGGCACGGCTACCTGGGGGTTGATCGAATGGAATGCATTCAAAGTCTTCACCCGAGGACACTGTCTGGGAGCTCAGTGTAACATGCGCCGAACTATTGAACGTGACCTGACCCGAATAGAGCGGATCCTTCCGCAGTCAGAAGACAAAATCACTAATAATCAAACTGAAAAGGCGAGACTAGCAACAATACGCACAGAGCATCAGACACTACTAGAGCGTCTGAGATGTCTAAACTACACCGCATATTCCACGAGAACTCATGCATCAGCGGATAAAGCAGGTAAACTGCTGGCCTGGCTGATACGGCGGGACTGTGAGAGGAAACCGATAATGGAAATTTGCTCACAAACAGGGGAAGTAGTATACACACCGTGGAGATACAAACCGAATTTATAAGACACTATACGGCGCTCTACACATCAAAGACAACCCCTGGGGAGGACCCCAGTGTGGAATTTCTTACTAAAGTGAAACTCCCAAATCTAGAAAACAACCAGATTGAAACGCTTGAGGCACCTCTCGACCTCGAGGAGATCAAAGCCAGTATCAGGGAACTTAAATCTGGCAAGGCACCGGGCCAAGACGGGCTACCAGTCGACTTCTACAAAGCATTCGCGGTGCAGTTAGCGCCCAAGTTACTCCAAGTATATGAGGCAGCCGAGCAGGAGGGCCACCAATCGGATACACAAAGGGAGGCATTATTGGTCTCCCTTCCCAAACCTGGAAGAGATCTAATAGATATGGGCTCATACAGGCCGCTGGCAATGCTAAACACCGATTATAAAATATTAGCCAAGGTGTTAGCGACAAGACTAGCGCCAAGCGTACCAAAACTAATTCAACCCGACTAAAACTGGTTTGTACCAGCCAGAGACACCTCCCATAATATCAGACGACTATTCCGGGTTATGAAGTAAGCGAGATGTGACTGGCCGCGGGTGGACTGCCGAGTCCTTGATCTGGAGAAGGCCTTCGATTCCCTGGAGTGGCCCTACTTGTTTAAAGTGCTGCAGCAACACGGCATGGGACCATTCTTCACTCGCCTAGTTAAACTACTATACACCAGACCAATGATACGGGTGGGTCTGGGCTCCGAGATATCAGAACCAATCCGGGTATGTACAGGCACGAGACAGGGCTGTCCCCTATCACCGTTACTATTCTCACTTGCAATGGAGCCCCTTGCGGCGGCCCTACGCGAGGAAGGAACCAACTGGGGAATCCCTCTAGGAGACGACTTACATATAGTGTCACTGTATGCTGATGACTTCTTACTATATTTTAGAGACATCACACAGATCCCGCAAAGGGCCGGTTCGCTCGTACAACACTTCGCGCTGATGTCAGGTCTAAAGGTCAACTGGTCTAAGACATGCCTCTTCCCATTCGACCCAGACCTACCAGACCCGAGACTTATCCTAGCCGAAAGTCCTGTCCCATGGCAACCAAGCACATTCAGATACCTGGGCGTCCAAGTCTATCATAGTGAAGAAGACATATTTGAGGGTAACCTAGTAAAAGCGATATCCTCAGTCAGATCCCAAATGACTTTCTGGAGGACGTTGCCACTATCTGTGGCGGGTAGGATAGCACTCCTAAAAATGGTGGTACTTCCACGGCTCCTGTCCTTATTCTCTAACCTTCCACACTACGTCCCCCCCCAGCTTCTTTAGAGCACTGGTGACAGGGTTGAGAGAATTTATATGGAACGGCGGCCGCTGCAGTGTAGCCCTGAATAAACTGTACCTACCGTCCAATAAGGGTGAACTTGCGGTTCCCAACCTGGAGCACTATTATATGGCTGGCTGGTATACAGCTTGCAGATACAGCAACAGAGGCTGGACCACGCCCGCTCCAACAAATACAGCACTTATTCCACCCTCTCACACATGCACAAACCCCACAACAACTGTTCCTTAGAACAGTTCATAAATGCTATCGCAGATCGCTCCGCCTCACGGGCCTGATGATCCCATTTGCACCCGCCATAGCGTTGGCGGGTACACCGAGGGGCCCTAAGATCACGTCAGACACAGAACTGCGCACATGGCTCGAATCAGAATTACACACACTGGGCGACATCTATGATGAAAACCAACTATTACCGTTCGCTAGACTCCAAGAAATGGGACTCCCACCTGGCCAATTCCTTTTATACTGCTCACTAGTGAGGTCTTTGAGCTCCAGGTGGGGAGACATCACATCGGCTCCACCTACCCACCTGCTGGTCCAGTACCTCCAGGTGGTGGCCTGTGGCCAACACCAGGTTAGCTGGCTGGCGGATGCCCTGAGAATCAAAGCTGCCTCCGACAACGATGCACTACGTGTGGCATGGGAAACGGACGCTGGCGATTCCTTCGCAATAGCAAGATGGAGATCTGTTCTCTCAGGCCACCTCAACATACCACGTAACTCGCGATTCAGACAAATCCAGTATTATATCATGAATAGAGCCTATCTTACACCTGCACGCGTGAACAAATACTTTAACCGTCAAGATGTGGCCTGCCCCAGATGTCGTGAGATTGGGGCGGACATGCTACACATGATGTGGTCCTGTCCTAACCTAAGCACCTATTGGAGGGCGGTGATCGACAACCTAACTAACTGCATAGCACAACAAATACCCTTCACATGGGAGACATGCATCCTAGGACTGTTCCCAAGAAACAAACAACACAGAGCAGAGGTGCGATTCACAGACCTAGGACTAATTGTTGCGAAACGACTAGTGACCTGAAGGTGGAAATCACCAGACCCTCCGCCGATACAGGCCTGGAGACGCTCGCTTGGGGTGTGGGTGGGAGCAGAGGGCTTAGCGCTCAAACGTGAAGAAATCTTGGGACTACGACAATTTCCGATCTCCACCTGCTGGGAGGGGTTCTTACTTCAACTATATAACACGGAAGCACACCGGATAGGGGAGGGGCTAGGCTAAAGCGAACTAGTATCCATGAGCGAGAAGATCACACCATATAGGGGGGTAGAATGCAGAACACTACTGAACAAGCTACGACATTGGCAGATGTTATAGTTATAGATGTTATTTTTTCCTCTTATTCTCTTTTACTTTAAAGTTCATCTACATAAAACTCACATTATCTGCCTTTTTTTATTTTTTATTTAACCAAGCGCAACAATTGGACACTTGTGACAGAAACAATGTTATCCTAATAAGAACCGCAACTGTGATGAATAACTGAACAATTGCAGAAACACAATGTAACATATGGCGTATAACTGTGCCGCCACTGTGCTAAGCATTATGTAACAATGTGAACATTATAGGCTAAAATATATTGTAACGAAACGAACACCAATTACGACAAGTTGTAAAATTTAAGCAAAAAACTAATAATAAACAGATTTATAAAAACAAAAAAAATCGAGAAGGGAGGATGGCAGCACTTTTGCGCATTGCAGTTTACTGTGCATTTCTCGCTCTGAAGTATTCCACGTAGAGTGGAACTTGGGACTCCTGTACGCCTCACTGATACCTCTACTGCCCTGAATTCCTAAGAAGATCAGCTCTGACTGACTGCCTGTCCAGGAGCATATCGTGATGCAGCAGCAGGGCAGGATTCTACACCCAAGCTGGCGCAGCCTCCACCTCCATGGTTGGAGACTGAGGGGCGATCGCTGAGTCCTTTTGAACTTCTCCCAAAGCCATGGATGTCATCTTAGCAACCGGTGGCAAGTTTGTATATGCCTGCCGTTGGGATAGGTTTGTAGCCTGGTGTGCTGCTAAACAGAGGACCCACTCTGTGACAAACTGTCCGAATTTATGTTGTTTTTGTTCCTTTCCCATCAAGGCTTTGGTTTGGGCACAATTAAAGGGTACCTGTTGGTTCTTTAGGCATTCTTTCGGTTTCCGGACCAGTCATTATTATTTAAATCACTTATGATAAATTTTCTCCGAGAGTTACTACAGATGTCCCTTTCTCTTCTCTGTTTGTTATGCTGCAATGGTACTTAAATTTGCTCCTCACATCCCTCATGAGAACGACTTTTGAAACTTGTCTTTCAATTTTTGTAGCAACACAACAGCCTTTCTTTCAGCTATAATATCAGTGTATCTCCCGTTCATGTTGGTCAGAACATCACCTTTATGATGTACTCTGCTCTGCCTCACCCCTTTAGGGAGGGAGGAGAGACTTCACCAGTAGGATCCGAAAAGAGCTCTAACCTTCTGCATCGATCCCACCAACTAATACCAGGTGGATGATCAGCTTTTTATCAGGTTCAGTTTAGCAAAATAGGCAAGTCTGTGCAGGAAAGGACAGTCTCTCACTGGATCATACTCTGCACTTAAAGCAGCAGTGCACTGGCCAAAAATCAACTCCATGAGGGTTTGCAGGCTCATTCTACAAAGGCCAATGCTTCTACAACAGCATTTGTATGCGGGGTGCTGGTTGTCAACAATTGTTAGGCTGCTACATGGACATCACAACATATGTTCACATTGCACTATTGCTTAGACAATCAGGTTTGATGGGAAGGACAGCTTTGCACACTTGTTTTGTTCTTTCTGGACTCTTAGTTTGAGTCTGCATATCTTTTGCAAAAGTGAGACATCTATGGTTACCAGTCTCTATCAGAAGAACATGGTACTTGTCTTCATTAATGCTAGTTCTGGTAGAGACTGTTACTGTAAATGTTATACTGACATCCCCCCCCCCCCTTCCCCAATCTCCCCATTCCGTGAGCTGGTCTCTTCACTTAAAAGGATCCCAATTTGGGAATCTGGACACGACCAATTTGATTGGCTCCCTATCTATGGGCACTGAAGTATCAAGTAATTAACTGATGTCAGTGCTCATGGGTGGCACTTATATAGACCCACCATGTCTTTTCCAGCACGGAACAATGTGCAAGTGAAGCTGTCGGATCACAGAGGTACTACTGAAGATTTTCCAGATCCAGATTAGCGCCCGGTGGAGTATTCTCTACCAGAAAGAGCTTTGCCAAAAATAAGTAACTTGTTCATCAGACCAATGGGTCTTTCAGATTGTTGAAAGGGGTGTTCCCTACACTTCCAGTATACCACTTCCAGCATCCCTCCACCTCCACCCCTCCAGTCCGTTCAATCAGAAGGACGCCTGCAGAATGGAGTGGTGAAATTGGTGCCAGAGCAGTAAATTGCACAGGGGTGCTACTCTTGGTAATTACTTGTTCACAAAAAGAATGGCAATCTTCATCCAATCCAAGGCCTCAGGCTTTGAACTTTTACTCTTGGAAGTTCATGATACTTTCCTTGGTTCAGATTCTTCTGGTGCTGAAAGTGGAAGACTGAATGGTGTATTTGGACTTGCAGGGTGTGCATATTCACTGGCTTCTCATGCCAGTTTGCCACAGATGGCTTTGCATCACCTGCAGGCAACAACATCCTTGTAGTTCAACCTGGACATTTTCATCAACCTGCCCAAGGCCTTTTTAGAGCCTCCCGTTTCTAGGGTCTGTACTGGACACAATATTGCTTGGAGCTTTCCCTCCTTCCCTGAGGATCTGAAACATTCAAGATAATATTCTGATGCTCCAGTCCTAATGGTTCTCCATCTGCAAGGTCTGCTTGTGTTCTTTAACTTTCTGGTCACATGCATGCTCTGGTATATGATGGTTTCTGAGTGATGCCTCCGCAAGTAGTGGGTCCAACTTGGGTAGATGTGGCAGACACCATCATGATCTCCGAGGATACTATGGGAAATCTGACCTGGTGGTCAGTGGAGGAGCACCTGTCTCAAGGGATGTCCTTCTATCTTCCACCAGCCATGACTGATGCATCCATCCTTGGGTGGTGTGCTCATCTGGAGGAGCTGGATATGTGGGGCTTCAAGAGGAGTAGGGTCTACACATCAACTTGCTTGAAATTTAGCAAGTGCACAAGGCTTTCCTCACTTTTGTGGCCAGTCCATTCAGATCTTGATGGACAACACAACTGTGATGTGGTATGTCAAGAAGCAAAAATAAATGGTGTAGGAGGCTGGCTCAGTATGTGGTGAACATCTATAGGTGAGGCACCCTCTACTGAGTCCAGGCAACCCTTAATGATAGTGTAGGCGGCTCTAGATAACCAGAACTCTCATAGTAGGGGTAGCTGTGGACAGCAGGTAAGGCTTAGCCAGGAGGCTGTAAAGCAGTTGCAAATACCGCACAGGTCAGTCAGTGAAGTACGCACAGAAAAGAACCACACCAGTGTTAGAAAAATATGTAATATTTATTGTGACACACACTCTAGACCTAATTATGGTATATTTCCTAACTGGAGATATGGTCATACAAAAATATACTGAGCAACAGGTAAGTAAAGGCATAAAATAGCATGGGTCCCTATTGGGGGTGAGGGGGACAAACCATATACTAAAAGAAATTGAATGCGAAAAACTCCCAACCCACACTACCACCCAAGGCCCCTTAGGACTGGAAAAGTACTAAAACCCCAAATGTAAGTGGATAGGATTCCCCGAGTGTCGTGTGCAGAGTAGAGCTCTTGAGTCAATGTTCATAGGCTAACATGGGGAAGTCTCAGTGGGATTTTTTGTGTTTTAGGACCCTTCCCAGAGGAAACCCGTTGGGAAAAGGGAGGTTGGATAGTGCCCCCACCCTTGTTTACCCAGAACAGTGGACTAGCTACACCAGAGAGCCAAGGTGCATAGGGGTGAGGTTGTGGCGGAACCTCCTGCTGAAGTTAATGGGGACCTCGGTTGTCCATCTGCTGTCGAGACCCGTGGATTAGGCCAGTGGAACCCAGATGCAGATTCCAGAGGAAGAGAACCAAAGGATATAGGGGGCAGAGTCCGGACCACCTAGATGTGCCTAGGCAGTGCAGGTGGGCAATGCCCACTCTTCTCGGAGATGCTTTATGCAGAACGATGGACCCAGGAGTCGTTCACGAACTGTCACACGCCGGTCATCAGATTGCAGAAGGGTCAGCGGGACCACCAATAAACCTTGGTAAATGTAAAGAAGCGTCATTTGAAGGTTGCAGGATTTGTGGGGACCATCAAGTTCCAGGTGACCCAACCTTGGCAGGTAGGTCAGGGCCAGTCCTCAGCAAGCAGGAGAGCCAGCAGAAATCTTTGGAGTCCCCCAGCAGGCTCTCTGGCAGCAAGCACAGGGAATCAGAGGGTGACCTCAGCAGCACAGCAAAGAGGATTCCAACGTCGCAGGAGTTGCAGAGAGGACTTCGTTCTTGGAGCTGGAGAGTGCTGGAAGTCAGGGCTTCTTGGAGCTAGGAGGTCTTGAGTGAAGAGCCAACAAGCCTTGTCAACAACAAGCAGATGAGGTGCACAGGGGTTCCAGCCTAGCAGCTCAAACAAGGGACCATGAACTTCCCAGTTGCAAGGAAGATAGTTCAGACCTCTGGAGAGCCACGAAACCACCACCTGTGTTGCAGAGCCGTTGCAAGTCCGTGGGACAGCAGGATCCACAAGCTGGTCGTCATTGTTAAGGTTCCTGCAGATGCAGGGGAGTAACTCCTTCACTCCAAGGGAGATTCCTTCTTGCTTTCCTAAGTGCAGGCAGAGTCTCAGTGACTCTGGAGGATGCACGGCCATGGGGGTTGCAGAAGTCTTGCTGAACTTGGAAACAAAGTTGCAGTGGGAGCCCTCGTACTGGTTACAGTCTTGCTTTTGGTTCTAGTGAAGAACAGTAGCAGTTCCGGTGTCCAGGTTGCAGAAGTGTCTTGCAGAGGAAACTTGCAGATGGTTCCTGAAGTCTTGTAGATGAATCTGGGGTCCCACCCTTGAGAGACCCCCTTAAGAATCCCAGGAAGGGGGTTGGGTACCAACTGCAGAGACCCATCTATCAGAGGGGTTCAGGGATGTAACCCATCTGGACTAACCGGTCAGATGCTCCCAGGGGCCTCTGCACATCTTATTCCCAGGATGGCAGAGTCAAGTGGTCACCTGGCACAGCTCTGTGCACCTCCCTAGGGGAGTAGCCGGACAGGCTGGCTGGTTACTCCCCTGTTGTTTGTGTGGTTTCGCGCCAGAACGGGAACTGGGGTTCCTGCACTGATGCAAACCGGTTTATGCAAAGAGGGCACCAAATGTGCTCTTCAAAGCAGTTTGGCGGCGCACAGGAGCTCCTCCACCTCAGCCCAAAAACACCTATTTCTAAAGAAGAGGTGGTCACAACTCTGTCTTACAGGAAATTATTTGTTCTGCCTTTCCTGCCTGAGTTAGGCTCAGTAGCAGGAGGGCAGAACACTGTCTGGGATCAGCAGCAGCACGGGATGGCATGCAGACCTTGCAAAGCTGTACAGGCAGACATTGGGGGATCCCCTAGGGAACCCCCAGAGTACATGGTATCATGTAACTAACACTGGAATTGGCATAGCTGCATGATTCCAACATGTTTGATACCAATCATGTCTAGGTTCGTTGAAGCCATTATGTAGCTGGATATCTTGTAGCTGGAGCATCCCGACACTTAAAAAGCCCAGGGAATGGAATCTGGGGTTTGAAAAGGCACCGCTCATGCAGGAGTGCCCTCTCACTTATAACAATGTGCCCTTGGGTGAAAGGGCCTACCTTAGGGGTGACTTACAGGGTCAGGGTGCAGTGACCATGATATAAGGCACCATTTCACACAGTCTGCAATGGTAGGTCTGTAGTCAGAGATTGCATAAGCCCTCATGGGTGGCATAACGCATGCTGCAGCCTGTGGGGGACCTCTGGTGTACCAATGCCCTGGTTACCTAATTAGAAAAATCCAGGGTGTAAAATTCACCTTACAACTAAGTTTAGGTAAGAGAGCACTGACACTGGGGTCCTCGTTAACAGGATCCCAGTCTGCTACAGTCTAAACACACTGACACCAGGCAAAAAGTAGGGGAAACTATGCCAGAAAGTTAATACTTTCCTAGAAATGGCGTTTCACCTTTAATGTTAAGAAGCGCTGACCCTCTGGGAGTGAGTGCACCAGCCTAAGATTTTATTAGTCGCCAACCATCTGGGTAGCTCTCTGATTACCATGTCCAACAGCCTGAGTTGGTGTTATTTCTAGAACCACAAGGTTCTTTTAGCAGGTAAGTACATTAAATGAAAGGCACTTTGCATAGTAATACTTGCAACTTTGAATATATCAACAATGTACACAGGTTTTCTTAAAATGGCAAAAAGATATTTTAAAAGTGGACACAGCATTTTTCAGCAGTTCCTGGGGGAGGTAAGTAAAGTACAGTTTTTGAGATAAGTAACAAACTTACAGGTTCAGTCTCTGGGGCATAGGTAGCCCACTGTTGGAGGTTCAAGATAACTCCAAACACCCAGCACTAGCAACACAGGGCCGGTCAGGTGCAGAGGTCAAACAGGAGCCAAAATAACATGGGCGCCTATGGAGACAGGGGGTACTCCGGTTCCGCTCTGCTTGCGGGTAAGTACCCACGTTGTCGGAGGGCAGACCAGGGAGGTTTGAAGGAGCACTGTGGGGGGCCCCAAGTAGGCACAGGAACCACACCCTCAGTGGCACTCAATAGAACTCTTTGGAGGGACCCGGGGGTCAACTAGGCGCTGCAGACAGTGCACTGGGCACAGGGCGGCTTCTCAGGCAAGCCACGACTGGGCAAGGGTGAGGGCCACCTGCTGGTCATTGTTGCACCAGTGGTCGGTTTCTCTCAGGCCTGGGGGCTGTGGTGTAGTGATTCTCCAGATGACGAATATCTTCGTCCCTGGCCGTCACGGTCAGGCGTTGGTCCTCAGGATTCCGTCTGCAGGCGTCGTCATGGGGGTCTGGAGAGATCGGCCCCGGGTGGACACGAAGTCGGAGCCACTTGGGGATCCTCTCTGAGTAGTTGGTTCCTCTGGACACGGGCCAGGGGCGTCAAGTGCAGAGGGGCAGGTCTGCTGTCCACAGGGGTTTCTTGGTCCTCGGTGATGCAGGCAGTCCCCTAGAGGCTTTACGGGAGTCGGTGGTCCTTCAGGATATTTTGCTTCTTCATTTGCAGATTTTTGTATCAGGAGACGAGCTGGTAGGGCTGGGGCCGAGCCAGTGGATGTCTCCTCTTATCTGCGGGGTTTTCAGGTCAGCAGTCCCTCTTCTTTCTTGAGGTCATCAGGAATCTAAAGAGCTGGGTTCAGGGTCGCCCCTAAATACTACATTTAGGGGTGTGTTAGGGTCAGGGGGCAGTAGCCAATGGCTACTGTCCCTTAGAGTGGATACACCCTCCTTGTGCCCACTCCCTCTGGGAATGGGGGGCACATCCCTATCCCTATTGGTCCTAATCCTCCAAAGCAAGATGGAGGATTTCTCAAGGAGGGAGGTGACTTCAGCTCTGGACACCTTAGAGGTGGTCCTGGCCGAGGGGTGACTCCTCCTTGTTTTTCTCATTATCCCTCTGGACTTGCCGCCAAAAAGTGGGGGCTTCTGTCGGTGGGCAGGCATCTGCAATGGCTGGAGTGCCCTGAGGCACTGTAACACCAGGCTTGAGCTTTCAAGGCTCACCACTAGGTGTTATATTTCCTGCAGGGGAAGGTGTGAACACCTCCACCCAGGGCATGCTTTGTTTCTGACCACAGTGTGAACAAAGGCACTCACTCCATGTGGTCAGATACTCGTCTGGAAGTGGCAGGCTGGCACAGACTGGTCAGTCTTACACTATCAGTTAGGCTAACATACAGGGGGCATCTCTAAAATGCCCTCTGTGTGCATATTTTTAATAAATCCCACACTGGCATCAGTGTGGATTTATTGTGCTGAGAAGTTTGATACCAACCTTCCCAGTATTCAGTGTAGCCATTATGGAACTGTGGAGTTCGTGTTTGACTAACTCCTAGACCATATATTCAGTATGGCTACCCTGCAGTTACAATGTCTAAGAATTGACTTAGACACTGTAGGGGCATAGTTCTTATGCAGCTATGCCATCACCTGTGGTATATAGTGCACCCTGCCTTGTAAGGCCTGCTAGAGGGGTGACTCACCTATGCCACAGACAGTGTTTGGTGGGCGTGGCACTCTGAGGGGAGTGCCATGTCGACTTTGTCTTTTCTCCCCACTAGCACACACAAGCTGCAAGGCAGTGTGCATGTACTGAGTGAGGGCTCCCTGGGCGTGGCATAATGCATGCTGCAGCCCTTTGGGACCTTCCCTGGCCACAGGGGTACCTTTTTCAAGGGACCTAACTGTGTGCCAGGGCTGTGGCAATTGTGGAAACAAAGGTACAGTTTTAGGGAAAGAACACTGGTGCTGGGTCCTTGCTAGCAGAGTCCCAGCACACTTCCAATCAAAGCTAGCATCAACACTAAGCAAAACTTGGGGGGCAACCATGCCAACAGAGGCATTCTCCTACAACTTTCCTGTCTGCTTTTCTCAAATTTCCAGACAAGGCATTCCAGTTTAAATCCCCATCATGATGAGGATTTGAAGGAAATGACAAATTTATTTCCGCCTACTCCATTTCTCATGCATCAGTGGGATTTGAATCTTGATATATACTCCAATTGAGCCCCTTCCATTTAAGATTGATGAAGTTTAAAGCAGTGTTCTTTCTGGCCATTTCTTCAGCGAGGCGCATTGCTAAGTTGGAAGCACGGATCACCCGACATGCATAAACATGCTTCTTTACTGACAAGTTGGTTCTCCTAACTAAAACTGCTTTCTCTCCCAAGGTGTTGACCCCATTCCATCTACAGCAATACATTACCATCTCCACCTTTTACCCGCTACTACTTTGTGCCACCCAGGAGGAAAAGAGGCTGCAGCAACTGGACATCCTCATGAAAGTGATTACTTTCTACATTGACCACACTAAGGAGATCATGTTTGACGACAATCAGTGCCTGGTATGGTTAGCAAGAAGAGCAAAGCATTTGAAGAGAGGACATTATCCAGTTAGATTAATTAGGTTTTTAAGGCTTGCTATGATCTTCCTAAGAAGGAACAACTAGGACTAAGTCTTCCACTTGGCAAAGGATGTTCCTATGGTGGAGATCTGTTGGGCAGTGACATAATCTTACCCTCACACATTCTCCAGAATATTGTCTGGATTAAGTGGTGAAACGCGTCTCTAAATTAGAATCCAGTAGCAATTGGACTTTGGACTCCAGTGAACTTGACTTGTGCCTCCACAAAATTGGGTTGTTTCATTTATGTTGTAAGCCACTGAGCTAAAGTAAAATATGTTAAAAAGAGTTCATTGGCATGTTTAGACACGGTTTTAAATGTTAACACAGTTAGTTAAAACAGGGAGAAAAAGACTTAAACATGCCTTAAAAATGAGTTAGGCATTTGCTTCCCTGTGACTACTTATGACTAGGCACACTTTTCTGACGTTTGTGGAAGTGGCAAATAGTTCCAGGATTAGCTTATTGAAAACTATGACTTGTAGTTTGCCAGGAGTGCTCATGTGTATTAGTTATGAATGCAGAATTAACACAAAACAAAGTGCATTAGCACTTACAATTGTTTTCTCCACAGGTAAAATATTGCCCCTGTGGAGGAATTTCATCTCCTATACACCTATCCTGGACATTTGCTGATCTGAGTACATGTATGTCAGTTTGCTTGCTGTTTGAGAATATCCACAAGCCTTCAAAGTTTTGTGGTTGCTCACCTATTTCTAAAGGTAGACATTCCCTATAATGTCCAGAAAGCCATTTTTTTCAGTACAATAGGAACTACGGATGTTGGCATGGTGGTGGGATTTATGTATTTGTATAGGCACAGTGTATCAGGGTTGTAGATTTAATTGTGCAACATGAAAAATGTGTCCTTCTACATCGTTTTCAAGCTATATATTATATACTCAATCAATTCTCTTTCACCATGTTGTGCGCAGTCAAAAATGTATTAGGAATTTATGCTTAGTTTTATTTTTTACTTTAAATCTGTGATCTCTTTGTTCATCCTTTTCTAAAAGAATACTTTTGCTGAACATGATTGTACATTGAAAGTGATCTCTTTGGGCATCTTTTGAAAAGGAATACAATGGTTGAATATGATTGTTTCGTAAGAAAACAACACTTGTTTGCTGAGGGATAGGACTCATCGTAATGGTGTATATTTTACCTTCTAGCCCATGGAAATTTGAACATCTTGGCGTTGGCCTTCTGTCCCTGCTATTGAGGGATGATCAAGTGCTTCCTGTCAGAGCTGTTCGATTCTTTGTGCAGTGTCTCAACCATGAAGCCCTTGTTGTCCGGAAGGTAAAGACAGATTTCTGTTGAGTGTTTTTTTTTTTTTCTAGCTTCAGATCTGGAGCAATACATTTTATATCAGATAGCCATGCACTTTTAAAAATGTTCAGCAACATATGCTCAGTTTTACAGCATTGGTCAAAGTGAAATAGAAAGAAAAATGGCATAACAGCTAGTTATTAGAACTGCTTCATTTTGAGCCCCTGGCTCCAATTGAAAATACTTGGATGCATCAGAGAGTGCTGATTTGATATTTCAGTGACATTGAAGAACATACATACATCTCTTGCAAAGCAATTCTCCTTCATTTAAAGATGTACATGTTCTGACTATCACCAAGATGGATCCTTCCATGCTTTTTTCTTGATGATTGACTTTAATGTGTTGTAAAAAGAAAATAATGAAAAACAGTCAAGGTATTTGTGTAGAAGAGTGGGACTACTCAAGTGATTTCTAGAAAAAATGGGATCTTAATGGCTATTTGTATTCAATTGTAAAAAGATTCTCTATTCCTGATTGGATTCACAATTCACCACATTTAGGGCTTAGTGTAGTTCTAATCCATGTTTTTATTTATGTTTGTATGTATTAATTTATTTATTTCTTAGTTTCATACCATGATGCTTTGAGGCACTTTCAACTTGTAGAGTAACTTGGTATTAGAACTGTAGCATCTATTAAGGAGAGACAGACCTTTTTGGTATTTACATGGAATCAAAGCTGATGGGTTTGTAATTGTTTCCCTAAAGCCATACGTGGAAAATAGTTCCACAGTTATAAGGCTTCTCCATAAAAGGATTGGTGCAAGACTTGTGATGCTTTGTAGCTATGTTGGAGCTATATGACACCACCTACCACTGCACAGCAGTACTGCTTGAATATTTCCAAATCAATTCTTACACCTTGGGAGTAGTCACAAGTTGTGGAATCTGAAGTTAGATACTGAGTACCCACCAAAAAGTGTGTAAGCAATGGTAACTAACGTTTTCATCATCTGAAACCTAGTAATTGGGTGCATCTCATTCCTCAAGAATTAAGCTTAGAGGTTGGAGGTACAGATGGAAGAGGATTGCTGCTAGAATGGAGTGTTGGGGGAACTCTGTGTAACAGTTGTGCATTGTGAGAGATGTACTCTTTGATCTTTACCACTTGGTAGCGATTTGATAATAATGAGGAAATCTAGCTCAGGACCTGGACGCTTAGTACCTTGAGATGTTCCAATGTGTGTGCCAGCCTTTTGTGGTCAACTGTATCAAAGGCTCAGAAGTACAAGGACACTAGCATCTCCTGCATTTGGGGTTGTGAATGTCTTCCATGACCTTACCATTGTCTTTCTCTGTACTAAATCCAGAACAGAAACCAGTGTTATTTGGTGAGTAGATGTTGTTTATTTTTTTTAAATAATTCTTTACCTGATAGAGACGTGTAGCTGCAGATTCCTTATCTTAGAATTTCCTGGTGTCAGCTTGGAATCCGGAACTTTTGCAGAGGAATACCCTTGTGCACGCTGTCGGGTGGCGTAGATTGGATCTGTGCGTCATCATCGGCGTCATTGGAGCCATCTGTGACATCACGGTTGCCTTCAAAGGCACCACCCAGGTACACATACGTCAGTTCTTTTCCTTCCGCCCTGGTTAAAGCGCAGATCCGGTATAGAGCTTGTAGGAAAGTGCCCCTTTTGGCATGGTTACCTACCATGTCTTGCCTGATATTGATGCTAACTTAACTGACTCTGTGCTGGGATTGTGCTAACCAGGCCCAAGCACCAGTGTTCTTTCCCTAAACTGTACCATTGTTTCCGCAATTGGCACAGCCCTGGCACACAGCTAAGTTTCTTGTAAAAGGTAGCAGTGGTACCAAGGGCTCTGTGGTCAGGGAGGATCCCTAAGCTCTGTAGCATGTTTTATGCCACCCTCAGGGACCCCTCAATCAGTACATGCACACTGCCTTGCAGCTTGTGTGTGCTAGTGGGGAGAAAAGACAAAATCGATGTGGCACTCCCCACAGAGTATGTTAGCCTAACTGATAGTGTAAGACTGACCAGTGTGTGCCAGCCTGCCACAACCAGATGAGTTTCTGACCACATGGGGTGAGTGCCTTTGTGCACTCTGTGGTCAGAAACAAAGCCTATCCAGGGTAGAGGTGCTTCACACCTCCCCCTGCAGAAACTGTAACTCCTGCCGGTAAGCCTCAAAGGTTCAAGCCTGGTTTTTACAGTGACCCTGGGCACTCCAGCCGGTGGGGATGCCCGCCCCCCTGGACGAGCCCCCACTTTTTGGCAGCAACTCCAGAGGGATTATGAAAAAAACAAGGGGGAGTTACCCTCTTAGCCAGGACCACCCCCAAGGTGTCCAGAGCTGAAGTGACCCCCCTCCTTGAGAAATCCTCCATCTTGCGTTGGAGGATTAGGACCAATATGGATAGGGATGTGCCCCCCTCCCCAGAGGGAGTGGACACAAGGATGGAGTAGCCACCCTCAGGGACAGTAGTCATTGGCTACTGACCCTAACACACCCCTAAATTTTGTATTTAGGGGTGACCCTTAACCCAGCTCTTCAGATTTCCTGAAGACCTCAAAAGAAGGACTGCTGAGCTGATATCCCCGCAGAGAAGAAAAGGAGACACCAACTGACTCGGCCCGGGCCCTACCGGCCCGTCTCCTGCTACAAAAAGCTGCAAAAGATGAAGCAACACATCCTGCAGGACTAGCAACCCCTGAAAAGCCTCCACTAGACTGCCTGCATCACCCAGGACCAAGAAACTCCAGTGGACAGCCTGGCTGTTCAAAAAGAAGACAAAGAAGCCATCTTTAAAGGGACTCCCAACTCACTCTAGAATCGTGAGTCCAAACTACTCTGCACCCGACACCCCTGGCCCCAGGGGTCCCCATGGCTCAGCTAGAAACTAACTAGCCAGAGAGGATCTCCAGGTGATTCTGACTCAGTATCCACCCTGGGCTAACCTCTCCAGACCCCCAAGACGAAGCCTGCAGAGGGAATCCTGAGGACCCCCCCTGACTGCGACTGCCAGGGACGAAGATATCCGTCTCCTGGAGAAGCACTGCAACCACAACCCCCAGGCCCAAGAGAAACCGACCATTGGTGCAGCAACAACCAGCAGGCGGCTCTCACCCTTGCCTAGTTGGTGGCTTACCCTGCCTGCAGCGCCTAAGTGACCCCTGGGTCCCTTCATTGAGTCCTATTGAGATCCCAATTCCCTGTTCACACACTGCACCTGGCCGCCCCTGTGCAGCTGAGGGTGTGGTTCCTGTGCCTACTTGCCCCCATCCCCCCAAGTGCTCCATCAAACCCCCCCCCTGGTCTGCCCTCCGACAACGTGGGTACTTACCTGCAAGCAGACCGGAACCGGAGTACCCCCAGTCTTCATAGGTGCCCGGGTTATTTTGGCTCCTGTTTGACCTCTGCAGCCGACCAGCCTAGTGTTGCTGGTGCTGATTGTTTGGGATTAACTTGAACCCCCAACTGTGGGCTACCTATGCTCAGGAGACTGAACCCGTAAGTCGATTACTTACCACCAAAACTGTACTGTATTTTCCTCGACCCAGGAACTGTTGAAAATTTCAGTGTCCACTTTTAAAATAGCTTTTTGCCATTTTAAGCAAACTGTATGTACTGTCGATTTAATTCAAAGCTTTGAACTTTCCTATGCAAAGTACCTTTCATTTAATGTGCTTTACCTGCATACTGAATCTTGTGGTTCTAGAAATAAATTAACAAAATATATTTTTCTATATAAAAACCTATTGGTCTGGAGTTGCGTCATTGTGTGTGTGTTTGAACTTATTGCTTGTGTATGTACAACAAATGCTTAACACTACCATCTGATAAGTCTAACTGCTCAACCACCCTACCACAAATAGAGCATTATTATTATCTGCTATTGCCACTGTCCAACATCTTGGGGAACCCCTGGACTCTGTGCACACTATATCTCATTTTTGATATAGTATCTACAGAGCCAGCTTCCTACATTGGTGGATCAGCGGTGGGGTCTAAGACTTTGTATTTGCTGGACTACTTAGCCAATACGTGATCACATGACCAAATTCCAAAATTGTCATTAGAAAATTGATTTTTGAATTTTGACTATTTTTCAAACATTTTAGGAGTCCTGCTAGGGCCTTGTGTAAGTCCCTGGTAGCGTCTCTTTTTTAAGTTTAAAAGTTTTGTAAAAGTTAGGATTTAGTTACTAGAAGTAGTTGTTAGTTTTTTAAAAAGTAATCCCAATTTTAGAGTAGCTCAGAGGATATAGTGATGGAACTCAACCTCACTCTTTACCTTCATCTAGGGATGACAGAGCTAAGGTCCCTCTGTAAATTAAGAAATTTGAAAACTGGTTCCCACCCTTCCAAGGTCAAGCTCCAGGAGCTCTTGGCAGAGTACACCAGGGACCACCCTACTGAAGGGAAAGACCTCCCCTCAGATGGGGAAAAAGTTGGGGATCAGGAGGTAGAAACCCCTCCCCCCACTCTCCTAACTAGAGAGACCAGGATTCCAAGACCCCTGTCTCCTCAGATCTGACTCAGAGACTCTGGTTCTTCCACAGGGGAGTCATGTTCCTCTGTGAACATTGAGGGCAGCCTTTTAGCAAGGATGGTCAAAAGATTAGCTTTGGAGAAACAACTCCTAGCTATAGAAAGGGAGAGAGCAGAAATGTGTTCAGCACCCGTCAATGGTGGCACATCATAAATTGGGTCAGAGAAAATTCGGACATACTAAAAGTTCCCAAAGGAATTTTTTCAAAATATGAAGAAGGTGATGAAATCACCAGATGACTCGCAGCTTTTGAGAGGGCTTGTGCAACCAGAAAATTAAACAGATCTCACTGGGGAGCTCTACTTTGGGAACTGTTCACTGGTAAGTGTAGGGATGGACTCCTTACACTCTCTGGTAAGGA
Organism: Pleurodeles waltl; assembly: GCF_031143425.1. NCBI lineage: Eukaryota > Metazoa > Chordata > Amphibia > Caudata > Salamandridae > Pleurodeles > Pleurodeles waltl. The sequence goes on from NC_090444.1 coordinate 428,738,704, forward strand.
TGCAGAATCCTATTACCTCATTAAGGCTACCCTGATTGAGGGCTTTGGATTCTCAACTGAGGAGTACAGAATTGGGTTCAGGGGGCTCACAAAACCTTGAACGAGTCCTGGGTTGATTTTGTTGATAATTCAGTCAAAACACTAGATTGTTGGATAAGTGGCAGTGGAGTGTATGACTATGATGGGCTGTATAATTTATTTATGAAAGAACATCTGTTAAGTAACTGCTTCAATTATAAACTGCATCAACATCTGGTAGACCTATGTCCAATTTCTCCCCAAGAATTGGGAAAGAAGGCAGACCACTGGGTCAAGACAAGGGTGAACAAGACTTCCACAGGGGTAACCAAAAGAAAGGGGTCACTAAGCCTCCCTAGGGTAAGGGTGGTGAGACTTCCAAGGACAAAACTAAAGAGTCTTCTCAAAGGCCCCAAAAACCTGTTCAGGCAGGTGGGCCCGAGCCTCTTCACAGTCCACAAATGGGTATAAGGGTAAACCCTTTGATCCCAAGAAGGCCTGGTGTCACATCTGTAGACAGCATGGACACCAAACTGGAGACAAGGCCTGTCCCAAGAAAAGTCCCACAACTTCTACTCCAGTTAGCACTGGAATAGCCAGTCTCCAGGTGGAATCAACAGTGTGCCCAGAGCAAACCAGGGTTCACACTAAAGCTACTTTAGTCTCTGATGGTGGGGTGGATATAGCCACACTAGCTGCCTAACATGCAAAAATACAGGCAGCAGCTCTTGATAAATGGGACAAAAGTAGAAGTTCTGAGGGATACAGGTGCCAGTGTCACTATGGTGACATTAAACGTGTTTCCCGACGACAGTATTTGGCTGGACAAACGTATCCAGTCACCAATGCTGACAATGTAACTAAGGTCCATCCCATGGCAATGGTGACTTTACAATGGGGAGGGATTACTGACTTGAAGCAGGTAGTGGTCTCTTCTGCAATCTCAATAGAATGTTTGCTAGGGAATGATTTGGAGTCCTCAGCATGGGCTGAGGTAGATCTCAAAACCCATGCAGGCATGCTGGGTATCCCTGAACTGGTGTGTGTAAAAACAATAGCACAGAACAGAGCACATGGTGAAAAAGAAGTGTTGGGGCCTGGAATTATGCCCCAACCTTCCAAGAGGAAGGGCAAGAGGCCCGGGGGGCCAGCCTCTGTAGAGCACAAGAAACAAGGCCTCTCTTCCCAGGACGATGTCCTATCCCTTGAGGGAGCTGAGTACATGGAGCTGGAGCCTTACCAGGTACAGCTCTGGGGCCCAGAGGGGCCCTCAAGGGAACAACTGTGCCAGGGACAAAAGACTTGCCCCACTCTTGAAGGCCTGAGACTGCAAGCTGCTGAACAGGAGAATGGAGATGCCAGTGGCTACCACAGGGTTATTGGGAGGATGGACTCCTTTACACTGAGGCAAGAGATCCCAAACCTGGTGCCACTAGGAGAATGGAAGTGCCTCAGGAGTTTAGAGAGTTTATCCTCACTTTGGCCCATGTCACCCCCCTAGCTGATCAATTGGGACAAACCAAGACATGGGACGGATTAGTGAACCATTTCTATTGGCTCTGTATGTCCCAGAAAGTAAGGGAGTTTTGTTGCTCCTGTGTCACCTGTCAAGCAAGTGGCAAGACAGGTGGCCATCCAAAGGCCCTCCTCATTCCACTTCCAGTGGTGGGGGGGTCCCCTTTGAAAGGGTTGGTGTGGACATCATGGGTCCACTTGAACCTCCCACAGCCTCAGGGAGCCAATACATACTAGTAGTAGTGGTTCATGCTACCAGATACCCTGAAGCAATTCCCCTTAGGGCGACTACTGCCCCTGCAGTAGCCAAAGCCCTAATTGGTATCTTTAACAGAGTGGGTTTCCATAAGGAGGTGTTTTTTGACAGAGGTACCATCTTCATATCAGCTTACCTCAAACACATGTGGAATGAGTGTGGGGTGACTTATAGGACTTATCTACAAACTAATAGCCTTGTTGAGAGGTTTAACAAAACATTGAACGGCATTATCATGGTGCTCCCTGAAAAATTCAAAAGGAGATGGGATGTCCTTATGCCAGGCTTGCTTTTCGCCTACAGAGAGGTGCCACAGAAGGTAGTAAGGTTTCCCTCTTTGGCCATCCTGTAAGGGGACCACTGGCACTTGTTAAAGAGGGCTGGGAGAGATCTCTCCATGAGCCTAAACAAGATATGCTTGACTATGTGCTTGATCTCCGCTTAAGGATGGCTGAGCACATGGAAAAGACATCCAAAAACCTTGAGGCCAGCCAACAACTCCAGAAGTTGTGGTATGACCAAAAGGCGGCAATGTTTGAATTCAAACCAGGGCACAAAGTCTGGGTTCTGGAACCTGTGGCTCCCATGGCACTTCAGGATAGATGGAGTGGCCCTTACCCAGTTCTTGAGAAAAAGAGTCAGGTCACTTACTTGATGGACCTGGACACTAGCAGGACTCCAAAGAGGGTGATCGGTGTTAACCGCCTTAAGCTCTCTAATGATAGGGCAGATATAACCATGCTGATGGTTACTGATGAGGATCAGGAAGCAGAGAGTGAACCTCTCCCTGACCTCCTCTCAACTGACCATAAAGATGGGACAGTAGATGGAGTGGTCCATTCAGACACCTCTCTGCCCAACAGCAGGCTGACTGCAGGCACGTCCTGCAGCAGTTTGCTGAGCTCTTCTCCTTGACCCCTGGTCTGACTTACCTGTGTACCCATGATGTGGACACAGGAGACAGTTTACCTGTCAAAACAAAGATATACAGACGGTCAAGCAGAGCATCAAAGTGGATGACCAGAAGATGCTGGAGTGAGGGGGAATTGAGCACTCTGACAGTCCCTGGGCTAGCCCACTGGTCTTCGTCCCCAAACCTCATACGAAAGGTGGCGAGAGAGAGAGAGGAGGTTTTGTGTTGAACTAGAGAGGTCTCAACTCTCACTAAGACAGATGCACACCCTCTACCCAGAGCAGGCGATTTGATTGACAAATTAGGTGAAGCCAAATTGTTAAGAACCTTAACTTAACTGCAGGGTACTGGCAAATTAGGATGGCACCTGGAGCAAAAGAAAAGACAGCATTCGCTACACCTGATGGATATTACTAGTTTACTGTTATGCTCTTTGGCTTAAAGAATGCCCCTGCCATCTTTCAAAGGTGGGCGAATCACGTCCTTGCTGGCTTGGAGCCCTTTAGTGCAGCATATCTAGTTGATATTGCTGTCTTTAGCCCCACCTGGCAGGATCACCTGATCCATCTGGGGAAAGTTTTGCGGGCCTTGCAATCAGCAGGCCTCAAAATTAAAGCACCAAAGTGCCAAATAGGGCAGGACACAGTTGTATACTTGGGCCACCTTGTAGGTGGGGGCCAAGTGCAACCTTTTCAACCCAAGATCCAGACAATTTTGGACTGGGAAGCTCCAAAAACCGACGCAAGTCAGTGCATTCCTAGGCTTGACTGGTTATTGCAGGAGGTTTGTGAAGGGGTATGGATACATTGTGACCCCTCTCACAGAACCAACCTCAAAGAAAATGCCCAAAAGGGTAAACTGGGCTCTTGACTGTCAAAAGGCCTTTGACACCATGAACAAGGCATTATGCCCAGCACCAGTTCTCAAAGCTCCAGATTATTCTAGGCAGTTAATTGTGCAGACAGATGCCTCTGAACATGGGATAGGAGCAGTCCTGCCCCAAACCAATGATGATGACCTTGACCACCCTGTTGCATTTATTAGCAGGAGGTTACACCCTAGGAAGCAGCATTGGAGTGCCATTGAATGGGAGGCCTTTGCTGTGGTTTGGTCAATGAAAAAGCTGAGACCATACTTATTTACTTAAACTGACCACAGACCTCTCAGATGGCTAATGCAAATGAAAGGTGAGAACCCTAAACTTTTGATGTGGTCCATATCCCTACAAGGGAACACAGACCTGGACTGCCCATGCCAATGAAGAAAGACTTTCCAGGTTCCCCTTAAACAATGAAGACTCTCTTGGGAAAGGTTAGTCTCATCCTCTTTCGTCTGGGGGTGGGTGGTGGTTGGGTTGTGTAGGAAAGTGCTGTTGGTGGCATGGTTACTCCCCACACTTTTTGCCTGGTATTGATGCCAACTTTGATTGAGAGAGTGCTGCAATCCTGCTAACCAGGCCCAGCACCAGTGTTCTTTCCCAGAATATTTTCTTTTGTTCACCCAGGTCACACACCCCTGGCACCCAGACAAGTCTCTTGTAGAGGGTACCCATGGTACCAAGGGCCCTGTGGCCTGGGAAGTTCCCCAAGGGGTCTAGCATGTATTATGTCACCCTGGAGGACCCCTCATCAAGCCCATACACACTGACTTTGCAGCTTGTCTGTGCTGGTGGAGAGAAAAACACTAAGTCGACTTGGCAACCCTCTCAGGGTGCCATGCTCTCAACCCACTGCCTGTGGCATAGGTAAGTCACCCTTCTAGCATGCCTTGCAGCCGTAAGGCAGGGTGCACTATACTACAGGTGAGCACAAAGCTGCATGAGCAATATGCCCCTACAGTGTCTAAGTCCATTCTTAGAGATTGTAACTACAGTGTGGCCATATTAAGTATACGGTCTGGGAGTTTGTCAAACATGAACTCCACAGCTCCATAATGGCTTCACTGAATGCTGTGAAGTTTGTTATCAAACTTCTCAGCACAATAAACCCACACTGATGCCAGTGTTGGATTTATTGAACAATGCACCCATAGGGCATTTTAGAGATGTCCCTTGTATTTTACCCAATCCTTTAGTGCAGGACTGACTGGTCTGTACCAGCCTACCACTAAGAGATGAGTTTCTGGCCCCATGGGGTGAGATCCTTTGTCCTCTTGGTGGCCAGAAACAAAGCCTGCACTGGGTGGAGGTGCTTCACAGACTTATTTAGGAGACATGCAAAAGTTATGCAATACCACTATAGTCACACAGCACTTACACACATGAAAGAACCACACAGTATTACAAAAATACAGGTACTTTATTATGGTAGCAAAATATTAAAATACTGTATAGACAATACTCTACTAGCAGGAGAGTAAACACACTATTTTATACACATTAGTTATCAGGAATGGGCATAGAAAGCAATAGAAAACATTAAAATAACAGTAAAAAAGACCATAGGGGGAGACCAAACCATATACTAAGTAAATGGAATGTGAAAGGCAGACCCCACCCAGGTAAGTGGAATCTGTAGAGGGGAGCTGGAGGAAATAGGAACCCCAAAAGATAAGTACAAGAGTGACCCCCTGCGACCGGGAGAGAAGAGGTAAGTACCTGGTTTTACCCAAACCCACAGGTAAACTTTGTAAAAGGACTGTGCAAGACCGAAGCAAGACTTGAAGAAACAGAAGATGGATCCTACAAATGTAGGGGACGAAGTCCAGTTCCAGTTGTAGTGTCCAGTTGGGGCAGAAGCCACCACCCACCCTTCTGGAGATGCAGGACCAGGTAGATGGTGAAGACCAGGAGTCGGCTGTGCAGCACAGGAGCAGGAGAAGAGTTCCAGAAGTGATGGAGTCAATGTCCCACTTGGGAAGAATAGAGTTGCAGTCCATCACTGGTGTGGGAAAACCACTAACAAGCCTTGGCAAAGGCAAAAGTTGCAGAAGAAGAGTTCCACAGCTGCTAGGGACCTGGAAGGTCCGGGGTGACTCAACCCAAGGAGGGGAGTCCCAGGCGACCATCAGCAGTGAGGAGAGCCAGAAGTCAGCGATGCAGCCCCCGCAAGCAACTCACAAGCAGCAGGCACAGGAGTCTCAGTGAGGCCCACTCACCACACCTGGAGAGGAGTCCCACGTCGCTGGAACAGCAGGCAGGAGACAGTGCTTTGCAGGGTGGGGTGCTGGAAGCCGGGGCTACATGGAGCCCGAAATCCCTTGGAAGAAAAAGCCTTGGTAGATGCAAGAGTCGCGCTGCACAGGGGTTCTGTCCTGCAAGGAGAGGCAAACACTCACTACCTCCCACGTTGGACAACTGGTAGACGGGGCTGAGGGAACCACTCCAGACTGCCACCTGTGTTGCAATATCCATGCATAATTACAGGAGAGTGGATCCACGCGGCCGGTCATCGATGCAGTTGGTGCCTGCGGATGCAGGGGAGTGACTCCTTCACTCTAAGGGAGATTCCTTCTTGCTTCTTGGTGCATACTGAAGACTGGTCACCCAAAGAGGATGCACAGCCAGGGAAATGTTGGAGTAGCTAGAATGAGCTGGAGAAAAAATGTTGCAAAGCAAAGTCATCACTGGAGCTACAGGTTGTAGGTTTCTGTGAAGTCCAGTTGTGCTTCCAGTGGCCATAGGTCGAAGTAAACGTTGTAGAGGAGTCCTTCTAGAATCTTACACATCAAATCTGAGGACCCACCCAACAGGGTGACCTTAAATTGCTCTGAAAGGGGGATTGGTCGTCTTGCAGGGGGACCTCCTATCAGGAGGGGGCTGTGACACCACCTGCCTGACCTGGCCACTCAGATGCTCCAGAGGCCTCTTCCCACCTTGGATTCAAAATGGCAGAATCAAGTGGCCACCTGAAGGAGCTCTGGGCACCAGCCCTGGGGTGGTGATGGACTGGTGCAAACCGGTTTATGCAAGGAGGGCACCAAATGTGCCCTTTAAAGCATACCAGTGGCGTGGGGAGGCTACCCTTCCCAAGCCATGTAACACCTATTTCAAAAGGGAGAGGGTGTTGCCTCCCTCTCTCAAAGGAAATCAGTTGTTCTCCCTTCCTGGGCTTGAACTGTTCAAGCAGCAGGAGGACAGAAACGTGTTTTTAGGATGGCAGCAGCGCGGGCTTCCCGGGAAGACCCTGCAGACTGGTAGGAACAAAGCTGGGGATCCTCTAAGAAGCTCCCAGAGTGCATGGAATCACACAACCAATACTGACAACAGTATTGGGGTATGATTCCGACATGGTGGTACCAAACATGCGTAGGTTTGGAGTTACCATTGTGTAGCTGGACATAGGTAGTGACCTATGACCAGTACAGGGGTAAAATGGCTTCAACGTACTCACAAAGTCCATGAAAACTGGAGCTGAGGTTCGTGGGGACACCTCTGCTGATGCAGGGGTGCCCTCACACACAGGTACGTGCACCCTGCCCTCTGGGCTAGGAGGTCCTGCCATAGGGGTGACTTACAGTGACCTGGTGCAGTGACCTGTAGTGAAAGGGTGTATGCACCTTTTCACGCACGCTGCAGTGGCGGTCCTGCAGACACATTTTGCATGAGTTCCCACGAGTGGCATAATACTTGCTGCAGCCCATGGGGACCCCCCCCGGTGCCCCAATGCCCTGGGTACCTAGGTACCATATACTAGGGACTTAAATAGGGGCACCAGCATTGCAATTGTGGGGTGCACAAAGTCAGGAACAACCAAATTGAGAGGGAGAGAGCACTGTCACTGGGGTCCTGGTTAGCAGGATCCCAGTGAACACAGTCAAAAACACACTGACAGCAGGGTACCTTCCTATATGCCTCATTTTCAGTGGGTGTGGAAAGTCGTGAAAAGAAACTGACGTCACCGTGCTGAGGCAGCACTATGTACGACCCAGAAATCATGGCGGCGATCGTGATGCCAATGATTGGCGTGGAGTCGACCGACGCCACCTGACGGCTTGCAAGGGTACTGCTCGAAGAAAAAATCTCCGGATCCAGTCTGACACCTAGGGGAAATTCTAAGGTAAGGAATCTGCAACTAGAATATGTCTCTACCAGATAAATCATTACCGAAGGTAAGTAACTTGTTCATCTGGACGGACACCTATTCACTATCAGTAAGGGTTGCCTGGACTCAGAATATGGTGCCACACCATAGGTGTACACCACAAACGAGGCCAGCCTCCTACAGGGGGCTCCATTGATTACTGTTGGCTCTCCTGGCGTGCTGAGGGCTGGCTCTAACCTACCTGTCAAGATTCGGTCACCTTGACCTTGCTGGTCCCACAAATCCTGCAACTCTATTCAACTCTTGCCTGCATTTTCCAGGGCTTGTTGGTGATTGTGCTGACCACTCTGCAATTCGACGACCTACGTGAGAGAGCTCGTGGACAACTCCTGGGATCTCCCTGCATCGTCTGGGTTCCATAGATGCACTTCTTTGTTCACCGTCCAACAGGAAAGCAACTCCAAGAAGGGTGGGCATTGCCCTCCTGGACCGCCGGGGAACCTCAGAGTAGTCTGGAACCTGTCCCCTCTTTCCATAGGTCCTCTTCTTCAGGAATCCACGACTGGGCCCCACCGACCTGGTCCACTGGTCACGACAGTAGCTGGACAATTGAGGTCTCCAGTGACTTCTGTGGGAGAGTCCAGCACAACTTCACCCCTATGCAACTGGGCTCCCTGGTGTAGGTACTCCACTGCTCTAGGTATTCACAGGTGGGGACACTATCCAACCTCCCTTGTTCCAACTGGTTTCCTCCGGGTCCTCTGAGTAGGGTCCTAAAACACGAAAACTCCAACTGCGATTCCCCCATGTCATCCTATGTACACTGACCAGGGATTACACTCTGCAGCTGGGGAATCCTACCTACTTACCAGTCCTAAGGGACCTTTGGTGGTAGTTTGGTTGGGAATGATTTTCGCATTCCATGTTTTTTAGTACATGGTTTGAACCCTGTCTATGTAGTGCTCTAAAATGAAGTACATTGTGCAGAGAATCCAGTGGATCCCCAATGGGTATTCTAAAGGTGAAAGGACTAATGCTCTGTTTGTGGTAGTGTGGAAGAGCAGTTAAGCTTATCGGAGGGTAGTGCTAAGCATTTGTTCTAGTCTGAGTCTATAAATGAGACACTCACTGAAAGAAAAATATGAGAACAATTTAGGAAAATTACAATTCTTTTTATATAGGTTTCAAACCCAAGAACTTTGCAATCAGTTAAGTAGACTTTGAAGCATAAATACTTCGCAGAAATAAATGCAATTTTCAGAATTCTCTCAATGTTTTCCTACGGAGGAATACAATGTTCAGCAAACACAGGGTTAACAATGACTTACAAAGCCAATCTCTGGGAGTTAAGCTAAGTACTGGGCACTGATCAGAACCACACCACCAGGTCACACTGGGGCAGCTGGATGCAGAGGTGCAGTAAGGCGTCAGGTGCCCAATGGTTTCCTAAGTGAGTTTGACCCTGTGACAAACAGGCTGCAGGCTCTGGCTGGGAAGCCAGTCTGGCCCAACAAACAGGTAGGTAGTGGACTTGGGGTGTTTGGGGACATAGGTGTGCTTTTGGTCCTCTTCTCCTGTGCTCAGGTGAAACGGATGTATGGGTGTCTTTAGGCATCGGGTTTTCACGTCCGGGAGCACTCGTAGTCAGGGGGTACTGTGTGTTGAAGCTGCAGGTGTTGTCGGGGGGCCATCAGGGGTGGATCCAGGGTGGACTCATGCTCTTAGGAGCCGGGAACATTGTTGGCACCGATGACCCACCTCAGCTGGGGTGAGGGGTGTAGTGATTGCTGTAGCTTTCGGTTTTTCTCTCTCGACAAGCCTGTGGGAGAGGGAGCCTGCGTGCAGAGGCTGCAGGTGTCTCGGGAGAGTCCAAGATGTTTGAGACCTCACAGAACTCAGTCTCTGTGCAGCTAGCGACCTACGTTGGCACCGTTGGTTGACTTCACCTCGGGTCGTGGACGTCTGGTGCAGTGGTCACTTCTGGTGTCGGGTTTCTGGGATCCAGCAGCTGCAGAGTCTTTTCTTTGGATTTTTCTTCCTGCATGGCAAGTCTGCTGCACACAGTAGACTTGAGTCTTTATCGAAGGCTGGACGAGTTGGCTTTTTTGTGCAGGATTCTTCGATGTCAGCAGGCAGGCTGGAGGGGCTGGGGTCCAGGCCAGCTGCTTCTTCTTTTCCACTTCTGCACATGCAACTCTTCTTTGTCCATGTCTTTTTAGGTTGTCGAAATCTGAGTTCTAGGATTCAGGGGTGTAGGAGGCTGGCTCAGTTTATGGTGTACACCGATAATGTGGTACCCTATACTGAGTCCAGGCAACCCTTAGTGTTAGTGTTAGTGTTTTGGTGCCTAGATAACCAAACCTCTCTAGGGGTAGCTGTGGAGAGTAGCTCAGGCTTATCAAGGAGGAGTGTAAATCACTTACAGTACCACAGTGATTGTAGCACAAGAAAGAACCATTCCAGTGTCACATAGGCTCTCATTATCCTAATGAGGCTGCTGGATTCTGGCGGCAGAATCACCTGAATTGTGGGGAACGGAGTGCAATCCCACACCACGTGACAACTGACGGCCTAATCTGGGTTTCTGGCTAACTAGCAGTGCCATCAACTCTGCCAAGAGACTGGGTGATTGTGGCAAAGGGGCGCATTACATTAGTCTCACACATGAAAAGACAAACAAAGACAGAGAACGATTCAATAAGGTTTATTGAATTAACTGCATCTCAGATAAAATGTCATGAATTGCAATAACTAGGATGATAAAACACGCTAAAAGCAAAATGGTGACAAGAAGAGTGAAACACAAGAAATGTCCCACCATACTGTCACTCTGCGTAATATATGTGGTTCGTACCTAAGCTATGTTACAGCACTGTGTGATCAGCCCTAATTCGCCCACCAGGTTTCCCCCCCTCGGAAGACATCATACCCCACCCCCATACCTGAGGATGGAAGCCTGTTGTCTAGAAAGTCACCATCCCCATGTAGGCCAGGGGTCCGGTAGTCTAAGCAAGCAGCTGTGGCAAAGGCAGTCAGCAAGTGGTTGTGGTCATCTGGCTGGAATCTCCCTCTAACATGTATGGGACAGAGAAGTGTTTTTATAATAAAACAGCTGATGTTCTGAGAAAATGTTCCCACGTAAGGAGGAGTATGTTTCTGTGAATGTTGGAGACACAGCGTACCACTCTGCCGGCAACTATAATCTCGGTGGAGCCTTGAGTAAAGCACAAAGTGAAAAGAATGTCTTGCTTAAGGACACAATGCATTCCTAGGTGAAGGAGCAAGCAGATAAAGAAAATAAAACAGCACAGCGAATGTGGCCTATGCTGGAATAATAAAATGAAGCTGAATAAAATGTAACTGGGCTAAAGTGCGCAAACAGCAGGCTTAGTTGTTAAAATAACGTGTCTAAAAACATCGCTAAAATAGCTGTAGAACACCAGAGGTTGGAAAAATAAAGTATTCTTTCTTACAATACTACTACTATACTAACGTTGGTAAATCTCCACTTGGAGGTATCTACACACAAAATATATACTTAGCAACAAGCAGGAAAAATATAGAAATACTTGGGCCCCTTTTGAGGGGCCAAATCCTATTCCAAGAAAGTGGTATAAGAATGAAGGTGCCTAACCAAGGTAAGTGTGTTAGAATCCCAAGGGCTGGGGGAGTAAGGATTTTCCAGAGGTAAGTATCAGCTATCCCACAGGCCCCCGGGTGCAGAGTTGCTATTGAGCCTGGTGTCCCATAGGCTAACACAGGACCGTCGCAGTTGGAATTTTTAGGATTCAGTACCCCCATCCGTGAATACCCAGAAGATTGGAATACCTATACCAGGAATCACAAATGCACAGGGATGAAGTGACATTGGAAACCCTCATTGGAGTTAATGGGAGCCTTTCTTTGTCCAGCTGCTGTCGCAACCCATGGAGCAGTTCGGTGGGACCCAAAGGTGGATTCAGGACATGAACAACCCGAAAAAGAAAGGGACAGTGTCCAGACCACTCAGCGATGTCCGGGCGGTTCAGGTAGTCAATGCCCACCCTCCTAGAGGTGAAGTTCCTGCAAGTCTGAAGGATGAAGTTCAGCTGTAGAGCTCAGGGGATGCAGGAAGATCCTCGTAGGTGCCCATGAGCTGTTCCACGTCGGTTGCCAAATTGCAGGAGGGTCAGTGGTTAGCATGACCGCCAACAAGCATTGGCAAATGCAAAAGACATTGCAGTGAAGATTGCAGGTTTTTGGGGACCAGCAAGGTCCTCACGACTCGACCCTTGGAGGGGAGAGAGGGCTGACCCTCAGCAGGAAAGAAAGGCAGGAGGAATCATTGGAGGCCTGAAAATTGACCCACTGGCAGCAGGCACAGGGAGTCGCAAGGAGGCCTCAGCAGCACAACAATGGAGAGGTCCCATCCCTCAGTAACAGCAGAGTGGAAGCTGAACTTGGAATTACAGAGTGCTGGAGGCTGGGGCTTCTTGGAGCTTAAAAATCTCCTGGACGAAGAGTCTACAAGCCTTGGTAAGAGCAACATTCGTGGTGCACAGGGGTTCTGTTCCAGTGGCTTCGGCAACGGCCCACCGTCTCCCAAGTTGGTTGGACGACAAGTAAGACCTGAAGAAGACCACAGAACCACCACCTGTGCTGCAGGGGCATTAGATGTCTGTGGGACAGCAAGATCCTCCAGCCAGTCGTTGTCGTCTTAAAGTGCCAGAAGGGGGATATCCAGGCTTCTTTGATGGACATGCCCTTTCATGGCACCTGTCTCTTCAGAGACCAGGCAGACTTGACTCTTGAGCGGTTTAAGGATTCTTGGGTTACGGCCAGGTCCTTGGGCCTTGTGGCAGCCCCTTGTCGCCCTTAGTCGTCTTTTTTGGTTACGGAAAGGGTCTTCAACTGCGCCCATTCCCAGTCAACCACAGTGCTCGCATGCTGCCCAGCCTCTGTGTAGCCGAAGGCGTGGGATCCACTGCCCTTGTGGGTCATGTGGTCAGCAGTCTGGTCAGTCTGCTGCCCCCCTCTGCAGCAACCTCTAAACCCTCCTAGACTTGCTCCCCCCTCCCACCAAGGACCTTGGCACAGACACTGAGGTCCTCATTAGCAGGATCCCAGTGCACTACAGTCCAAAAACCCTGACACCAGTCACAAAGTGAGGTGGGGTTCTACAGCCAGAACCCACCTTCCTACAAGCATAACCCTAACACTAGTGGCCTAATTCCTTCCAAACCAAGATAGAGGAATTTAAAAAGTGGTGTCCACTTCAGCTTGTCCACCTTAGGGTTGGGTCTGATATGAAGAGATAACACCTCCTAATCTGCCTAATTTTCCCACCTGTCTTGCTGCCAAAAGTGGTGTCAGGACAGGGGGAGGGTTAGTCATCTCCGCCATCTGGAGAGACCTGTGTTACATTACGAAGGAGGCTAGGCCTTTGAAGCTTCTTGCCATGGAATGTCCATCCTGCCTGAAAGAGGTTTCAGCACCCCTGCCCAGTGCAGGCCTTTGGATTCTGGACTGCAAGAGAGCTAGCTTTCACCTGCGGGGGTGGTGGGGGGGGGGGTCAGGACCAGAATGTTAACACACTAGTAGCTGGTAGGTTTTTAGATGACACCTCTGAGGTGCCCTGTGGGTCCATGTATTGGTGAATCCAACACTGACATAAGTATGGGTTCACTAATACGAGATGTTTGATACCAAACATCCCCGTCTTCGTGTAGCTGGGGAACTCGTAGTGACCACTGTCCAGCTGATATATTTAAAATGGCTTCCCTGGTCACTTACTATGTCTGAGATTCGACAGACATAGTAGGGGCATATCTGCTCATGCAGATATGCCCTCACATGTAATATAATGCACCCTCCCATAGGCCTGTAAGGCATGCTAGAGAGATGACTTACATATGTTACATGCAGTGTTAGGGGACATGGCAGATAGGCTGTGAGCCATGTCATGTTTTAACTTTGGTCTGCACCAAGACATACAACCTGCAATGGCAGCCTCTCATGTGCTTGGTGAGGAGTTCCTCAGGGTGGCACAAGTCATGCTGCAGCCCTTAGACACCCTCTTTAGTACCCTAGGCTTTAGGTACCAGTTGTACCATTTACAAGGGACATACAGAGTGTGCTAACGGTTTTGCTAAAAAAAAGGGAAACAGCGGTACAGTTTTCGGGGGAAGAGATCTTGGGACTAGGTTCCTGGTTAGCAGGAACCCAGTGCACTTTCAGTTGAAATTACATCAGATACCAGGCAAAAAGTAGGGGGCTTAGCATGCCAAAAAGGGTGTTTTCCTCATTGTGTTATCTGCGTAGGTGACCAGATCTTACCAAGGACTTTGCCACTGCTGTAAGGGACCTTTTGTCACCTCCGGATGGAGATGCCATTCGTGATCCACTAAGTATTTTCAGCTGTTTGTCTGCTCTGATGTTCAGGGAGCCCGTCAGATGTTGAATCACCAGGGAAATGCCCTGCTGTTCCAGCCACATCCAGAGGCGCAGATCCTCTTGACAAGGGGTCCATGACCTCATTCCGCTTGTTAAAGGAGCACATGGTGATGGTGTTGTCTGTGAGCATCTGCGCCATCTTCTCCTTGACAGAGGGAAGAAAGGCTTTTAATGCTAGCTAGATTGCACAGAGCTCCAGCATTTTGATGTGGAGTCTCACTTACACCAAAGACCAGATGCCTCTGATCTCCACCTCTCCCAGATGGCCGCCCCATCCCAGGAGTGATGCTATCTGTCACTACTATCAGATCTCCCTCTGACCCAATCACGGTTCGGTAACCACCACTGCAGGTCTTTTGCAGTACCCACCAAGATCTGGACCCTATCGGAGAAATTCTCCTGATCCTGCGCCCACCAGAGCGTATGGTCCCACTGCAGAGCCCACTTATGCCATCTGGCATGCGTCACCAAAAGGATGCAGGAGGCCATGAAGCCCAGTAGCCTAAGAGTCATTCTCACTGAAATCCAGGATAGAGGCTGAAACATATGTATCACAGCCTGAATATCCTGGAGTCACTGCTTGGGAGGATAAGCCTGACACTGCACTGTGTACAGAACAGCTCAGATGAAAGGGAGCATCTGAGAGGGAGTCAGATGTGATTCTGACACATTTATAGCAAACCCCAGTGAATGAAGGCGGTCCACCATAGTCTGGAGGAGGGAGACGACAGCCTGGGGCAAACTTGCCTTCAACGTCCAGTCGTTGAGACAGGGAGGACTGAAACCCCTGATCTATGCAGATGAGCCACAACCACAGCCATCACCTAGGTAAACACCCGAGGGATGCTGGTAAGGCCAAAGGGCAGCATGGTGAACTGGAAATGCTCGTAGCCTACTGTGAACCGCAAGTAACGTCTGTGGGCTGCCCTGACAGGAATATGAAAATAAGAGTCCTGCAAGTCCAACACCACCATCCAGTCTCCTGGGTCCAGGGCAGACAAGACCTGAGCCAATGTTAGCATCTTGAACTTCTCCTTCTTGAGAAAGAGACTGACCTTATTTTTGGGGACCAGAAAGTATAGGGAATAGCAACCACAGCCTACTTCTGGCACTGGAAATCTTTCTATTGCTCCCTTTGCCAAGCGAGCCAAAACACCCTCACACAGAATAGGTAAACGATCCTCGTCATCCGATTGTAGGATGTGGCATTGATGAACGGCTAGCCTCAAAGGGGAGAGAGTATCCCCTTCGGACTATCTGCAAAACTCACCTTTCTGAACTGATGGTTTGCCAGTGGGGCAGGTAATAGCAAATCCTGCCGTCAGCTGGTCCCCACAATTGTAAGTCCCTAGTATATGATACCGGGGTACCCAGGGCATTGGCACACTAGGGGTCTCCCATAGGCTGCAGCATGTATTGTGCCACTTATGGGAGCCAATGCAAACTGTGTCTGCAGGCCTGCCATTGCAGCCTGTGTGAAATAGTGCATATATGATTCACTAGAGATATAGGGTTTGCCTTATACCATGGTCACTGCACTTAAACACTGTATGTCACCCCTCTGGTAGGACCTTCAGCCCAAGGGGAGGGTTTATGTACCTAAATGTGAGGGTACACCTGCCTGAGCAGGGTACTCCTACTAACCCCAGACTCCATTCCCTAGGCTTTTTTGTAAGTGCGGGGAAGCCATCTTAAGGTATGTAGTGGACACTGGTCAACACAAGTGGTCCAACTACATAATTGCTTCTCCGAGCCTATGCATGTTTGGTATCAAACATGTTGATTCAAGTGCTAATTGCATGATCCCATGTACTCTGGGGGTTCCTTTGAGGATCCCCCAGCTCTGCCTGTGCAGCCTTCGGTGAGGGGCTACCAGCCAGCTGCTGCCAACCCCAGACACTCTTCTGCCCTCCTGCGAATGAGCCTAACTCAAGCAGGGGAAGGCATATCAAAGGATTTCTTGCAAAGGAGAGGTGTGACCACCTCTCCCTTTGAAATAGGTGTGGTTTATATGGGCTGGGGTGGAGTGGCCTCTGAGCACCACCATGCTGCTTTGAAGAGCACATTTGGTGCCCTCCTTGTATAATCCAGTTTACACCAGTTCAGGAACCCCAGGTTCCTGCTCTGGTGCAAAACCACACAAAGGACAGGGGATTGGCCAATCCCCCTGTCCAGCTCCTCCCTTAGGGAGGTGCACAGAGCTCTGCCAGGTGGCTGGTTGATTCTTTCATCTTAGAAACAAGGTGGGCGGAGGCCCCTGGGAGCATCTGACTGGTTAGGCCAGGTATATTACGTCCCTGACCCCCTGTAATATGTGGATCACTACAGAGAGTGACCAACCCCCTTTTTGGGTTACTAGGAGGCTTCCCAGAGGGTGGGTCCTTAGATGCGTTGAGCCGTATTCTACACAATGACTTGTATGAAAGGCTCTTCTGCTCCTGGCCTCCGGAACCACTGCTGGTCTGCTTTGGAACTGGAACAAGATTGTATCCAGTTTGTGGGGGGTTCCCTCTGCAACATTGCTTGTCCAGCTCCTGCAAGAAATCTGCAATATCTGTGGCTAAGCATCCTCCAGGGTCACAAGGACTTTGTTCTCATCCAAGAAGCAGAACGAAATTTCCCTTGGAGTGAAGGAGTCACTCCCTTGCATCTGCAGGCACCGCAACACAATGGCGATCGGTTGGTGTAGGAAGGTACCATCTTTTTGGCATGGTTACCCTCACCTTTTGCCTGCTAGCAGTGTGCTTCGGATGTCTCAGTGGGATCCTGCTAACCAGGACCTCAGTGGTTGTGCTCTCTCCCTCTAAATTTGGTTGCCTAGGACCTTAGTGCACTCCACAATTAGCATACTGGTGTCCACTTATAAGTCCCTAGTATATTGGTACTTAGGTCCCCAGGGCTTTGGGGTACCAGGGGATCCCTATGGGCTGCAGCAGTTATTCTGCCACCCATGGGAGTCCATCCAAAATATGTCTAGAGGCCTGCCATTCCAGCCTGCATGAAAAGGTGCATGTGCCCTTTAACCACAGGTCACTACACCATGTAAGTCACCCCTATGGTAGGCCCTCCTAGCCCAGGGTGCCTTTCCCTGTGTGTGAGGGAACCTCTGCATGAGTAGAGGTGCCTCTACAAACTCCAGTCCCATTGCACTGCACTTTGTAAGTGCAGGGAAACCATTTTACCTGTGTACAGATACATAATGGTAACTCCGAACCTGGGCATGTTTCGTATCAAACATGTCAAAATCGTACCCCATTACTAATGACAGTATTGGTTGTATGATTCCATGCACTATGGGGGCTCCTTAAAAGAACCCCCAGTATTGCTCCTACCAGTCTTCTAGGGTTTTCCAGGCAGCTTGTGCTGCTGCCACCCCTCAGGCAGGTTTCTGCCCTCCTGCTGCTTTAGCATCTCAAGCAGGGGAAGGCAGAACAAGGGATTTTCTGTGGGAGAGGGAGCCAACACCCTCTCCCTTGGAAATAGGTGTTAAAAGGCTTGGTAGGGGTAGTATCCCCAAGCCACCGGTTTGTTTTGAAGGGCACATTTGGTGCACTCCTTGCATAAACCGGTTTGGACCAGTCCAGGTCACCGGAAATGCAACTGGACTCCTCAGGAACCAACAAGACTGCAACTCCCAAGATGACCTCACCTTGCAACATTGTTTCTCTGGCTTCTTGCAGCAACTGCAACATTTCCCCGGCTGTGCATCCTCTGGGGTCAGCAGCACTTCAGCTGCACTTAGAAACAAGAGTGAAGGAGTCACTCCCCTGCTTCTGGAGGTACCTACAGCAACGACGTCCGGCTGCGTGGATCTGCTCTCCTCTGGAACTGCGTGGATCCTGCATCACAGGTGGTGGTCTGGAGTGGTCCCCTTTGTCCTCTCTGCCCGCTGTCCAGCTTGGGAGACGGCGAGTCCTTGCCTCTCCTTGCAGGACAGTACCCCTGTGCACCGGGACTCTTGCTCCAACCAAGGCTTGTTATCTCCTTGTCTAAGGGATCTTAAGGCTCCGAGTAGCCCCGGCCTACAGCACTTTATCCTGCCAAGAACAGTCTCCTCTCTTCTTCTCCAGCGATGTGGGACTCCTCTCCAGGTGTTCTGATTGGACCTCACTGCCACTTCCTGTGTCTGATACCAGTGGGTTGCCCATGGGGGCTGCAAGTAATTCTACTGGCGCTCCTGCCTGCTGAGGGTCAGCCTCCCCTCTAAAGGCTGAGTCCCCTGGAACTTGCTGCTCAATTTCAGCCTTGCAACTCTTCTTTTGCTTCTTCTTGCATTTCCCATGGCTTGCTGCTGGTTCTCCTAACCACTGACCATCTGCAACCCAATGACTGATGTGGGGCACCATCTACACCGCTCCAAGGACTCCTCTTCAGCTCCTGCGCTCCACTGCTGGTCTCCTCCTTCCCCCGGCGACCCGGATCTTCATCCACAGGAAGGTGGGTAGTGGCTTCTGCCTCGACTGCACATTCCATCGTGGACTGGACTCTGTTCCCTTCTTTTGCAGGTCCTCTTCTTCCAGAATCCACCTTTGGTTTCTTGTGATCTGGTCCTGTTCTTGTACAGTCCATTTTCTAAGTCCTCTTGTTAGTCCTTGAGAAGACCAGATACTTAGCTCTGCTCTCCTGGTCGCTGGGGGTCACTCAGATACTCACCTCTTGGGGTCGCTAGTTCTTTCAGCTTCCCTCTAACGACTCCATATCCTTAGGTGGGGGGACTTAACTTCGCATTTCACTATTTTAGTATATGGTTTGGTCCTCCCCTAGTGCCCTAACTATTTTTCACCAATTCTTACCAGTGCTTGTAGTTTCTTGTGCCAGTTCCTAATTATTATTGTGTTTGTATATATATGAGCTCCAGTTGGGGGCTTACCTATAAGTAATCTTGTTTTGTGTTACTATAATACATTACCTTTATTTTTTATAACACTGTGGTTTCTTTCATGTGTGATAAGTTACTGTGTGACTATTGTGGTATTTCATAAGCTTTGCATGTCTCCTTGATAAGTCTTTGCTTCTCATCCGCAGCTACCTCTAGAGAGCCCTGGCTTCCTAGACATTGCCTCCATTTACTAATAGGGGTTGCCTAGACCTGGTATAAGGTGCCAACTCCATAGGTGTCCACCACACCAGGCCAGCTTCCTACAGCTGTTGGATCCTGCTGTCTCACAGACATCGAAAGGCTCTGCAACACAGGTGGTAGTTCTGTGGTCCTCTTTGGGCCCCGCTTGCCTTCTAATCCACTTTTGAGAATGTGGGCCCTTGCTGCAGCCACTGGAACGAAACCCCTGTGCACCTCAACTGTTGCTCTTACCAAGGCTTGTTTGCTCTTCCTCCAAGGAGATCCTCAGGTCCAAGAAGCCCCAGCCTCCAGCACTCTGCAACTCCAAAATCAGCTTCCACTCTATAGCTCCTGCGACATGAGACTCTTGTATTCTTGTACTGTTGAGGCCTCCCTGCAAATCCCTGTGCATGCTGCCAGTGGGTCACTTGTGGGGGCTCCATTGACTCCGGCTGGCTTTCCTTCCTGCTGAAGGCCTGTCCTGACTCCCTTCCATGGGTCAAGTCCCTGGGACGTTGCTGGTCCTCCAAAACCTACAGCGTACCTTGCGACTACTATTTGAATTTGCCAAGGATTGTTGATGACCCTCCTGGTCACTGACCCTCCTGAACTCCAGAAACCGACGTGGGACAGCTCTTGTGTAACTCCAAGAATCTCCTGCATTCTCCTTGCATTCGCAGCTGGACTTCTTTCACCGTCCTGCAGGAACTTCACCTCCAAGAGGGTTGGCACTACCTACCTGCAGAGCCTGAATATCTCCGAGTGGTCTTGACACTGCCTCCTTCTGTTTCATGTTCCTGTCTTCCGAAATTCATCTTTTTTGTTCCACTGACCTCGTCTACGGGTTGCGACAGCAGCGGGACAACCAAGGCTTCAGTTGACTCCGACGGTTTCCGATGTCACCTGGGCTCCCTGGTGTAGTTTCTCCGGTCCTCTGGGTAGCCTCTGGTGGAGGCACTCTCCAATCTTCTTTGTGCCAACTTGTTTCCTCTGGGTCCACTGGGAAGGGCCCTGAATCCATAAAAATCCAACTACTTCATTCTTATACCACTTTGTTAGTATATGGTTTGCCCCCCCCTAAGGCCCCATGCATTTCCCATTGTTTCTAAGTGTTTTTGTGTGTAGATATCTCCAAGTGGAGATATAGCAATATTAGTATATTCTTTATTGTTGTAATAAAGAAACCTTTATATTTGCAACCCCTGGTGTGGTTCTTTCTTGTGTGCAGTTACTGACTAACTATGGTGGTATTGCAAGTGCTTTACAGTACTCCTAGATAAGCTTTAGCTGCTCACCACAGCTACCCCTAGAGAGCTCTTGCTATCTGGACACCTAAACACTATCACTAAGGGTTGCCTGGACTCAGCATAGGATGCCACATCATAGGTGTACACCATAAACTGAGCCAGTCTCCTACAATACCCACTTCCCAACGGAAGTGGTCGTAGAAAGGGTGTAGTCACCCTAAAGGTGGCCACATTGGCTGCCACCTGGCACTCCGTCTAACACCCCTAAATTGATTATTTAGGTGGCACCCTTTGACCCCAGAGCTCAGGTTCTGATGCCCTAAGAAGAAAAGAACAAAGAGGAGACGCACCCACAGAAGAGGCTAAGAAGCAGCTGACCTGGTACCAACCCCACCGGCCTGTCTGCAGTCCTCGATGGACTATGCACCAGAAGATGCCTCGTCCTGCAGCTCATCCTCCAGAAACCTGGTAGGACTGACTGCCTTTGAAAAAGACTCAAATCTCCCGTGAGCAGCAGACCTGCAATCTAACCAACTCTAAGGAAAGGACTCTGCAATCTCCGGAACTGCAAATACCCGACACCTGAAGTCACCACTACACGCGCAGTCTCTGACTCGAGTGGGTGTGGACCTCCGGGGCCACCAAGGTCCCCCAGCTGTCCAGAGTCTGAGTCCCTCCCTGAGCGCAGGGATGGACTCAGACTCTGAACCTTCCTGGACTCCCTGAAGTTGCCTGCAGCCTATGCACTCAGGCCTTCTCTCGCAGCCTCTGAAGTGAGAGAAACCTGACACCTAAAGCGGCCACAGATTTATTCTTTGAATGTGTGTCTTATTGATGGCCTCTGTGAGTACAACAAATGCTTAGCACTACCTTCTGATAAGCCTAACTGCTCGCCCACACTACCACAAAATAGAGCATTAGTCCTAACTACTTTTGCCTTTGCAAACCAATTGTGAATCCATTGGACTCTCTGCATGGAGTACTTCTTTTTATTGCATCATATAGAGAGCCAGCGCCTTACAATGTACAATGTTGTCAGTTTTGCATGTTGGAGTTTCCAAGGCGACAATCGTTCTGAGACGCTTTTTCTCGAGTGGAAATCAAGTTTTCTGTACACCTTCCTGCCCATACAACTCCTACCCAGAGTTCTCAAAAAGATCAAGAACGTTAAGTCCCAAGTAATCCTGCTGGCTCCGAACTGGGCACAGAGAGTCTGGTATCCCGAGCAGCTGAGCATGTCCATTGATCCTCCGATCAGAGTGCCTCTTGGCAGCGAGGCTTCCCTCCACCAAGACTGTATACTTCATTTGCTTGAAGAAATTTGTGGCATGGTGCACGGACATATGATAGAGACTTCTAGTTGCAGATTCCTTACCTTAGAATTTCCCCCAGGCGTCAGACTGGATCTGGAGATTTTTCTACGAGAGGAATCCCTGTGCACTGTTGGGTGGCGTTGGTCAACTCTGCGGGGGTCACTGGCGTTGTGTTTGCTGTGATGACGTTGCAGTCGTATATAGGCGCCAACCCGGCGCTGACGTCATTTCTTTCCTTTCCGCGCCAGCCTATGCGCAGATCCGGAGAAGAGCTACCTATAGTCATTTTTTGGCTACCTCTGACACTTTTGTCGAACACTTTTTTGATTAGTTTTGGGTGCCTAAGAAAGGGCATCCCTATCGCTAGAAATCAGTTTGCAGAGCAGGGAGGATGAGTGGGTCGTTAAGGAATCTGCAACTAGAATATGTCTCTACCACATATATCATTACTGAAAGTAAGTAACTTGTACATTTGTTGACCCCTGTTTTGCACCTCTATCCGAGGTCCTGTTGTTCATTTTCTCTCTTTCCAGCAGGGCTCTGCTCTAGGCACTCTTTTTTTTTTTTTTTTAAAGATATTTTTATTAACAATTTTCTCTCATACAACGGCATCATAAATATGCTAGTTGCAACTTAAAGAACATTAATTAATCCCCCCAATTAGTATGACATACAGGATCATCCGTGCGCTGCTCCTCTAATGAATATTTCATATTTGGTTCTGGGTATCAATAAAGCATTTAAACATTACCTGTTCTGGTTGCATTCGATATACATAAAACCTATTTAATATCCAGGGAACTATGTACACAATGGTGTCTAACATGGGGCCAGTGTCCGTCGTATATGGATGTGAGCATGGTGCCAAGTGGGTACAACCCCCAGCATTCTCGTTTCACAGCAATTCGTTCCTGTTTGGGGAGCTGCCCCCAATAATGAAAGCATGTGTGTTATGGCATAATCATAAACACTTCTGGGTAGGTGTAACTGCATAGAGTCGTTATCCCCTTCGTCCATTATTATATCCCTGGGTGTGGGTGGTCCTCACCGGGCCCGTCAGTGGTCGTTGTTATCACCTCTATGTTTCTGCCGTTTCGCTCCCCTCCCAAGTCACAGGCATTAAGGTTAGCTCTGAAGTGCTTCCCCTTCACTATCGCGTTGCTCCCATTTTGCTAAAAGCTCCTCCCAAAGGGAGGCGATGGGTGTCCGGCGCATTCCCCTCGACTCCTCACGTTTTAGGACCTGTAATTCGGCCCTGGCCCACCGCGTGACATCATGCCTCCAGATCTCTAGGTGGGGGTCCCAAGTGATCTCCACCCTAACGCAATGTGTCTTCTATAAAGTACTAATGCCAGATCTAGGAACCGGGTAGTCACCGTTCTAGCAGGTACCCTGGAATAGAGACCCAAAAGGCACACCGCGGGGGTAGGGCCAGTCCAACTCCCAGTGATGCTTCCAAGTCACCCAGCACCCCCACCCAGGCTCGCTGTATTCCCAGGCAGAGCCATAGCATATGGTCCAGATCCGCGTCCTTCTCAGTACATCTGGGACATGCTCTGGAATCACCCCCATAAATGATATTTGGCCTGTGTGGAGTGAGGTTTGTCCTGTGTAAATAGTTATACTGTATGTAACGTAAACGTGTGTTCCGTGGGACTACCCTGGGATATGCGAGTACTCTCCTCCACTCCGCCAGGTCGCTCTCCAATGTCTTTTCCCATCACTCTTGCAAGGGGGTCAGTATACATTCGATCTGGGCCTTATGCAACTTAGTAACCAAATGAGTGTCTTCACCCAATGTCAAGAGGAGGTGTAAAATCTTGTGCGTGTCAGGTTCAGCATTATTCGTCCCCCAGCATGCCTTAATATGATGAGACAAATATTGATAAGTCAGAAACTGCCCAGCCGGCACACCGTTCCTTTCTACTAAGTCTGCAGACGACCTCAATACTCTGTCTTGGAAAAAAAATCACCCAGAGTCTCCACCCCTGTTCTTGCCCAGTTCCCCGGGACACGGTGCAGTACCGAACCCGCCACAGGGTATTGGACCAGCATCGATAGAGGCATGGAAGGGGAGTAGGCCACCCCCACTCCCACTCGATGTGAACAGCACCTTCAACAATCCATTGCAACTTTCAAAAGGACATTTCCCTCCTTAGGTACCCCTATTCGAGCAGTCATACGTGCCAGTATCCAGTCTCCACCCTTCACACCACTGTTAGTGTATCTGTCCCACTGATCTTCTCCAGTGAACCACCTGGCAATCCACTGTAGCTGACAAGCCAAGTAATAAAGTTCAAAATCTGGGACACTGAGGATCCCCATGAGCGTCGGCCTACAGAGAACAGGGAGCGAGGTATGCCTACGACCACCGTCCCATATAAGATCTCTGAGTAACGTATTTAACTCACAGAACCATGTCGTCAGCACAGATACCGGTAAGTTAGTAAAGAAGTACAGGAGGCGTGGGTGCACAATCATCTTGGACAATGATATCCTAGCTGATATAGTTAATCTAAGAGATCCACAGAATCCCACCGAAGAGCAGAGTGAACGCAACGCTCTACCTATGTTGCCCTCACGGAGATCCTTCAAGTCGTGGAACACCTGTATGCCTAGGTATCTAAAAGTGCGAGGAGCCCACACCCATACCTCTGGGCATGATGAAGGACGCATACCACCCGCCAAAAGAGGGAAGACAAAGGTCTTACCCCTATTGATACCTCCTCCATCCAATCGGAATCAGGCGACAAGTGGTTCGATAGCCAGGGCAAACAATAATGGGGACAGTGGGCACCCCTGCCTAGTGCCCCTATAAACCGGATACGTCTCCGAGACTGATCTTCCAGTCCTCACTCTCGCCAAAGGAGCTGCATATAACAAGTCTACCCAGTGCACCCAATCCCATCCGGAGCATCACAGTGCGCAGGAGTACTATTTTAATGAATCGAAGGCCTTTTCAAAGTCTATTGCTAATAGGGTCGCCCCAGGGGGCTTCTCAGCTCGTGGCATATGTAGAATAGTGAATAGGCGTCTTAAATTCAAGGAGGTGTTTCGTGCTGGGACAAACCCGTTTTGATCCTTATGTATTAGATTGGGGATGTATTGGAGTAACCGATTAGCCAGAAGTTTACTTAGAATTTTAAAATCACAATTCAACATGGATAGCGGTCTAAAGTCCGTCACCGAGACCTCACCGGTATCCCGCTTGGGTAAGGGGACCACTAAGGCCTCCCTCATCGAGTCAGGAAGAAGACCCGTTGGAATGCTTCTGTGAATATCTCCACCAGCCTGGGAGCCAGGTGAGTAGAGTATTTCTTATAGAAGTCCATTGGTAAGCCATCGGTACCCGGGGTTTTCCCTGCCGCTAGTTGCGAAATGGCATCCTGCACTTCCTCCAAGGTCACTGGGTCGCCCAAGCTGTCCCTGTCTTCATAAGTCAGAGAAGTCTGTGGCAGTGAGCGTAGATATGTCTGGAACTGCTCAGCCCCCATGTCATTCGGTTGTCTATAAAGAAAAGTACAATACTCTCTGAAGGCTCCATTAACTTCTTTAGGTGTGCATCTAAGCTCCCTCCCCCCCCTCCAGATCTCGCACATTCACAATAGGGGACCCCTCACCTCCCTGTCTCACCAACCACACCAACATCTTTCCAGATCTGCCCTCCTCCGCCTGTACTGAGGTCAGGTATCTCTGCATGCTACGGCACCTCAATTGCTCCTCAATTTGGACGTAAGCGATTCTTGCCTCTCTAAGTTTATCTCCCGGCATTCCTGACCCATTCTCGTTCCTCTCTTCTTTATGAATAATTTTTTCTAGTGCTATCAGCTCTCGTTCTAGTGTACGCTTAATCCCGACTGACTGGCTCATGCAATGGCCTCTTACTGCCACCTTAAGGGTTTCCCATTCTACACTTCTGGACGATGCAGATCCCGTATTAAAGGTGATGTGGTCTGCAAGATAGGAACAGAGTATTTCTCTATAAACCTGGTCTTCCAGGGCAGACGGATTTAATCTCCATTACGGAATGGGAGGTCTATCCTCTGTGGCCCTCCATGTGAGAACTAGGGGATTATGGTCCGACAGGGTACGCCCCAGGTATTCAGTATGACTTACATTCTATAATATATTTGTGGAGCAAAGGATCCTGTCTATCCTAGTGTGTAATCGGTGCAGGTGTGAGTAATATGAAACGTCCCTGTCAACCGGATGTTGAGCGCGCCAGGCATCTATCAAACCCCAACCCAGCATCCATTCAAGTGAGTGCTTAGCTATTTTATGTGCAGCTGCGCCCACTAGAGGCGGAGTGGAGCGGTCCAGGTCTACATCTGCTACACTGTTAAAGTCCCCACCAAGTAACAGCTCCCCTCCGCATTGGCGTGTTAAATGACCAGACAAACGCTGCAGGAAGGGGATCTGGTCCTGATTAGGGGCATACACACTACTTATAACAATTGGAACTCCGTGAAGTTGTCCCTCTACAATCACAAACCTGCCCTCTTGATCAACATGAGTAGATTTAACTACAAAGGGAACTCCTGATCGGACCCATATCATCGCTTCTCTAGCATATGCAGAATATTTAGTGGCAAATATTTGTCCCCTCCATCTGCGTTTCAATTTAGTGGGGCAGTGAGGTGAGTCTCCTGTAACATAGCCACATGTACACTCCTCCTTTTCAAATATGATAACACCTTATACCTTTTGGAGGGTGAACCCATACCCCTAATATTCCAAGTCAGAAAGTTATATTCAGCCATTTCAGAATTAAAAAATTAAGCCAACTCCCCCCACTCCCTCAAGAGTCTGGCATCCTCTCCTCGCTCATTGGACTTTGTATGGACAAATCCTAGCACCCATGTCACCATCAATAAACACAATCGTAAACCCCAACTCCCAATCCCTAGGGCGCCTCTCAAACTGTAGGTTGCCCAGTAAACATCGCAACGGTGCAGTAATAACAACAAGTTAGTTAAAGTTCTTGCCATTCTGCGTCGAGTGGGCGAGAAACCAAGGGGGTGGTGGTTGTGAGTCCGTCTAGACCATACCAGTGAAAATCCTCCACTCCACAGGACCAGCGTTAGAAGTTATTTGTTATTCAGGCCAGCTCATCAGCTGTTTGTGGAGTCACCTTAGGGGCCTCTCTGGAATAACTAGAGCCCTCTTCAGAGGAGATAGATGCATGGTCTGAGTCTTTCCCGCTGTTGTCTGCCGAGGGATTTCCCCCGCAAACTGAGGCCGCTGCCTCAAGGGCCTCCTTACTCGCCAATTCTTTTTGGGCGATAGCCGGGCCCGCCGGTGGTCTCTCCCTGTTACACCGTCTCTTCTGTCTTCCCTGGCCCGTCCGACCGGCCCCTCTACCTTGGCCGTGCTGATTCCCTGCTAGACCTCTCGCCTCTATCCAGTCCCACGCCTCCTCCAGTGTCTGTAGGAATGTGGCTTTGCCATCCAGAATGACTTTCAGTTTAGCCAGGAAGAGGAGTGAGTTCTGAATCCCTGCCTCCCGGAGGGTCTTTTTCACAGCCAGGAATGAGGCCCACTTCATCTGGACCTTCAAGGTAAAGTCAGGGAACAGTGTCACGACTCCGTTCTCCACTTCAAAAGGCCCAACCTCTCTGGCTCTCTGGAGCAGTAAGTCTCTGTCCCTGTAGTGCATTAACTTCACTACCACTACCCGCTGTGGTCTTCCTGGTGCTAAAGGCCTAGAGGTGACTTGATGTGCCCTTTCCAAGGAAAAAAAGGGCGTAAGGCAGTCTGGCACCACCACCGTACGCAGCCACCCCTTCAAGAACTCCACCTTGTTTGTCCCTTCCGCACCCTCTGGGAGACCCACCACCCGTATGTTATTCCTGCGGTTCCTCCCTTCTGCGTCTTCTACTCGTCTTCTAAGCGTTGTACCTGGTCACTCAGATGTGAGACCGTGGCTGCGAGGTTATCATGTTTCGGAGTGAGTTCGGATATTGCTGTTTCTGTTTCCTTCACCCTGTCCACCAGTTTGTGATGATCAGCTCTCAGTAACCCCAACTCCACTGCCACCTGATTAATGTCATGCCTCAAAGTGGTTTTCGTGTCTTCAATGACACCCAGGATCTTCTCGAGGGTGGCCTGCACTTTAGGCTGCGTGAGATCCTCCATAGTCTGTTTTCCGTGATCAATAGTAGATCTGGGGTGCGGGACCTTACTTCTGGGTTTACTCCTGGAACTCATTCGGAATTTACTGTGCTATACTCAAAGCGTCAGTCAAGGTAGTAGAACACTCACGCTTCACTGTGAACATATGAGTTCACCTCTGAGCACAAGTCAGATTATAGCACAATGTTTGTTCCTGCGCCCTTTATTTAGGGTTGATCCCAAATCAGTTGCTCCATTGCAGCTCAAGCACAACACAGAACATCCATGGTGTGACTACAAATCCGCTCCTAACGAAGTCAAGAATAATCACTTGCTAAGGGCATACCTTCAGGAGAACTGAAGATTCCTAGGACAGGAAGTCCCCGCAGGATGTTGATGCAGATGAAGAAAATCTGTGGGACACCGCAGTGCATCCACTAGTGCTCATGCAATACAGATAATGGGCACTCACGGGCGGGAAGCTCACAGTACATGTGCACCAGTCCATCTCAGCAGAACCTGCCTGCGCCACTGACCGCCCGAATCCGGTGCTTAGGTAACATGTGGGCAAGAGCAAAATCCATTAAAAAAATAAATGGCGTCCCGTGACTATGCCTTGTATAGTATTTGTTCGTTTTAGGGATCGACTGTCCCAAGTGGCCCGTATGCGGCAATAGCCATCCCCGTGACAGGGCCAACATGCTGGGGTTCCTCGGGCCGCCACTCCCTTACGGGTCCAGAACTGTTGCGCAGGGTCCAGCTCACCGGGCGGCAAGGGGGGGCAAGGGAGGACAGCCTACCCCAGTCCTCGTAGGTCCAGATGCAGTTGTTGGCTCGCACAACCACCAGCCGCGATCCCGCTCCTCACAGGCGGGCCGTCAACAAAGTAGCCGCCGGCAAGCAGAGAGCGGACGGGCCGGCCTTCCCGGCTGGAGGCAATCTGTGGCAGGTCAGCTGCGTCCGGGGATACAACCCGCTCCTCCAGCCGAATCGTGGTGCTGTCCGACGGCAACACGCTCCGGTGCTCCACTGCCCCGTTCAGGACGATGCCCGGGCCGCACCCTGAGGCGCTGCCGCCCAGGGTCCAACAATGGTGGGTCGCCGTTAGCCACGATCCCCAGAGGGGGCCTCTGACCTGATCGACCGCCCCCACTCGTCCAGCGACACCTCGGACCGGTCCTTCCACCACCATCAAATCCTCCGTTCCTCGGCCAAGCGCATCCGAATCCGGGTAGGCCCGGCTCTGCCCAGGCCGGCTCCCGGGGGACACCTGGGTCGCTCCCCAATCAGCGAAAATCGAGTCGGGCGTCCTCCCTTATGTACCCCAACTCCTCCACCCCTGGGTTATGTGCATGGTCCGCAGAGAGGGCCGATTAATTCAGGATTACTTTGGCCTCGACTGAGCTGATAGATTAAGCGTCCGCCATGATGGCTCAGTTAGCCACGCCCTCCTGCTCTAGGAACTCTTAAGGGAAATTTGTCTGCTATTTTGCAGTTAACCTTTTTCTGTTCAAGTCTTCCATTCTACATAGGTGCCACAAACGTCTTTTTCCTCCATCCCCATTCATTATGCTGCAATGGTATCTTTGAGGTGCGCTCCTTTCGAGTCTCTCATAATTGTCGTCACAGGCTTCTTACGTTGAAAACAGCTTCCCTTGTGGCAGTTACATCTGCTTGCAGATAGTGATTGAGCTACAGGCTTTGCCAAAGCAGGGACTGGGGGACCCTGAACCGGTGTTGTCGAGACGGGGCCACTCACCTGAAAAGCAGGATGTCTGCAGGGGCGATGGTATGCCCCCGACCTCCTGGAACACCTCTCGGCACTTCCTGGTGGACACAGAAACCCCGACAGGTGTCCCAAAAGGAAAGGGGGAGTGGAAGAGAAAGAGACAAAACACCGCCACTTCTTGCCGATCCAGCCAAGCACCCTGTTTCTTCAAGGGGCAGGTCGTTGTTGACAGAGTGATAGTAGAGTTAGTGCATGCAACTTCCTTGAAACTGAATCTCTCTTTCTGATATGGGCATGGGAGCGGTAGAAGAACACCGGTATGCTCCAGCACTTTTCTTGGATAATAATAACTGTTGGCACAATTACTAACACTGCATTACCAAAAACCCAAACTGAGTACCATAACAATAAGTACTGCAACACTAAGGCTGGCCTCACAGAGATTCACTGTTGCATACTAGAATTAGACCTTTGGCTGCACTTATCATGCACAAGAAAGACAAACAAGGGCATTAATTATATCCCATCTAACTTTCCTGCATGCATAGGGTTAAACTAAAAGGAACAAAAACAATCCAGGAAATGCAAATGTCCACTCTGGGTTCAAACATTTAGGGTGGCACAGTTTGGTTTGGTTTGGTTTCACTCTGTGTGAGAAAACCCTTCAAAAAGCAAATTCCTCAAACCTGAAACACAGGCATGAATGACAATTTAAATCCAAGAGTTATGCTATTAGACAAAGAAAAATCACGTGAATGCTCTTTTAAAATTGCACTGTCACTTTTTGTAATACTTGAGCTCAAGCAGATTTCCGTAAGCACATTTAGGCAAGTAACTATAATAATAATGTAGAATGTTCAGAAATGCATTTGTCTCTTCAAGATAAGCACTCTGCCAAAATACAAGGTCTGAAATACACCAGCTGTTCTAGAAAAGCGCGGCTCTCCAAGAACAAACTCCCTGGAGAATACTAGTCACTTAGCTGCAGTCTTTTCCGGTGTGCTGGAGGAATGACTGGTGTCAGCTGGTACAGGAACGAAGAAAATAATTGCTTCAAAAGTCCTGAATACGAGGATGACAGCAGGGGCTGGACTGCCAAGTCAGATGCTGAGATCAGGAAGCAAAACAAAGCCAAGCAGGGAGGCATGATTCACTCTGCCATTTGTAGTCAATCAGGATAGCAGTTGAGATGAGTCACCACACCCAATTAGAAGCACATGTCTACACCTGTTCACATTAACAAACAAGCATTGGTAAAGCCAATTGTGTAACACAGCACATTATGTTTACTTAGAAACATGAAGGTTTAACCAAGAACAGAGATATGATTTAACCCTAATCCCTGGGGATGCTGACAGATAACGCAGGAGCTACCTTGGGGATTCCTGACAGGTGTTCACTGGTTTATGCAGAAAGGGCACCAAATGTGCCCTTGAAAGCAAACCCGTAGCTTGGGGAGGCTACCCCTCCCAAGCCAGTCACACCTATTTCCAAAGGGAGAGGGTTTTACTTTCCTCTTCCAAAGGAAATCCTTTGTTCTGCCTTCCTGGGCTTGATCAGACCAAGCAGCAGGAGGGCAGAAACCTGTCTGAGGGGTGGCAGCAGCTTTGCTGTCAGGAAAACCCTGTAAGACTGGTGGTAGCAATTCTGGGAGTCCTCTAAGGAGCCTCCAGAGTGCATTGAATCATACTTCCAATACTTGCAACAGTGTTGGGTAATGATTCCGACATGTTTGATGCCAAACATGCCCAGGTTCGGAGTTACCATTATGTAGCTGGACATAGGTAGTAACCTATGTCCAGTACACGCATAAAATGGAGTCCTCGTCCTCACAAAGTCCAGGAAAATTGATCTCAAGTTTGTGGGGGCACCTCTGCTACTGCAGGGGTGCCCACACACACTGGTACCTGCACCCTGCCCTCTGGTCTGAGAGGGCCTACCATACGGGTGACTTACAGTGGCCTGGTGCAGTGAAAATGTAGTGAAAACGGGTGCAGGCACCTGTTTCACACAGGCTGCAATGGCAGGCCTGCCGAACCATTTGCATGGGCTCCCTATGGGTGGCAGAATAATTACTGCAGCCCATCGAGATCCCCTGGAACCCCACTGCCCTAGGTACCATATACTAGGGACTTACATGGGGGGACCAATATGCCACTTGTGGGGAGAAAAAGGTACAAACAACCAAGTTTAAAGGAGAGACCATAATCACTGGGGTCCTGGTTAGCAGGAACCCAGTGAACACAGTCAAACACACTGGCAAATAGACCAAAAAGTGGGGGTAACCATGCTAGAAAGAGCCTATTTTCCTACATAACCCCCTCCCCCCAAACGAAAGACAATAAGGCTAACCTTGGCCAGTTGAGACTTTGTTTAAGGGGTGATAAGTAGAGAGTAGCTCTACAGTGGAGTGGTTACTCCTATTATCATCCACTATGTGACCCCTTCCCTATGGGGAGCGGTACCATCCTGTTTGGTAACTTTTACCCGAAGTATACTTAAACTGTAGGCCCTGTGATTTTCTATGTTTAAGGTGTGGAAAAAGTGGTAGAGCAGGGCAGAATGACTGTCCCTGGGGCTTTATGTTAGGACAGGGTTGCTGTCCTAAGGGTTGTAAAGATAGATAGGAGTACTGTCTTAGCAGGGCTAGAGCAGGACAATATAAGGGCCCTAAAGGCTCTAAAGGAGGGCAGGGTAGCTGTCCTACCTGAGGTAGAGCAGGACAGGGTTGCTGTCTTAAAGGCTCTACAGGTTTGTTGTCCGGGGGTGTCAGGGGTGGTGCAGGCTTGCTGCACCAAGGTTTCTCTGGGAGGGCAGGAGGGTTGCTCCAAGTTTTTGAAGACAGGGCAGGTTTTCTGTTCTATCTTAGGTTCCTTCCAGAAGGGTTGTTTTTACCCCTGGGAGCTCGGCTGTGGCAGCTTTTGGCACCTGTAGTACAGGCTCCACCCTGGGGGTGATATCCTCCCTTCAGAGGATTGGAATCATTAAAGGGAGAGTGGGCAGGGGATAATTTGGTATCCTACACGCCTGTGTTTTTAGGAGTGTCCTGGGCCATTTTTCAAGGCTCCAGGGCTCCGTCCCCACTTAGCTCTTTAGTCTGCTTGGAGATTAAAGGGAGCAAATGTTTGGGGATGCCCGGCATTGCTGCATGGGCAAGGAACTCTACCTCAGCCCAGTCTGAGGTCTCCAGGTCATTCTCTAGGAGATATTAAACAGGTAATTTAGGAGAGACTACCACCTGTTTAGGGCCAGTAACTCCACCCCAGCTAAAGTGTACTACAGCTAAAGGGAAGGACTGAGTGGAGTTACTCACATCAGTGACTTGGTACTGGTGACCTAGTAGGTGTTGTGCAGGCGACACTAACTTTTCAGTAACTATGGTGACACTGGCACCTGTGTCCCTGTAGACCTCAGCCTCAACCCTATTTACCTGAATGTGCTACTGTACTTACCCATATTAAGGGGACAAGCAGCTAGGATGGGAAGGCCATTACCACCATAAGAGACAGAAGCTGTCTTAGGGGTCTCTACACCTACCCTGGATTCCACTATGGTCCCAAATGTGACCCCAGCTACACTTTCGGGCTGACTACTGCCAGTAGTCCCCCCACTGTTACTACTACTTTTAAGGGCACTGGGAGTGGAAGTTTATGTAGTAGTGGTGGAAGGCTCAAGGCCTTTACCAGAACAGGAGCTGTCCCCTAGCCTGTGGCCTTTAGTTCTGTGCACATTGCACCAAGGCATTTTAACATGTGCAGAGGAGGAAGAGGTTTTAGTCCCACCCCCAGAGGAGTTTTGTGGGCCTGATAGGGAGTCCTTACTTCTATCTTTGTCCCAACCCTTGTCCTGGGACTTACCTGTTTCCTTTTTCTTATCTTTGTCACCCCCTGTATGAGCTTTTCTGCTCACCCTTGTTCTGACCCATTTTCTGCCGCCTTTCCCAATTCTTGGGGAGAGGTCAGATCTGAGTCCACCAAGTACTGGTGCAACAAATCAGACAAACAATTATTGAGTATATGCTCTCTCAAAATCAGATTCCTTCCTGGTTTCCCTGAGCTTAATTCTGTATTGTCCAGTGGTAAGATCAAACCCATCCAAACAAATTGTGTAATTAACAGCATCCTCCTCTCTGACAGTGAGAAGCCTATCCCTACCTTTGTCAGGGAAGGAGAGCCAAAGGATTGCAGGCCCTTTCCAGAGCAGAGAACAACTTATGGATGTCATTGCCCACCTTGGAAGGGGGAACAACTTTACTAAGGTTTCTAGAATCAAGAGTCCTCCCTGACCCTAGGTTCCCTGAAACCAAAGCTGCTGCCACCATGGGGGGCTAACCCCAATCCTTGCCTCCCTCTCTCTCTACTGCCAAGGCCTCCCTATCTAGGGCTAGCTGTTGCAGGCTTAACTAGGCCTCCTCCAGCCTCAGTTTTCTGAGCTCCCTTTCTAGAGAATATTCTGCTGGAGATCAGCAGTCTGTCCCCTCAGATACCGAGGTGACATGAGAGTGGCAGGATGAGGATCTGCCCCTAGGCTTACTAACCCTCTGAACTAATCCTCTGGGTACAAAGGGTGGGGGGTGGGCTACTATCTTGGCCACCTTTGGCACTACCTGTAGTGCTCCCAGCTACACTAGGAGGTTTACTAGAGACCCTGTTATCCTCTGAGGGACCCTCCTGATCCTGCACAGTGTCCAGACCTTTCTAACACTGGGGATTAGAGTCTACATCCTCCTCCCTCTCCTCCTGGCTACCAGCTTGATCCTGGTCATCCTGGAAGAGTAGTCCTAGGAGCAGACTCTTATTAGGGTTGCTCCCTGTCTCCAGTTTCCTACTCTTCACAGTTCACGAAAGATGAGGACCTCATAGTGAGAACCCTTGGGCTGAGATGTGCTAGGTACTGAAGACATGTTAGAGTGGTGTAGGGTGTGCCTAACCTCCCTTAACTTCTAATCTCTCTTAGAGGAGTTTGGAGGAAGAACTATGCCTAGACTCCTCTCGTACCCAAACCCTAGAGACTATGTCCTGACGCTAGGTGTATGTGTGTATCCCTAGCTAGTAAGTGGTCTTTCTTGTGGAAAGTACCAAGTGGTAAGGCAATTGCAAGTTCTTATCCCACCGCTGAACCACCAATGTAGGAAGCTGGCTTGGTGTGTGGAGGGTACCTAAGATACTTACACCTTATAACAGGTCCAGGTATCCACTCTTAGTGAAGTGTAGGCAGTGTCTAGAAGCCAGGTTCTCTAGAGGTGGCTGTGGATGAGCAGCCAAGGCTTATCTAGGAGTCATGCAAAGCTCATACAATACCACGGTAGCCACACAGCATTTACACACATGAAAGAAAACACTCAGTTGTACAAAAATAAAAGTACTTTATTTTTGGAAGAAATCACCACAAAATACTAAATATATACGCTAGTAATCAGAAGTAGGCATAGAAAAGGTTAGAAAACAGTGCAAGTAGCAATAACCAACAGTGACCCTAGGGGGAGCGCAACCCATATACTAAAAGAAATGGAATGCGAATAAGGTACCTCCACCTAGGTAAGTAAAATGTTTAGAGGGGAGCTGGGAGTACTAGAAAACCACAGAGGTAAGTAACACAGTACCCCCCCAGCGACCAGGAATGCAGGAGTAAATCACTAGATTTTCCCCAAACCAACCAAAAGGAGGAAAAGAAGAAAAAGAAGACATCCAGAGAAGACTGCAAGAAAACCAGCAGTGGATTCCTGAAGAAAGGAGAAGGAGAGAGGGGCCCAAGTACAAGCGTCACAGTGGAGTCCAGGAAGAGTAGAAGCTACTACCCACCCAGCTGTACTTGCAGGAGTTGGTCGATGGTGATGAAGAACAGGCCAGCATTGCAGCCCTGTAGCCGGAGAAGAGTTCCTGATGGATGCAGATTATGTCCCACACTGGAAGGAAGATTGCAGACTGGTGTCGGTGCAGGAACTCCAGCAACAAGCCTTGGCAAAGGCAAACTCGCAGTTAGTGGAAAAGTGGTGCTGCCGGAGACCAGCGAGGCCCAGGAAGACTCAACCCAGGAGTGGGAGTCACTGGGGGCCCTCAGCGTCGCAGAGTGTCCACAGGAGCAGAGGCAGCACCTGACGGAGTCCCACACGGGGGACACAGGAGTCGCAGAAGAGACCCATGCAGTGCTTCAAAAGAGGATCCCATGCTGCCAGAGAACCATGCAGTAGGCTGGGCTTTGCAGGAAGGAATGCTGGGGGGTGGAGCTGTACATCACCTGAAGATACCTTGGAGGAGATGCAAACAAGCTTTGTCAGCTGCAAGAGTCACGGTTCATGGGGGTACTGTCCTGCGTGGGAAGGCAAGGGCTTACGTCCACCAAAGTTGGATGCTGGCAGAGAGGACCAAGAGGACTACTCCGGACCACCACCCATGATGCAGGATCTACGCAGCTCAAGATAAGGGGAGATCCACGGAGC
Organism: Pleurodeles waltl; assembly: GCF_031143425.1. Taxonomy (NCBI): domain Eukaryota; kingdom Metazoa; phylum Chordata; class Amphibia; order Caudata; family Salamandridae; genus Pleurodeles; species Pleurodeles waltl. The sequence continues at coordinate 428,774,718 of NC_090444.1, forward strand.
CGGTCGTCACTTGCTGTAGGTGACTGCGGTTGCAGGAGAGTGACTTCTTCACTCCCAGGGAGATTCCTTCTTCTTGTGCAGGCTGAAGAGTTTCAGTCTTATGAGGAGGCACAGTGAGGGAAATGTTGCAAAGCTGGCAGGAGCTCTGAAAACAATGTTGCAGAAGAGTCCTTTCTTCTTGGAGGCAGCTTGTCGGGTCCTGGAGGTTCCAATCGCAGTTCCGGAAGCCAGAATTCGAAGCAGATGTTGCAGAGGAGTCCTTCTGGAATCATGCAGGCCGATTCTGAGGACCCACCCCAGAGGAAGACCCTAAATAGCCCTGAAAGTGGAACTGGTCACCTAACCAGGTAAGCACCTATCAGGAGGGGCTCTGACATCACCTACATGGCCTGGCCACTCAGATGCTCCCAGAGCTCCCTGCCAACCTTGGAAACAAGAGGGCAGAACCCAGGGACCCTCTGGAGGAGCTCTGGGCACCACCCCTTGGGTGGTGATGGACAGGGGAATGGTCACTCCCCTTTCTGTTGTACAGTTTCACGCCAGAGCAGGGACTGTGGGTCCCTGAACTGGTGTGGACTGGTTTATGCACAGAGGGCACCAAAGGTTCCCTTCAAAGTAAACCAGTGTCTTGGGGAGGCTGCCCCTCCCATGCCAGTCACATCTATTTCCAAAGGGAGAGGTTGTTACCTCCCTCTCCCAAAGGAAATCCTTTGTTCTGCCTTCCTGGGCTTGAAGCAGCAGGAGAGCAGAAGCCTGTCTGAGTGTTGGCAGGAGCTGGGCTGCCCGTAAAACCCTGTAGGACTGGTGGTAACAATGCTGGGGGTCCACTAAGGAGCTCCCAGAGTGTATGGAATCATACTTCCAATACTTGCAACAGTATTGGGGTATGATTCTGACACGTTTGATACCAAACATGCCCAGGTTCGGCGATACCATCATGGACCAATGTCCTGTACATGCGTAAAATGGTGTCCCCGCACTCACGAAGTCTAGGGAAATGGATATGGAGTTTGTGGGGGCACCTCTGCTAGTGCAGGGGTGCCCTCACACACAGGTACCTGCACTCTGCCGTCTGGGCTGAGAGGACCTACCATAGGGGTGACTTCAGTGCCCTGGTGCTGTGACCTGTAGTGAAAATAGGTGCATGCCCCCGTTTCATGCAGGCTGCAACGGCAGACCTTCAGAACCCTTTGCAGGGCCTCCCTATGGATGGCAGAATAACTGCTGCAGCCCATAGAGATCCCCTGGAATCCCAGTGCCCTGGGTTCCAAGGTACCGTATACTAGGAACTTACATGGGGGTACCAGTATGCCAATTGTTGGGAGAAAAAGGTACAAGCAACCAACTTTAAAGAAGAAAGCGTAATCACTGGGGTCCTGATTGACTGTGTTCACTGGGATCCTGCTAAACACACTGACAAACAGGCCAAAAAGTGTTGGTAACCATGCTAGAAAGAGGCTACTTTCCTACAGGGCCAAACCAGCGTCACCTCCCCATGCCCCAGGGGGACATCGGAATATCCGGTCTCCGGTATGCAGGACTGCTTCCGGGTAACACCAGGTCAAAAGGGGAAGCAAGTCGACCTGGAAAATTACGCTGGTTGGAAGGACAACGGGAGGAGCGAGAAGATGCGGAACCCGAGGATGACGGGACCAGAGGGAAGCAGTGGACCGATGGAGCAGACAGAGGATCCCAATTGCTTTCCGTCCCTGCTATGTTCCTGGAGGGACGTGGCTACACAAGGTAGTTCACTGTTTCATAAAGATATGACCAGAAAGGGTGGGGAGCTGTGAGGAAAATTGGTGTGGCGATTCACTATACCTGTGGCACTGTGTGCATTTTCTTTCTTGCTTGTTCGAGTTACTTCTTCACTCTCTGCACAGCGTTCTAAAGCATGTCATACCACGTTAAGGCCCCACCTGCCCTCATGTGCACTCCCCACTACCCTACCCGATATCCTCTAAGGGGAAATGCACTTACCTGATTTTGGATCTCTGTTTCTTTTTCTGCTGTTCCTCCGAGCTTGGGTGGTTGAAATGAAGCGAGTAACTGGAAGTACCTGTCACCATCTACAAAAGACAGAACGAAAAGAGTTTATTTGCTGTATTGGGAAGAGAACACAGTCTGAGAAAAACCAACAACCAAAGACTCCCACCTCACTCCGGATGCGCGAGTCCTGGCCCCTGTGTGCCGGATGCCCACAGCCCGTGTCCAGGTGGTCGCCCCAGCAAGAGAGGATCCCCAGGTGATTGCGAGCAAGTGCCCACCCTGGTTGACCTCTCCAACCTCCACTGCAACGCCTGCAGTTGGAATCCCAGGGCCCCCCTGACCGCAAAGCTCTGACACACTGCACTCGCAGCCCCCAGGCCTTGGAGAAATCGACCACCAGTGCCTCTACGTTCAGCAGGTGGCCCGTCTCCCTGTCCGACCGGTGGTGTGCCCAAGACACCCCATGGACCTCACCTGCAGCCTCTGAGGGACCCCCGGGGCCTCCTAATGAACCAGCATTGAAAACCCTATTTTCACCTTGCAGCCGGCCGGCCCTGTGCCGCTGAAGGTGTGTGTTTGGTGCCTACTTGTGGACACTTCAGTGCCCTTCTAATCCCCCCTTTTCCGCCCTCTGAGTCGCAGGTACTTACCTACAGACATTCCGGATTCCGAGTACCCCCTGTCTCCATAGGAGCCCACATTAAAATTACTCAACTTTGACCTCTGCACCCGGCCAGCTCCGTGTTGCTGGTGGTGGGTGTTTGGCGTTAACTTGACCCCCCACCAGTGGACTTCCTAGAGCCCGGAGACTGAAACTGTAAGTGTTGTACTTAGCTGTAAAATTATCTAACATTTCTCTACCCTGCACCCCCCCCCCCCCCCCCCCACCTATCGATTTCAGAAAAAGTACTGTTGATACATGTGTGGAATACGAATCTATTGAGGTTTTTACCTGCAACTCAAATCTTGTGGTTCTTAAAATAAATTAACAAAATATATTTTTGCCATATAAAAAACAATGTTCTGGAGTTAGGTCATTGAGTGTGTGATGTTTCAATTATCTGTGTGTGTACAACAAATGCCTAGACGGGTTTCTTTCCTTTAATGTGGCTGCTCAACCCTCCTCAAAACTGACGGGTCGAGCCAAAGGAGGACTTTTGATGTTAATAAATAAAACTGTACAGTGCACATATAAGATTTTAAAATTCGATAGTCCAGATCTGATGGGGCTACAAATTAAGTTTCAACAGAATTTTACCATAATTTTTGTTAATGTTTATGCTCGTTTGGTTTCGCGAGGGGTTGAGTCCCAAGTTCTAAAACAGCTTCTTGATTTTTTAGACACCTTACAATCAACCTCCTGCCTAATAATAGCCGGGGATGTAAATTGCACCTTTGAACCCTCTGTGATACTAAGTGGTCTCACAGAGGATGAAGATCAAACATGGGGGATTGCACAGCTGACTAGTGACAATAATTGTATTAACTCTTGTGTAGCTATCCAACTGGCATCCCTTTGTCTGAAACATGGTCTCAGGGCATGTAATGGTCGCATGCCCTCTGACCTGGATACTGCACCCACTTTTAAACGTGGATCAATTACAAGCGTAATAGATTATTTTCTAGTAGATGTGAGACTGTGGCCCTTTCTGAATGACATTAAGGTGGATGCTAGAACTGAAAGCGACCATTATCCTCTGCTACTCTCTATTTCAGGTGATGTTTTTGGTAGGACCTTGAACAAACTAACTACCTTGGTCCCAATTCCTACCACGAACATCACATCTACGAAGGTCAGGTGGCCAAAGGTCCAGTCAAACCCTTATCTGCTACGCGAAATCTATCAGGCTTTTATAGATATTTTTGCTCCATATAATAACTATGATTCCAATGGCATCCCCTTCTTATCCATACATGAAAATATGATCATAAGATTACAACGTATATTCTATAGGAAGGTTGGGGCAAGACACCAAGGAGCTACTCATAGCTCATGGTTTGACGAGTCCTGCCATACGGCCAAGAAAGGACTAAAAAGTGCCCTCTTGGAAGGAACCCATGGGGAATTACTAATAGCCAGATGTACTTACAAAGAATCCATTACCCGAGCAAAACAAATCTGGGAAGACACAACCTGGCAGGAATTGTTGAACGCTACCCAATCCAATAACAATACATTGTTTTGGGAATTGTTAGGTAAGCGAGAGAAAGAGGGCAGGACTGGTGTGAGAAGCCACATACAGCCAGAAAAATGGGTCGAGCATTTTTCGGGCTTATATAAAAAAAATTGAGACCCCCACAATTCTAGTTACAGAGGAAGTAGGCCAAGACTTTCACTCTACTTTTGATGAGCATCATGGACCATCCCCCCTTGTAGGGGGCTCACAGGATAATAAGAGCCACGTCTGCATTACTATTAAAGAAACAGCCAATGCTATTAGTTCATTAAAACTGGGGAAAGCCTCCAGGTCCAGACAAAATTCCGGGGGATCTTTATTCGTCAGAACCAAAAGTCTGAACTTGGTGCATTAATACACTCTCCAATAAAATTGCCGAAGGGGGGCAGATTCCCATGACATGGAAGGGTGCAGAAATTATCCCCATTCATAAAAAGGGTAACGTAAACCTCCCGACAAACTACAGACCAATCAGCTTAATTGATAACATCCAAAAAATATTTGCAAAGCAACTCCTAAGTAGATTAACTTATTGGGCTAAAGATCAGAACATTCTTTCCCCCCTTCAAGCTGGATTTCGACCAAGGACCAGTAGAGTAGACCAGGTCTTTAGACTGGCCATTCTGTACTGGAAATATACAGCCCTGGCTAAACAACCATTATACATCGCCTTTGTTGATCTGAGATCAGCATTTGATCTAGTCCCGAGAGAAAAATTGTGGGAGGTGCTACAAAAAATAGGGACTCCAGTTAATCTAATCCAACTTTTGAAGCGGTTGCACGAGGACACATATGCGCAGGTGAGATGGAGGAACCTAGGCGAACTAACAGACAAAATCCCCATAAATAGGGGTGTTCGCCAGGGTTGTGTGTTGGCACCATTTTTATTCTCTATTTTTATTAATGAGGTTGTACAGGTTTTAATGACGTGCCAGAATGATGCCCCCACCCTATGCGCCCAAAAAATACCAATCCTTCTTTTCGCTGATGACTCTCTTCTTATTTCTAAATCTCCCATGGGCCTCCAAACTCTTATTAATAGATTTAACTCCTTTTGTCGAGATTACGGCCTAGAGCTGAACCATAAAAAGACCAAATTAATGGCGTTCCGCTCAGGAGCGCAGAAGAAATGCACTATCCACTTAGAAGGAAACCTCTTGGATAAGGTTTCTTCCATTGATTATTTGGGTGTAAGGCTTTCCGATAATCTGAACTGGGCAGAACAGATCAATAAAAGTGTGGGTCGCCTGCAACATGGTGCGGCATCAATCCTGCGTTTCTATAGGGGTACGACAGCAAAAACTGTCTCCCCGGCAATTAAGATCTACATTGCTAGAGCACAGGGTGCCGCCGCTTACGGAGCAGAGGTCTGGGGTTTTTCTGACTGTAACAGGCTCACTATCAGTGAGAATGATTTTGCGAGGTCCTTGTGTGCCTGTCCTCCTAGTACTCCATTGATACCACTGTTTTTAGACCTGGGTTTGAGACGCATAGCCGATCTAATCATTTTAAGACCTTTATTATACTGGATACGACTATGGATTAATCCTGAACTAGATGTTTACAAGACCTCACTCCACGACCTGTTAAAGTGCCCCAACTCAACCTCTATTCCTTGGATTAAACATGTATCCAGTTGGTTCAACAAACTTGGCCTTAGCCACTTCTGGCAGGAACCCCTCAAACTAGAAAAGGCTCACTCCATTGTGCTGAAACGTACATATTGGTCTTATGTATGTAACGATTATATTACCTATAGAACTTGTGGCACTTTAACAAACCGCTTCACAGATTTTAAGTGGTACCCACAATTTGAACCATATTAGACAATATTCCTGACATCCTCGGCAAAAGTTTATATGCCAGATTCCGTTTCGGGTCATTGCCGTTGAAGGCATTGAGGTGCAGATGGGGTGCAAAAACAGATACAAGTACATGCCCAGTTTGCGGTGCAAAATCAGAAACGGTTGAACACTTCATGTTTTTTTGCCCTGCTTACTCCCTTCCTAGATCTAAGTGGATCCGCCACATTTGCCGCAAAATGGGGATAAGAGACTGTGCCTCTGCTTTGAGGATTTTAAAAAGCCACCATTCTACGGTTTTAATAATTGCTGTTAGTAAATATTTATTAGTAGCATGGCGAATACGTAATTCCATTGTAAGGACTGTGTTTTAATCCAGAGCCCCGCTTTTTACTCTTTTATTCTTATAAGAATTGTAGGAGGGGGGTTGAAATCATATGTGTATTATATGTTCTGAGAATTTTAATTGGACCATGTTCTTAGGAATCCATGCCTAATTTTATTATGTATTATTACTACTATTATTGGTTTTATTTTATTTTTTTATTCTTACTATTATTGTATATTCGCTTTGATGATCGATTGATCGAATAAAGCATGTGTGTAAAATAAAAACAAATGCTTTGCACTACCATCTGGTAAGCCTAACTGCTCGACCACATACTACATAAGAGAGCATTAGTATTATCTACTTTAGCCTCTGTTAAGGCTCTGGGGAACCCCTGGACTCTGTGCACACTATATCTCATTTTGATATAGTGTATACAGAGCCAGCTTCCTACACTCCCTTTCCTGTCTAGAGAGCTGAAGTGGCTCCAGTTTTGGCGAGAAGAGAGTGATACACAGAACCTGTAACTGTTCTTCCTTTCAGCCACCCCTTCGAGAGGCCCTCCTATTGCAGAAAGAGAGATTGAAATGTGACAATTGATGGCTTAGAGTTTTCCCACCAAAGTACTTGATGTAATCTTGGCAGGCTGGCGTCCTTCCACCACAGCTTGTCTAAGCAGGGTGCTAAGATAAGTTTGTGTTGCGGTATTCCTCCCAACATAACCAACCATTACAAGCTTTGCTTTCTAATATTCTGTTGTTTAATTTATCCTTATCCCAGCAAGGACTTGCTGTGGTCACAGTTAGTGGTTATTTATTGGCCCTTTTCAAGCAATCATTCAAGGACTTGTAAAGCAAGGTTATCACCCGCCAGGGTATCCAGGCCTTTGCAGGTCCCGGAGCTTCCTTTGAAAAGGCTGGTCTTGAGGGCCCTGCGGAATTCCGAAAGTGAGGTGATGGTCTGAAGTTGCATTGGGAGGTTGCACAAAAAATGGGAGAAAAAGCAGGGTGAGAGCACAGAAAATGTGGTAAAACCAAGGGGAAGGCACACAAAAAATAGCAGAAAAAGCAAAGTAGTGAAAACAAGGGGAAAGCCTGCAGTTGCAGGGGGGTGACTCCTTCACTCCAAGGGAGAATCCTTATTGCGTCTTTAGTGCAGCTGAAGTCTTGCCGACCCCAGAGGATGCACAGCCATAGAAATGTATAGTGCTGACAGAAGCAGCAGAAAGCATGTTGGAAGGAGAGGTCATCTCAGTGTTGCAGTCTTGTCCGGTTCCTGCAGAGTCCAGCAGCAGCTCTGGTGGCCAGGAGCAGAAAAGTCGTTGCAGAGGAATCTGGGGACCCACCCTCAATCGGGTCCCTAAATAGCCCAAAAAGGGGTGTGGTCACTTTGTAAGGTGACCACCTATCAGAGGGGGTCATTGGCGTCATCTGCCTAAACTGACCACTCAGATGCTCCCAGAGGCCTCTGCTCATCTTGGTTTCAAGATGGCAGAATCAAGTGGCCATCTAGTGGATCTCTGGGCACTATTCCTAGGGTGGTGATGGACGGGGGAGTGGTCACTCCCCTTTCCTTTGTGTAGTTTTGCAAACCAGATTATGCACCAAGGAGGGCACCAAGTGTGCCCTTCAAAGCAAGCTGATGGCTTGGGGAGGCTACCCCTCCCCTGCCTTGTAACATCTATTTCCAAGAGAGAGGAGGTTGCACCCCCCCAGGAAATCCTTTGTTCTGCCTTCACCTGCTTGAGCTGGTCAAGCAGCAGGAGGGCAGAATCCTGTCTGAGGGGCTGCAGCAGCGTGGGTTGCTCGCAGACCCTGGAAGACTGGTAGGAGCATTACTGGGGGGTCCTCTAAGGAGCCCCCATAATGCATAGAATCATGCCACCAATACTGGTATCAGAATTGGGGTATGATTCTGACATGTTTGATACGAAACATGGCTAGGTTTCGGAGTTACCATTATGTAGCTGGACCATAGGTAGTGACCTATGGCCAGTACATAGCTAACATGGCTTCCCCGCACTTACGAAGTACAGACCATTGGAACTGGAATTGTTTGAATTTTTCAAAGTTTTGAGAGTTTTTGGAACTGGAGTATCTTTTTGATGCTTACTCGTCTCAGCTGTGTCCACAGCCCTGCCAGACCCAGGCCCAAGTAGCCTCCTCTGGGTAGGATTAATCATGTACGGCAGGGGGGTGGGTTGAGGGCACACCTGACCATGTTGTTTCTCTGCAGGCATCACCAACTCCCTCACGTGGCCCGCCAGGCAATCCGCAACATCAATATCCCCATCTGGGGTTTTGAGGTGCCGAACTTCTCCCCACCGTCTCTGTCGTGCACCGAGTGTCAGGGCCGCCAGACCAGATATCGATGGCACAGGGAACAACGAGGAATAAGAGGATTAATTTCTCTGACCAACAGAGCCTCACTCAACTGTGGCCATCTTGCCGTCGGGCCAAGCCATGCCCCCCCAACCTTTCCCACTTGTAATGGTACAATGGGATCTAAACTTAGTCTTGGCTTATCTGATGTGCTTGCCTTTCAAGCTTTTGCACAGTTGATTTTGTGTTGCTTAGTCTAAAAAGTGTGTTCCTCATTGCCATAACATCGGCAAGGTGAATGAGTGAACTTATAGCCTTTCGAGCAAGGCCTCCTTTTGCCTCCTTCTTTCCAAACAAGAATGTCCTTTGCATGAAGGCAGCATTGCGTCACAGAGTGGTCACATAATTCATGTATGAGAATCCATCACTCTATCATCCTTTTATGCACCACCTCAAATGAGGAAGAGTGACTACATAGCCTTGGTTCTAAATAGGGTGTCAATTTTTATATCAAGAGAACCGGGGAGTTCAGACATGACCAACAGCTGTGTATTGGTTTCCCTGAAGCGAAAAAAAAAAAAAGAAAAAGCAAGGTGGTGCAGTAGAGGGCCATCTCTAGATGGATTACCTTATGTATGTAAATCTGCTATGGGGTAGACAAGAAGCAGCCTCCAGAAGGCTTGTGTGATCTTTCTTTTACAGCAAAGGTTGTTTCCACAGCACCAGAGTCCAGTGTGCCAGTTTTGGACATCTGCTACATGAGTGTCCCTCCACATTTTTACTCAGCACTACTTCCTGGATAGCCAGGTCTTGTGGAACCTGTTTTGTCCTACAGTGTCTCCTGGTCTGAGCTAGTCCACAAATCCACTGTGTAGGAAAATGGCTCCCTGTTGCAGTTACCCCCCATGTTTTGCCTGATATTGATACAGACTTGACTAGGAAGTGTGCTGGAACCCTGCAAACCAGGCCCCAGCACCTGTGTTCCTTCACTAAAAATGTACCATTGTTTCCACAATTGGCACACCCCTGGCACACAGGTAAGTCCCTTGTAATGTACCAGAGGTCCCAAGGCCCCTGTGACCAGGGAAGGTCCCTAAGGGCTGCAGCATGTGTTGTGCCACCCTAAGGGACCCCTCACCTAACACATGTACACTGCCATTGCAGATTGTGTGAGTTGGTGGGGAGAAAAAGGCAAAGTCGACATGACATACCCCTCAGGATGCCATACACACACAAAATACTGCCTGTGGCATAAGTAAGTTACCCTAAAAGCCCTAAGGCAGGGTGCACTGTACCACAGGTGAGGGCATAGCTGCATGAGCAGAATGCCCCTACAGTGTCTAAGTCTATTCTTAGATATTGTAAGTACAGTGTGGCCATATTATTAAGTATATCGTCTGGGAGTTTGTCAAAACAAACTCCACAGTTCCATAATGGCTACACTGAACACTGGGAAGTTCGGTATCAAACTTCTCAGAATAATAAAACCACACTGATGCCATTTATTAAAAAATGCACACAGAGGGCATAAGATGCCCCCTGTATTTTACCCCAATCCTTCAGTGCAGGACTGACAGGTCTGTTCCAGCCTGCCACTGAGACAAGTTTCTGACCCCCTGGGGTGAGAGCCTTTGTGCTCTCTAGGGCCAGAAACAAAGCCTGCGCTGGGTGGAGGAGCTTCACACCTCCCTACTTCAGGAACTGTAGCACCAAGCAGTGAGCCTCAAAGGCTCAGGCTTTGTGTTAAAATGGGGATGGGTGACCTAGTTTGACTTAACCAGCAGGCTCAACGTAAGTGACTGTGTCTTAGCCCCCATATTAGGGCTCATATTTGTTATGTTATTTGGAGAAGGTGTAATTTTTCTATTGGTCCAGATGAAGCGTCGATGGATCCGGCTGGACCACTAGACGCGAAACATGTTGACCTATGACTGGAGGTTTCATGACAGTTTCAGGCCTCTTATGTTTCTTGTTTTCTGAGAGTAATTGAGCATTACCTCTTTTGTTTTACTTTCGGCTTGTTTTTAATCTTGGCCTTCGTCTCATTCGAACTGATTAAATTTATGATGTGTCTTGAGACGAAGAACCAATTTTAGTTTAATTTTTTTCTCTCCTGTTTCCCTTGGAGCCTATAAGAAGGTGTCCTTTTTGTATAATTGACTACATTAGTTATTACAGGAGAAGTACGGCTAAAAGCCCCCCTTTGGGGAGCCCGTCAGGCGTTGCAGCGCCGGCCTGACGAGGAGCATTACCAATGATGAAGCTATACATTCATTGTGAGGCGTGAGGGCTCTTGCTCCTGAAGAAACAGGTCCTCTGTGTTTTTTTCATTTATTGGAACAGTGTACCTTCATGCTTTTGTGATTATTGCTACTGGGAGACTGTACACTGGACCACTAATCTCCCAGTTACACCCCCCCCTTTCAGTCTTGATTCGTGTTACAATGCCCCAGGGCACTCCAGCTAGTGGAGATGCCCGCCCCTCCGGACACAGCCCCCACTTTTGGCGGCAAGTCCGGGGGAGATGATGAGAAAAAGGAGGAGGAGTCACCCTCCTGTCAGGACTGGCCCTGAGGTGTCCTGAGCTGAGGTGACCCCTGTCTTAGGAAATCCTCCATCCTGTTTTTGAGGACTCCCCCAATAGGCATAGGGATGTGCCCCCCTCCCCTCAGGGAGGAGGCACAAAGAGGGTGTAGCCACCCTCCAGAACAGTAGCCATTGGCTACTGCCCCCCAGACCTAAACACCATCCCTAAATTGAGTATTTAGGGGCGACCCTGAACCCAGGAAATCAAATTCCTGCAACCTGAAGAAAGAAGGACTGCTGACCTGAAAGCCCTGCAGAGATGACTGAGACACCAACTGACTTGGCTCCACCCGTACCGACCTGTCTCCAGACTCAATGAACCTGCACAGCAACGCATCCAGCGGGACCAGCGACCTCTGAGGACTCAGAGGACTGACCTGCACCTAAAGGACCAAGAACCTCCAGAGGACAGTGGCTCTGTCCAGAAACAACAACAAAGAAAGCAACTTTAAAGAGACTCTAACTTCCCGCCAGAAGCGTGAGTCTTCACACTCTGCACCCGACGCACCTTGCTCGAGTTCAGGGCAACCAATACTGCAGAGAGGACTCCCAGGCAACTCCAACGACGTGGACATCCTGAGTCGACCTCGCTGCACTCCCACAGCGACGCCTGCAGACAGGATCCAGAGGCTCCCCCTGACTGCCTGATAACAAAGGAACCCGACGCTTGGACCAAGCACTGCACACGCAGCCCCCAGAACCGAGAGGAACGACCTAGTAGTGCAGGAGTGACCAGGAGGTGGCCCACATCCTAGCCCAGTTGGTGGCTGGCCCGAGAAACCCCCCTGTGCCCTGCCTGCATTGCCAGAGTGACCCCGGGTCCCTCCATTGTTTTCAATGACAAACCTGACACCTACTTTGCACACTGCACCCGGCCGCCCCTGTGCCGCTGAGGGTGTACCCCCCCTGGTCTGCTCCCCGAGGACGCACATATTATCCAGCTAGCAGACTGGAACCAGAGCACCCCTGTTCTCCATAGCCGCCTATGTTATTTGGGCCCTCCTTTGACCTCAGCACCTGACCAGCCCTGTGCTGCTGGTGCTGTGGTTTTTGGGTAGCCTTGAACCCCCAACGGTGGGCTGCCTATGCCCAGGAGACTGAACTTGTAAGTGCTTTACTTACCTGAAAAACTAACTAATACTCACCTCCCCCAGGAACCATTGATTTTTGCAATGTCTACTTTTAAAATGGCTATTTGCCATTTTGATCAAACCTGTGTGTACTACTGCTTTAAATCAAAGTTCTATTCTAACCTGTGTGAAGTACCTTACAATTTATGTACTTACCTAACATTTGAATCTTGTGGTTCTAAAATAAATTAAGAACATAATATTTTTCTATATAAAAACCTATTGGCCTGGAGTTAAGTCTTTGAGTGTGTGTTCTCATTTATTGCCTGTGTATGTACAACAAATGCTTAATACTACCCTCTGATAAGCCTACTGCTCGACCACACTACCACAAAATAGAGCATTAATTTTATCTAATTTTGCCACTATCAACCTCTAAGGGGAACCCTTGGACTCTGTGCACACCATCTCTCACTTTGAGATAGTTTATACAGAGCCAACTTCCTACACACTGCCTGAAGGGTACTGCTTTGCCATCTATTCTAAAGGTGAGGAATCTTATATGAAAATAACAAGTTACTTACTTCTGTAATGCCTTTTCTGGTAGAGTCTATTTAACAACAGATTCCTCACCTACCCTCACAGCCTCCCTGTTCTGTAGAATCAACTCATACAGGACATATGTAACAAGATACCAATATTTAAATTCTGCACACAGTGTATTACTGGTTTCTAAGGTTCCACATCTGATAGCACAAGCGTAGTACAAAAAGAAACAGACACTAGGCAATCATACGGCATTGATTTGCAGACATAGCAAGCAGAGCAAACACCAACACATTCTGGACACTGGTGTTTGCCCCGCAGTAATTGCCGTTTTGTTTTTTGTTTTTATCCACAGGGTGGGCCCCCCGTACCCCATTCCCCTTTATGTCCATGGGTATTTCGCCAACTGTAGCTGTGTTTTATTAGGCACTGCAGTGTACATGGTGAAATGCCTATCATTAGTAACAAAATGGCACAAAGTCCACATACCAGTAGCGATTCAAACTGTTCCCCACCTCTCATCCATGTGGGATGGATTGGCGTGAGTTAGGTGTATGCAGCACAACAACTCCTGTCGGTGTGCAAGGAAATTGCTATGCAGAAGTTTCCGGATCCAGCATGACACCTGGGAATAGTCAAAAGGTGAGGAATCTGCTGTTAGTCTCTACCAGAAAAGGTGTTACTGAACACAAGTAACTTGTTCTTTCCTACTTCTCATTTAGTTGTGATTTATGTTTAATAACCCAATAAAGACATTGACATTTAAAAAAACACAATTTCCTTATGTCTCTCTCTCTTTGTCAAACATTGTTATGGGCTAGTAGGGAAGTGGTTTAGAGCTCACTTGATGCAATTCTGCTCTACTCGGATTTGTCAGCCTCTCAGTAGTCTTTCACTAAACACTACTGTTTTGACTCTGGTTAGTATGAAATCTGAGTTTGACAGTGGTAGGTTGTAGAGCTTTCTTCTGACCTCAACCCTCCATTTTCATGTAGAAATTGCTTTGGGAATGGATACTGTAGGAAAGTGCCTTCTTTCTTGCCATGGTTACCCCCCTTTTCTGTCTGTTGTCAGTGTGCTTCACTGTGTCCACTGAGATCCTGCTAACCAGGAACCCAGTTATTATGCTCTCTCCCTTCCAACTTGGTAACTGTACGTTTTTCTTCCCTTAATTAGCATACTGGTCCCCCCATGTAAGTCCCTAGGATATGGTACCCAGATACCCAGGGCATTAGGGTACCAGGGGATCTCTATGGGCTGCAGCAGTTATTCTGCCACCCATAGAGAGCCCATGCATAGGATTCTCCAGGACTGCCATTGCAGTCAGCGTGAAATGGGTGCATGCAGCTGTTCTCACCTCAGGTCACTGTAAGTCACCCCAATGGTAGGCCCTCTCAGCCCAGAGGGCAGGGTGCAGGTACCTGTGTGTGAGGGCACCCCTACACTAGCAGGGGTGGCCCCACAAACGCCAAGCCTATTTTCCTGGACTTAGTGGGTGCGGGACACTATTTTACGTGTGTGCTGGACATAGGTCACTCACTATGGTAACTCCAAACCTGGGCATATTTGGTATCAAGTATTAGAAGTATGAATCCATGCACTCTGGGGGTTCCTTAGAGGACCCTCCGCTTTGCTACCACCAGTCTTACAGGGTTTTCCCGGCAGCCCAAGCTGGTGCCACCCCTCAGATAGGTTTCTGCCCTCCCGCTGCTTGATCTGATCAAGCCCAGGAAGGTAGAACAAAGGATTTCCTTTGGGAGAGGGAGGTAACACCCTCTCCCTTTGGAAATAGATGTGACTGGCTTGGGAGGGATAGCCTCCCCAAGCCACTGGTATGCTTTGAAGGGCACATTTGGTGCCTTCCGTGCATAAATTAGTCCACACCGGTTCAGGGACCCCCCAGTCCCTGCTCTGCTGTGGAACTGGAGAATCACCACCCCAGAGGTGGTGCTCAGAGCTCCTCCAGTCGGTCCCTCGGTTCTGCCATCTTGTTTCCAAGTTTGGAAGGGAACTCTGGGAGCATCTGAGCGGCAATGCCAGGCAGGTGACGTCAAAGCCCCCCTCCTGATATGTGCTCATCTGGCTAGGTGACCAATTCCCCTTTCAGTCCTATTTAGGGTCTCTCTCTTGGGTTGGGCCTCATATTTGGCTTGCAAGACTCCAGCAGGATTCCTCTGAAACCTCCACTTCGACTTCTGGTCACTGGAACTGCGACTGGATCCTCCAGGAACTGACAACGCTGCAATAAACGAAGAAGACTCTTCTGCAACTTTGTTTCCACGGCTCCTGCCAGCTTTGCAACATTTCCCCGGCCGAGCATCCTCAAAAGACAGCAACTCTTCAGCCTTCACAAGAGGAAGATGGTATCTTCCTTGGAGTGAAGGAGTCACTCCCCTACATCCGCAGGCACCTGCTGCAACAACGACCTGCTGCGTGGTGGTCCAGAGAAGTCCTCTTGGTCCTCTCTGCCAGCTATCTAACTTTGGTGGAGGTAAGCTTTTGCCTTCCCACGCAGGACAGTACCCTCATGCACCGCTTGCAGCTGTCAAGGCTTGCTTGCATCTCCTCCAAGGGGTCTTCAGGCGATGTGCAGCTCCAGTCCCCAGCACTCCTTCCTGCTACGTGGGGTCCCTTTCTGTAGTGCTGCATGGGCTCCTTCTGCAACTTCTGTGTCCCTGTCCTGTGGGTGCTGCCTTTGCTCCTGTGGATTCCCTGCTACGCTGAGAGTCCCTTGTGACTCCCCCTCTTGGGGTGAGGCCTCCTGAGCCTTGCTGGTCCCTGGCAGCTCCACTTTTCCACTAACCGCGAGTTTGCCTTTGCCAAGACTTGTTGGTGGAATTCCTGTACCGACACCCGTGTGCAGCCTTCACTCCAGCGTGGGACATCTGCATTCTTCAGGAACTCTTCTCCGGCTCCAGGGCTGCAGTGCGACATGTTCTTCCTCACCGTCGACCAACTTCTGCACGTACAGCTGGGTGGGCAGTAGCTCCTACTTGTCCTGGACTCCACTTCCTTCTCCAGGAATCCACTGCTGGTTTCTTGCAGTCATGTTTGGGTGCCTTCTTTTGTTCTTTTCCTTCCTTTTGGGTGGATTATGGAAATTCCAGTGATTTCCTCCTGCTTTCCTGGTCGCTGGGGAGTACTGTGTTACTTACCTCTATGGTTTTCTAGTACTCTCAGCTCCCCTCTACACATTCCACTCACTTAGGTAGAGGTGCTGTGTTCGCATTGCATTTTTTAGTATACGGTGTGGGCTCCCCCTAGGGTAATTATTGGTTATTACTTATCACTATATGCTCTATTTTCAAACCTTTTCTATGACTATTTCTGATTACTAGTCTACATATTTAGCATGGCTACTTACTTCCTAAGGAAGTATTGCCTTTTTAGTAATTTTGGTATTGTGTCACTAAATTAAAGTACCTTTAATTTTGTAACACTGTGTGGTTTCTTTCATGTGTATAAGAGCTGTGTAAGTACAGTGGTATTGCATGAGATTTGCATGTCTCCTTGATAAGCCTTGGTTGCTGATCCACAGCTACCTCTAGGGAGCCCGGCTTCTAGACACTGCCTACACTTGACTAAGAGGGGATACCTGGACCTGGTACCCACCACAAACCAGGCCAGCTTCCTACAGATACCATAAGGAATCCACAGGAACAAGTACTGATAAGAATAATAAGATGCCTGCTTTCTATAACATTCTGTGTGCTGTATATTCAGGTTCCTGCATATCCCTTCCTTCTCTTCATGTTGAAAAAGTTGACAACTTATTTAGTTTGTTTTCTCTGATTTAGTTTTAGTTGGCTCTGCAGCATTCTGTCCTGAGCCTCCATGGGGCTCAGACAAATGGCAGAACTAATGTCACTGCTTTTGTGACTTCTGATATGGACTTGTTCATTCTTTTTCGTGCATGGAGTCACACAGCACCTCCTTGTGCTTTAGAGCAGTTATTGCTACAAAATAAAATTATAATCTAGTGTGACCTCAGAAGAGTTTAATTAAAACATATACCGCAATCAATGTATCCAGCAGAAAGGATACCAAAAGTAAGTAATATATCTTGTATCCTGTGAATTATTTGTGTCCCTACATTGTGTAAGCTCTTACAGTACTCCTTGCCTTGTGTTAGAACATGTCATAGCCCACATCTGTGTCAGATTTCACTTATCCCACAACTATTTTGACCACAACTTTGACCATTTGAAATTCATATTCACCAGCTTTCTTACTAAAGAAGTGACAAACTTTATTTTGTATTTATTCTAAAGTATTTCACTTTCTCTGCCTATCAAGTCATTTCATTTAATGTGTGAAATGTTATGAAAGCATTCTGCAAATGTTCCTTTTGGGAATTCTAGGTTGTCAGATGAGGACATGGCTGTATTAGTTAGTGAAGGATAAACATTGCATTTTCTTGTCTTCTAGATGGCTATTGCTGCTATTGCCGGAATCCTAAAGCAGCTTAAGAGGCCTCACAAAAAAGTATCCATCTGTCCCTACAAAGTCAGTAAGTGAAAAAACATAATTTGAAGTTCTAATTGTGACATTCCTATTTATCTTAGATGATGTAATATGCACAGTTCGAATTGTTGAACCTCTGCTTCTTTCCTCTAAAATCTGATAAATACGAACTTTTTAAAGGGAACTTTTTAAAGGCAACCCTTTAATTTGTGTGTCCCATGAAAACTGTCATTATTGGGAATATTATCACTGTTAGGAATGGGGCAGGACAGAAACTTATTATAGTGATCACATAACATCACCAGTCCAACTCTGACATCAGAGTAGTCCACTAAAACAACCAGCTTACTTCTTAAAGATTTTTTTTCCCAGTTTTCTGCTGATGAGGTAGGCTGTGTACAAATGGACAGCTCACTTTTTTTTCTCCTAACAAATTACTTCAAAAAGGGCAGTGTATGTTCTGGCTGAACAACATTGACCAGGATGATTCCATTCATTTCTCTTATTGATTTTTCTATAGATTATGGCACTACATATGGAATTTTAAGTATCCGTTTATTTTGTAATCACTCTTGCTTGGTCCACAAGTATTGAAAATACTGAACTACAACAGGGTAGCCAATTGCATAAAAATGAAACCATTCATTTCAGGTGGTCTATCACTTTAATACCTTCTACTCTGATCCACTGCTTGCTTCACTTCCAGACTCCACTTGGCCCGTGTTTAGAATTATTTGTTTTGCTTGTCCTGTCCACTCTGCACCCAATGCCCACAGCCTAAGTCCAGGTGGCCCACCTGACCAGGGAGAGTCCCCAGGCATGTTGACCTCAAGTCCACCCCAGGTTTACCCCTCCTGGCCACCACGACGACATCTGCAGCCTGAATCCAAAGGACCACGCTGAGTGCGACCGGATCTGGTGAAGATACCCGACGCCTAAAGGTACTACTGCATCCACAGCCTCCTGGCCTTGGGGAACCCAGCCGACGGTCCATCAATGTCCAGCTGTTAGCCTTCTTCAGCCGAACCCTAAACCAAGCCTGCAGCCTCTTTGTGAACCTAGATGTAGCAAGCTGACTAGATAAATACTACATCAAAGTGAAAGATAGTGTGCACAGAGTCCAGGGGTTCCCCAGAGGTTTGACAGAGGCAATTATAGATAATACTAATGCTCTAATTGTGGTAGTGTGGTCAAGCAGTTAGGCTTATCAGAAGGTAGTATTAAGCATGTGTTGTACACACACAAGCAATAGAAGAAAAACACTCTAGGAAGCTGGCTCTGTATATACTATATCAAAATGAAATATAGTGTGCACAGAGTCCAGGGGTTCCCCAAGAGGCTTGACAGAGGCAATAATAGAAAATACTAATGCTTTATTTGTGGTAGTGTGGTCGAGCAGTTAGGCTTATCAGAGGGTAGTGTGAAGCATTTGTTGTACACACACAAGCAATAAGTAAAAACACACACTCAATGACTTGACTCCAGACCAATAGTTTTTTTTTAGAAACATATTCTTTTGTTAATTTATTTCTAGAACCACAAGATTCATTTAGCAGGTAAGTACATTAAATGAAAGGTACTTTGCATAGTAATACTTAGAACTTTGAATGGAATCAACAATGTACACAGTTTTCTTTAAAATTGCAAAAAGCTATTTTAAAAGTGGACACTGCGTAATGTACAGTTTCAGAGTGTAGGAAGCTGGCTCTGTATATACTATCTCAAAGTGAGAGATAGTGTGCACAGAGTCCAAGGGCTCCTCTTAGAGGTTGATAGTGGCAATAATAGATAATACTAATGCTCTATTTGTGTAGTGTGGTCGAGCAATAGGCTTATCAGAGGGTAGTGTTAAGCGTTTGTTGTACACACACAGACAATAAATGAGGAACACACACTCAAAGACTTAACTCCAGGTCAATAGGTTTTTTTTTATAGAGAAATATATTTTCCTTAATTTATTTTTAGAACCACAAGATTTAAATTTTAGGTAAGTACAAAAATTGAAATGTACTTCACTCAGGGAAGTATAGAACTTTGATTTAAAACAGTAGTACACACATTTTTGGTCAAAATGGCAAATAGCTATTTTAAAAGAGGATACTGCAAAAATCAACAGTTCCTGGGGGAGGTAAGTATTAGTTAGTTTTTCAGGTAAGTAAAGCACTTACAAGCTCAGTCTCCTGGGCAAAAGCAACCCACTGTTGGGGGTTCAAGGCAATCCCAAAACCACAGCACCAGTAACACAGGACCGGTCAGGTGCAGAGGTCAAAGGAGGGCCCAATACACATAGGCATCTATGGAGAATAGGGGTGCTCTGGTTCCAGTCTGCTAGCACGTAAGCACCTGCGTCTTCGGGGAGCAGACCGGGGGGTTTTGTAGTGCACTGGTGGGGACACACACAAGCACACAAAACACACCCTCAGTGGCACAGGGGCGGCCAGGTGCAGTGTGCAAAGTAGGTGTCGGGTTTTGCATTGAAAACAATGGAGGGACCCGGGGGTCACTCTGGCAATGCAAGCAGGGCACAGGGGGGCTTCTCGGGCCAGTCACTGACTGGGCTAGGATGAGGGCCACCTGCTGGTCACTCTTGCACTGGTAGGTGGTTCATCTCGGTCCTGGTGGCTGTGGGTGCAGTGCTTGGTCCAGGTGTCGGATTCCTTTGTTATCAGGCAGTCGCGGTCAGGGGGAGCCTCTGGATCCTCTCTGCAGGCGTCGCTGTAGGGGTGCAGGGGGGTCGACTCAGGCGGTCCACATCATTGGAGTCGCCTGGGAGTCCTCTCTGCAGTGTTGGTTTCTCCAAACTCGAGCCGGCGGCTTCGGGTGCAGTGTGTGAAGACTCACGCTTCTGGCGGGAAGTTGGAGTCACTTTAAAGTTGCTTCTTTGTTGCTGTTTCTGGACAGTCTTGCTGTCCTCAGGAGGTTCTTGGTCCTTTAGGTGCAGGTCAGTCCTCTGAGTCCTCAGAGGTCGCTGCTCCCGCTGGATGTGTCGCTGTGCAGGTTCTTTCTGTCTAGAGACAGGCCGGTAGGGCTAGGACCAAGTCAGTTGTCTCCGTCGTGTCTGCGGGGCTTTCAGGTCAGCAGTCCTTCTTGTTGTAGTTTGCAGGAATCCGATTTCCTCTGTTCAGGGTTGCCCCTAAATACTAAATTTAGGGGTGTGTTTAGGTCTGGGGAGCAGTAGCCAGTGGCTACTGTCCTGGAGGGTGGCTGGACCTTCATTGTGCCTCCTCCCTGATGGGAGGGGGCCACATCCCTATTCCTATTGGGGGAATCCTCCAAAACCAAGATGGAGGATTTCTGAAGGCAGGGATCACCTCAGCTCAGGACACGTTAGGGACTGTCCTGACTGGTGGGTGACTCATCCTTGTTTTTCTCATTATCTCCTCCGGACTTGCCGCCAAAAGTGGGGGCTGTGTCCGGAGGGGCGGGCATCTCCACTAGCTGGGATGCCCTGGGGCGCTGTAACAACAGGCATGAGCCTTTGAGGCTCACCACCTGGTGTTACAGTTCCTGCAGGTGGAGGTGAGAAGCACCTCCACCCAGTGCAGGCTTTGTTCCTGGCCACAGAGTGTCAAAGGCACTCACCCCACGTGTCCAGAAACTCGTATGGTTGTGGAAGGCTGGTAGGAACTGTTCAGCCTCACACTAGGAATTGGACTCGTATACAGGGGGCATCTCTAAGATGCCCTCTGTGTGCATTTTTCAATAAATCCCACACTGGCATCAGTGTGGATTTATTGTGCTGAGAAGTTTGATACCAAACTTCCCAGATTTCAGTGTAGCCACTATAGAACTGTGGAGTTCGTGTCTGACAAGCTCCCAGACCGTATACTCTTATGGCTACCCTGCACTTACAATGTCTAAGGTTTGGCTTAGACACTGTAGGGGCATAGTGCTCATGCAACTATGCCCTCACCTGTGGTATAGTGCACCCTGCTTTAGAGCTGTAAGGCCTGCTAGAGGGGTGACTTACCTATACCACAGGCAGTGGGTTGAGGGCATGGCACTCTGAGGGGAGTGCCATGTCGACTTAGTCACTTTCTCCCCACCAGCACTCACATGCTGTGACACATTGTGCATGTGCTGAGTGAGGGGTCCCCAGGGTGGCATAATACATGCTGCAGCCATTGGGGACCTTCCCTGGCCAAAGGGCCCTTGGTACGTGGGGTTACAAGGGACTTTTCTGTGTGCCAGGGCTGTGCAAATTGTGGGAACAAAAGTACAGTTTAGGGCAAGAACACTGGTGCTGGGGCATGGTTAGCAGGATCCCAGCACACTTTCAATCATAACTAGCATCAACAAAAGGCAGCCATGCCGAGGGAGGCATTTCCCTACTCAAGTGTGGCACAGGTCCCGGAGGAGACCCGGGCTATCATCTCTCAAGGAGTTGCTGATGGGAGGGATGCAGCTAAGTTCACAATTAGTTGTGGGCTGGACACGATCAACTTACTGGACAAATGAGTTGCATTGATGGTGGCCTTATTACCTTTGTTGTTGTCTTACACTCCCAGTGCCCCTCTACACACTAAACTTGCCTAGGTGGGAAACCGACTTTCGCATTCTACTATTTTAGTATATGGTTTGTGTTCCCCCAGGCACATGGCTTTCTATTGTGATTTTCACTATTTGCACTGTTTTCTTACTGTTTTTACAGCTTTTTCTGTATTCTAGTGTTTATTACTTACCTCCCAAGGGAGTATAGCCTTTATGGTATTTTTTGCATTTGTGGCACCAAAATAAAGTACCTTTAGTTTTGTAACAATGAGTATTTTCTTTCATGTGTGTAAGTACTGAGTGACTACAGTGGTACTGCATGAGCTTTGCATGTCTCCTAGATAAGCCTTGGCTGCTCAGCTATAGCGACCCCTAGACAGCCTGGCTTCTAGACACTGAATGCATTTCACTAATAAGGGATAACTGGACCTGGATAAGGTGTACGTACCTTAGGTACCCACTACAAACGAGGCCAGCCTCCTACAGATACTTTGAGGGCAAACTAGAGCCCCCTTCCTTTGTCAAGAATGATCTCTCTTCCAACCTGTGTTTTCCATTTTCCGCAAAGAGATGTTCTTGAAGAGGCTGCTGGTTTAAGTAGTGGCTTGTATGCCATGGTAATTCGTTTTTTATTTTTTATTTTAAATCATCAAACAGTAGTTTTCTATCTGACCCCAGTGTATGTGGCGTTTGTGTTAGTGATTGTACTTGTGGTTCACTATCAATAATCTCCCATCAGAAAGGGTTGAATTCACAGGGACCACAGGCAATACTAGTTAAAAGATGAGGCCAGTTTCCATTAGGGTCAGTAAGCTCTGGAGGAATGTCGTTAATTGCACCATTAAGACCATAAATATGTATTCAAAAAGGTCTGGTATCCCAGATGGTACACTTTAAAAAGTAAATAGACTGACGACTGAATGGCAACCCTTAAAGCAATTTAATATAAATCATGATTTTAAGTAACTGCATTTAAAAATATTAGTGTAGCAAGGCTTTTGTTGCCAGTAAAAGTGGTGTTGTAATTTCGGGCAAAATATTGTCCCTCTGGTGTCTACTCAAATGGGTTGTTTTGCATTTGAGAAAGTGAAGTGTATGTGGTCACAGCTGGAAAAGTGGGAGGGAAGAGTGCAGAACTGTATTCTACCCGCAATTCCTTGAAATAAATTGCAGCGTCATTAACATAATTCCGGAACGTCACGTCTTTGATACTGTGTCCTGGAATAATACACTGGGTAAACTATGGTGAATGCTCTTGTTGACTAACCTTTTTTAAATTATTGTGTGTAGATTCGATCTGTGTCAAGTTATAACACCAAGGTTAACATCAATACTTTGCTTTTCAATCAAGAAATAGTTTTAGTTGAAAACAAAGTACACTTTAGGTTTTATTATACCAATAAGAAGTCAGCCCTATCATGCATTATGTTTAGTACGTCAAATTGCAATATATTTGATATTGCATTTAGTCCCTTATGGAATGTCATGTGAATGTGAGGAAAGCATGTTGTATAGTAAATAAAATAGGCATAATAATGCCTCGGCTTGATTGATTTTGTTTTTGGCAAATAGATGTATTTTCTTTAAATAATATATATTAACTGACTGTACTTTTGATAAAAGGTGGACATGAAAAACCTTTACATTTTGTGGTTGGCGACAGACCTGATAATCAGTGGCTGCAATATAACAGTGGGAGTTTACCAGTTACCAAAGAATCTTGGGAAGCGAGCAGCTTTGTTGAAAAAACTCACTGGGGATACTACACTTGGCCAAAGTAAGTCACGGTTTAATTTAATCTGAACTAGAAAAATTAAAAATCAAATGCAATTTTGTTACTATATTATACTGAAAAGGGCAAATATATGTTAAATAACATAGCTGTAGATGTTTAATGGAAATAATTATTGATAAAGATTCTAAACCTTAATTATCAGGTTTCCGACTGGCTCCTGTTTTCCATTGGTATTTTGTAACTTTGGCCCTTTGTGTCTTCTTGGTTACTCCCATATGAACTGCAGAACCTTACACTGTTTACGTCGACCACATGGTAGAAGAAAATGTGTTAATACTCTTCTCTTGGTTCATAATCAGCACTCCAAGCCCTTCCAGCCTTTAAAAGGCAGGAAGGGGTTTATGTTAATTTGCAAAAAGGAGATGCTCTTTAAAGGATATTTTTTTAATCAGGGAAAAAACCTCTCTAGGCAGCAGAAATATCTGAAATATTTGCATTTATCGTGGCATGCTACGTGTTTTTTTATAACAAAATACAGCAAGCTAAGAGAGCTGTGTTAGAGCATCTGCTTTGGCCTTAATGTTAGTTAAAACCGGAGCAGTAAAGAAAATCAACTGTGCTATTTGTCTAGTGAGTTTTAAAAAACCTGATTTTTATGAATGCTAATGAAATTGTTAAATGGAAAGTGAGGACTGATACGTCTCACATTTCTAATTTGAAATGCGCGTCTTGGATAGTACATCACTTTCAGTTTTGCATCTTTTCTGTTTGTGATCTACTGCAGATTATCATTTTTTTTTGTTTATACATTTCTGCAGATAAAACATTCGGAACCCTATTATAATGCAAGTAGAAACAGTCATAGTTGTGAAGTGCTATGCAGCCAGGAAGTGAGAACTCCTTGAGTAATCTCTGGCACAGGCAGGAAGATTAGGCAGATTAGGAGGTGTGACTACTTCATGCCAGTCCCACCCCTAAGGTGGAGGAGCTGAATTAAACACTACTTTTTAAATTCCTCCATCTTTGCAGCGGAACTGTTCATAAGAAGGGATTAGTCCCTGTAGGAAGCTGGCCTGGTGTGTGGTGAGCACCTATGGTGATATCACTTTATACCATGTTCAGGTATCCCCTATTAGTGAGGTGTAGGTACTGTGTAGGTAGCCTGTGCTCCCTAGAGGTAGCTGTGGATGAGCAGCCAAGACATATCTGGAGACATGCAAAGCTTATGCAATATCACTACAGTCACACAGCACTTACACACATGAAAGAACCACACAGTGTTAAAGGTACTTCATTATAGTAATACAAATACTAAAATACTATATAGGCAATACTCCAATAATAGGTGAGTAAACACATTATTATATACACATTAGCAGTCCGAGATTAGCATAGAAAGCAATACCAAACAGTAAAATAATAGAAAATAGCAGAGGCCCTAGAAGGAGACCAAACCATATACTAAGTAAGTGGAATGCAAAAGGCAGTCCCCCACCCAACGAAGTAGAATCTGTAGAGGGGCGCTGGAGGAAGTAGGAACCCCAAAAGGTAAGTACCACGGTGTCCCCCGGCGACCGGGAGAGAAGAGGTAAGTACCTGGTTTTTCCCCAAACCCACAGGTAAACTTTGTAAAAGGACTGTGCAAGACCCAAGCAAGACTGGAAAAAAACAAAGGTGGATCCTGACAGAAGAGGACCTGCAAAAGAAGGGCACTAAGTCCTGTTCGAGTTGGAGTGTCTGGTTGGGGCAGGAGCCACTACCCACCCTTCTGGAAATACAGGACCTGGTCGACGATGGAGACAAGGAGTCCGCTGTGCAGCACCAGAGCAGGAGAAGAGTTCTAAAAGTGATGCACGTGATGTCCCACGACAGAAGAAGCGTTGCGTTCAGTCAGTGGTGTTGGAAAGCCACAAACAAGCATTGGCAAAGGCAAAAGTTCCAGATGAAAAGTTGCAGAGCTGCCGGAGACCAGCAAGGTCCAGGGGGACTCAACCCAAGGAGGGGATTCCCAGGTGACCCTCAGCAGTGAGGAGAGCCAAAAGACGAGGATGCAGCCCCCTCAGGCAACTCGCAGGCACAGGAGTCGCAGTGAGTTCTGCTCAGCACACCTGGAGAGGAGTCACACTTCCCTGGAGCAGCAGGCAGGAGACTGTGATTTGCAGGGAAGAGTGTTGGAGACCAGGGTTACAGAGAGCCTGAAGATCCCTTGGAAGAAGAGTCAACAAGCCTTGGTAGCTGCAAGAGTCGCAGTGGACGGGGGTGTTGCAAGGAGAGGCAAGGGCTCACCTTCTCCCAAGTTGGACAGCTGGTAAAGGGGACCACTCCAGACCACCACCTGTGTTGAAGGATCCACGCAGTCTTGCAGGTGAGAAGATCCATGCAGCCAGACACTGTTGCAGTTGGTGCCTGCAGGTGCAGGGGAGTGACTCCTTCACTGCAAGGGAGATTCCTTCTTGCTTCTTGTGCAGGCTGAAGACTTGTCTCCCTCAGAGGATACACAGCCATGGAAATGTTGCAGTTGCTGGAAGGACCAGGAATCAATGTTGGCGAGCAAAGGTGTCGCTCGAGTTATGGATTGTCGGTTCCTGGAGCGTTGAGTTGCAGTCCTGGTGGCCAGAAGATGAAGTAAATGATGCAGAGGAGTCCTGCAGGAATCTTGCATGTCAAATCTGAAGACCCAGCCTGGAGGGAGACTCTAAATAGCCCAGCAAGGGTGATTGGTTTCCTAGGAGGGCGACCACCTGTCAGGAGGTGGCTGTGACGTCACTTGCCTGACCTGGCCACTCAGATGCTCCCAGGGGCTTCTACCCACCTTGGATCAAGATGGCACAATCAAGTGGCCACCTGGGGTGGTGATGGACAGGGGAGTGGTCACTCCCCTTTCCATTGTCAAGTTTCATGCCAGAGCAGGGACCGTGGGGGTCCCTGGACTGGTGAAAACAGGTGTTCGATGGCATCTGTCGCTGTAGATACACATGTTCTGCATAGCTCGCCATCTGGTGTTGGGTCGGAGTGTTACAAGTTGTTTTTCTTCGAAGAAGTCTTTCGAGTCACGGGACCGAGTGACTCCTCCTTTTGTCTCCATTGCGCATGGGCGTCGACTCCATCTTCGATTGTTTTCTTTCCGCCATCGGGTTCGGACGTGTTCCTGTCGCTCCGAGTTTCGGAACGGAAAGTTAGTAGATTTCGGAAGATTTTCGTCGGTATTGTTGCGTTCGGGATCGGCGTAGTTAGATTCAACACCGCATCGAAGATCGACGCGCTCCGGTGCCCTTCGGGGTAGTTTTCGAGCCCCCGTCGTGGCCTGGTCGGCCCGACCGCGTGTCCAACACCGCCGATGGAACGGACCCCGTTCCGTTTTTGTCCCAAATGCCACAACAAATACCCGTATACAGACCAACATTTGGTCTGTAACCTGTGCCTGTCACCTGAGCACAGTGAAGAGACTTGCGAAGCCTGTCGCGCGTTCCGGTCCCGAAAGACACTCCGTGACCGTCGAGCCAGGAGGCTTCAGATGGCGTCCACGCCGACAGCGCACCGAGAGTTCGAGGAACAAGAGGAAGAAGAAACCTTTTCGATCCACGAATCGGACTCCGAGGAATTCGACGATCAAAGAACCGTGAGTAAGACGTCGAAAACAACACATAAAAAAAGTGACAAGGCCCAGGGGACGCCACTGCCACCAGGCCATGGCTCCACCCATAAGTTCGGTGACCGACCATCGGCACCGAAAAAGGCCAAAACAGTGCCGAGATCGTCCGACTCCGGTCGAGACACCGGCACGCAGCCTTCTCGGGATCGAGAAAGTGCTGGAGAGAAGCAACGACACCGAGATAGCGGTGTAGAAACGGCTCGACGCCGAGACCGCGGCACCGACGAAGATCGACGCCGAGAGGTTTCGACTCCAAAAAAGAAAAAAGCCACCTCAGAGCCGAAAAAAGATACAGGCAGGGTTTCGGTGCCAAAACAACCCGTAACCGACCCAGGTCCAGGCTCTTATACAGAGGAGCAATCACTGTCCTCTCAGATGCGAAAGCATAGGTTTGAGGAAGAGCTGCAATCCACCGAAGTGGACCATACGCAAAAACGTATTTTCATACAACAGGGAACAGGAAGAATAAGCACCCTTCCCCCTATTAGGAGAAAAAGGAGACTGGAGTTTCAAACAGACCAGGCGCCACAAACAAAAATGGTGAAAAAGGTGACTCCGCCACCCTCTCCTCCACCTGTACTTAACGTCTCACCAGCGCAAACTCCGTCACATTCCCCGGCTCACACCACCATGAGCCAAGGTGACCAGGATCAAGACGCTTGGGACTTATATGACGCCCCAGTGTCGGACAACAGTCCGGAGGCATATCCAACAAAGCCCTCACCACCTGAAGACAGCACAGCATATTCTCAAGTGGTGGCTAGAGCAGCACAATTCCACAACGTAAACCTCCACTCAGAACAAGTCGAGGATGACTTTTTATTCAACACCCTCTCCTCCACCCACAGCTCCTACCAAAGCCTGCCTATGCTGCCAGGTATGCTTCGGCACGCAAAGGAAATCTTCAAGGAGCCGGTCAAAAGTAGGGCAATAACGCCAAGGGTGGACAAGAAATATAAAGCACCTCCTACAGACCCTGTTTTCATCACCACACAGCTGCCACCAGATTCCGTCGTAGTGGGAGCAGCTCGGAAGAGAGCCAACTCCCACACATCTGGGGACGCACCACCCCCAGATAAAGAGAGCCGCAAGTTCGATGCAGCTGGGAAAAAAGTTGCAGTACAAGCTGCAAACCAGTGGCGCATCGCTAACTCTCAAGCACTACTTGCGCGCTATGACAGAGCCCATTGGGATGAGATGCAACACCTCATCGAGCATCTACCCAAGGAACTTCAAAAAAGGGCAAAGCAGGTGGTTGAGGAAGGACAGAACATATCAAATAACCAGATCCGATCTTCTATGGACGCAGCAGACACAGCTGCAAGAACAATTAATACATCTGTGACCATTAGAAGGCACGCATGGCTAAGAACGTCTGGGTTCAAACCAGAGATACAGCAGGCAGTGCTCAATATGCCATTCAACGAAAAACAACTGTTCGGACCAGAAGTGGACACGGCAATCGAAAAACTTAAAAAAGACACTGACACTGCTAAAGCCATGGGCGCACTCTACTCCCCGCAGAGCAGAGGAACCTACAGCACCTTCCGCAAGACACCCTTTCGAGGGGGGTTTCGGGGTCAGGCCACACAAGCTAGCACCTCGCAGGCAACACCGTCCAGCTACCAGGGACAGTACAGGGGAGGCTTTCGGGGCCAATACAGAGGAGGGCAATTCCCTAGGAATAGAGGAAAATTTCAAAGCCCCTAAACCCATACAACCAAGCAGTGACTCAGATGTCACTCACCCCCTCCACACAACACCAGTGGGGGGAAGAATAGGTCATTATTACAAAGCATGGGAGGAAATAACTACAGACACTTGGGTCTTAGCAATTATCCAACATGGTTATTGCATAGAATTCCTACAATTCCCTCCAAACATACCACCAAAAGCACAGAAATTGTCAAAACAACATTCCGACCTTCTGGAAATAGAAGTTCAAGCACTATTGCAAAAGAATGCAATCGAATTAGTACCAATCACACAAACAAACACAGGAGTCTATTCACTGTACTTCTTAATACCAAAAAAGGACAAAACACTGAGACCAATCCTAGACCTCAGAATACTAAACACCTACATCAAATCAGACCACTTTCACATGGTCACGCTACAAGAGGTGTTACCATTGCTAAAACTACAGGACTACATGACAACCTTAGACCTCAAGGACGCGTATTTCCATATACCAATACATCCATCTCACAGAAAATACCTACGGTTCGTATTCAAAGGAATACATTACCAATTCAAAGTATTGCCTTTTGGTTTAACAACCGCACCAAGAGTCTTTACAAAATGTCTAGCAGTAGTGGCTGCACACATCAGAAGGCAGCAAATACATGTATTCCCGTATCTAGACGATTGGCTAATCAAAACCAATTCACTAACAAAGTGCTTACAACACACAAATCAAATCATACAAACCCTCTACAAACTAGGTTTCACCGTCAACTTTGCAAAATCCAACATTTTGCAGTGCAAAGTACAACAATACCTGGGAGCCATAATAGACACAACAAAAGGAGTAGCCACTCCAAGTCCACAAAGAATTCAAAATTTCAACAAGATCATACAACGCATGTATCCAACACAAACAATACAAGCAAAGATGATATTACAACTCCTAGGCATGATGTCTTCATGCATAGCCATTGTCCCGAACGCAAGACTACACATGAGGCCCTTACAACAGTGCCTAGCATCACAATGGTCACAAGCACAGGGTCACCTTCTAGATCTGGTGTTGATAGACCGCCAAACTTACCTCTCGCTTCTATGGTGGAACAGTATAAATTTAAACAAAGGGCGGCCATTCCAAGACCCAGTGCCACAATACGTAATAACAACAGATACTTCCATGACAGGGTGGGGAGCACACCTCGATCAACACAGCATACAAGGACAATGGAACGTATATCAAACAAAACTGCATATAAATCACCTAGAAATGCTAGCAGTTTTTCACGCATTGCGGGCTTTCCAACCAATTATAACTCACAAATACATTCTTGTCAAAACAGACAACATGACAACTATGTATTATCTAAACAAACAGGGGGGGACACACTCAACGCAGTTGAGTCTTCTAGCACAGAAAATATGGCGATGGGCAATTCACAACCACATTCGCCTAATAGCGCAGTTTATTCCAGGGATCCAGAATCAACTTGCAGACAATCTCTCTCGAGATCACCAACAAGTCCACGAATGGGAAATTCACCCCCAAGTTCTAAACACTTACTTCAGACTCTGGGGAACACCTCAAATAGACTTGTTTGCAACAAGAGAGAACGCAAAATGCCAAAACTTCGCATCCAGATACCCACACAGGCAGTCCCAAGGCAATGCCCTATGGATAAACTGGTCGGGGATATTTGCCTACGCTTTTCCTCCTCTCCCTCTCCTTCCTTATCTGGTAAACAAATTGAGTCAAAACAAACTCAAACTCATTTTAATAGCACCAACTTGGGCAAGGCAACCCTGGTACACAACACTGCTAGACCTATCAGTAGTACCCCACATCAAATTGCCCAACAGGCCGGATCTGTTAACACAACACAACCGACAGATCAGACATCCAGATCCAGCATCGCTGAATCTAGCAATCTGGCTCCTGAAATCCTAGAATTCGGACACTTACAACTTACCCAAGAATGTATGGAAGTCATAAAGCAAGCCAGAAGGCCGTCCACTAGGCACTGCTATGCAAGTAAATGGAAGAGGTTTGTCTGTTACTGCCATCATAATCAGATCCAACCTATACACGCAACTCCAAAGGATGTAGTGGGTTACTTGCTTCACTTACAGAAATCAAGCCTAGCCTTCTCTTCCATTAAAATACACCTTGCGGCAATATCTGCATACCTGCAGACTACCTATTCAACTTCCCTATATAGGATACCAGTCATTAAAGCATTCATGGAAGGGCTTAAAAGAATTATACCACCAAGAACACCACCTGTTCCTTCATGGAACTTAAATGTTGTCTTTACAAGACTCATGGGTCCACCTTTTGAACCCATGCACTCTTGCGAAATACAGTTCCTCACCTGGAAGGTTGCATTTCTCATCGCCATTACATCTCTAAGAAGAGTAAGCGAAATTCAGGCGTTTACAATACAAGAACCTTTTATACAACTACACAAAAATAAAGTCGTCCTAAGGACTAATCCTAAATTTTTACCAAAGGTTATTTCACCGTTCCACCTAAATCAAACAGTGGAACTACCAGTGTTCTTCCCACAGCCAGATTCCGTAGCTGAGAGGGCACTACATACATTAGATGTCAAAAGAGCATTAATGTACTACATTGACAGAACGAAAAACATCAGAAAGACTAAACAACTATTTATTGCATTCCAAGAACCTCATGCAGGAAACCCAATATCAAAACAAGGTATAGCCAGATGGATAGTTAAATGCATCCAAATCTGCTACCTTAAAGCAAAACGACAACTGCCCATTACACCAAGGGCACACTCAACCAGAACAAAAGGTGCTACCATGGCCTTTCTAGGAAACATCCCAATGCAAGAAATATGTAAGGCAGCCACATGGTCTACGCCACACACGTTCACCAAGCACTACTGTGTAGACGTGCTATCCGCACAGCAAGCCACAGTAGGTCAAGCCGTGTTAAGAACGTTATTTCAAACCACTTCCATTCCTACAGGCTGAACCACCGCTTTTGGGGAGATAACTGCTTACTAGTCTATGCAGAACATGTGTATCTACAGCGACAGATGCCATCGAACTGAAAATGTCACTTACCCAGTGTACATCTGTTCGTGGCATCAGTCGCTGGAGATTCACATGTGCCCACCCACCTCCCCGGGAGCCTGTAGCAATTCGGAAGTTAGCTTCAACTTTGTATATTTGTATATATATTATTTTAGCCTTAAATAGGTACATACTTAGTCACTCCATTGCATGGGCACTATTACTACAACACAACTCCTACCTCACCCTCTGCGGGGGAAACAATCGAAGATGGAGTCGACGCCCATGCGCAATGGAGACAAAAGGAGGAGTCACTCGGTCCCGTGACTCGAAAGACTTCTTCGAAGAAAAACAACTTGTAACACTCCGACCCAACACCAGATGGCGAGCTATGCAGAACATGTGAATCTCCAGCGACTGATGCCACGAACAGATGTACACTGGGTAAGTGACATTTTCATTATGCAAGGAGGGCACCAAATGTGCCCTTCAAAGCATACCAGTGGTTTGGGGAGGCTACCCCTCCCAAGCCATGTAACATTCCCAAGGGAGAGGGTGTTTCCTCCTTCTCCTAAAGGAAATCCTTCGTTCTGCCTTCCTCTGCTTAAGCAGGCTAAGCAGTAGGTGGGCAGAAATCTGTCTATGGAGTGACAGCAGCGAGAGCTGCCCGGCAAACCCCAGATGACTGCCAGGAGCAATGCTAGGGGTCCTCCAAGGAGCCCCGAGTGTGCCTGGAATCATACAACCAATACTGACAACAGTATTGGGGTATGATTCTGACATGTTTGATACCAAATATGCCCGGGTTCGGAGTTACCATTATGAAGCTGGACCTGTTTGCAGTACATGGGTAAAATGGCTTTCCGGCACTTACGAAGTCCAAGAAAATGGAGCTGGAGTTCGCCGGGGCACCTCTGCTCATGCAAGGATGCCCTCACTCACAGGTATCTGCACCCTACCTTCTGAGCTAGGAGGGCCTGCCACAGAGGTGACTTACAGTGACTTGGTGCAGTAACCTGTAGTGAAAGGGTGCATACACCTTTTCACGCAGGCTGCAATAGCATGCCTGCAGACACATTTTGCATGGGCTCCCATGAGTGCCACAATATATGCTGCAGCCCATGGGGAACCCCTGGTGCCCCATTGCCCTGGTTACCTAAGTCCCATATACTAAGGACTTACACGGAGGCACCAGTATGCCAAATGTGGGGTGTGCCAAGTCCTAAGCAACCACATTTAGAGGGAGAGAGCACAGTCTCT
The DNA here is from genome assembly GCF_031143425.1 of Pleurodeles waltl. Classification (NCBI taxonomy): domain Eukaryota; kingdom Metazoa; phylum Chordata; class Amphibia; order Caudata; family Salamandridae; genus Pleurodeles; species Pleurodeles waltl. The sequence goes on from NC_090444.1 coordinate 428,807,864, forward strand.
GAGGTCCTGGTTAGCAGGATCCTAGTGAACAAAGTCAAAACACACTGACAGCAGGCAAAAAGTGGCGGTAACCATGACAAAAAGAGGGTACTTTCCTACAGTCCCCCCTAAAGGTGGGCAGCCCATTGGATACTACCTGGCACTCCCTGTAGCCCGAAATGGAGTATTTAGGTGGCACCCCTGAACCCTAGATCTCAGATCCAGGCGACCTAAGAAGCAAAGGACAAAGAAGAGTTGCACCTGCAGAAGAGGAAAAGTAGAGGCAACTGACTTGGTATCATCCCCACAGGCCTGTCGTCTGACCTCGACAGAGTCTGCCCAAAAAGATGACTCATCCTGCAGCTGAGTCTTCAAGAAATCCAGGAAGACTGCCTGCCTTCTATAAATACTCAGACTCCTGTGAGCAGCAGATGTGTTCTGCAACAAAGTCTCAAGAAAGGACTCTGCAGCCTCCGGAACAGCAAAGACCTGACACCTGAAGTTACCTCTGCACCTGACGTCCACGACTCGAGGCGAAACCAACCAACGGTGCCAGCAAGGTTCCTCAGCTGTCTAGAGTCCAAGTCCACTCAGATTTCACCCTACTTGGACTCCTCCAAGTTGCCCACAGCCTCTTCACGCAGCCCCTCCTCTCCTATGGCCTGGCAGTGAGAGAAAATCCGACAACTCCAGCAACCATTGCACCCGTCGTCCCTGACTTCTTCTGAGGTGCGTCACTGGTGCCAAGGACGTCCCCCGGCTTCCCTGAGCTCGAGTTTGCTCTTGGTCCGCCCTTGCTGGACTTCCCAATGACACCTGCAGCCTCAACACATTGGGCCCCTTGACAGCGATAGCTCCAGGACGGAGAAATACAAAGCCTAAAGACATCCCTGCATCCGTCACCCCTAGGCTCTGGAGAAAAGGACCAAAGATGTACCTACATTCCCGAGCACCCCTTGTTTACTACCTACCTACCTGTTCGTTGTCCCCAACTAGCTTTATAGCCAGAGCCTACAGCCTTTCTTCACGAAGACCAACTCCCACAGAAAATTATTGGGCACCCAATGCCTTGCTACACCTCTGCACCTGGCCGCCCGGGTGCTGCCTGGATTGACCTGCTAGTGTCCTTCAGATCCGTGCCCAGTACGTACCTTAACTCTCTGAGATTGGCCTTGTAAGTCATTGTTAACCCTGTGTTTGCTGAACATTGTTTTCCTCCATAGGTTAACATTGAAGGACTCTGACAATTGCACTGTGTCGATTCTTGAATCTGAAAAGCATTTATGCTTGAAAAAGTTCTTACCTGATTATGAAGTTCTTGGGTTTGAAACGTTTAAAAAAAGTGTTATTTTTCTAATTTGGTCTCTAATTTATTCTTTGACTATGTGTCTCATTTATTGCCTCTGTGAGTACAACAAATGCTTAGCACTACCCTCTGATAAGCCTAACTGCTCGCCCACACAACTACAAAATAGAGCATTCGTCCTATCTACTTTTGCCTCTGCAAACCAATTGGGGATCTATTGGACTCTCTGCATGGTGTACTTCATTTTAGTGCATCATAGAGAGAGTCAGCTTCCTACATTGGTGGAACAGCGGTAGGGTCTGCGACTTTGCATTTGCTGGTACCACCCGGTCAATAAGTGACTACACGAGTGAATTCAAAACTTGCGTTAAGATAAAGTGCATTTTTGAATTTGGTATTTTTTCCAAATTCTTAAAAGTAACTGTTAGGTTTATGATTAGGCCCCTGTAGCTTACCAGTTGAAACATCTTAAAAACGTACTTTAGTTAGGACTGTAAAAATGTTTTAGGATTTTTCCCTAGCTCAAAAAGATCCCAATTTTAGAATAAAAATGAGTACTGCAGAAGGTGTGGCTAAGACGTCGACCTTATCCCTTACCTCCAGCTTTCTCACAAGCAGTTAAGAGCCCTCTGTAAAGGGTACAATATTGAAACAGGCTCAAACCCTACCTCTCTAAAGCTCCAGGAGCTGTTGGCAGAGTATGAGAAGGCCCATCCTACTGGTGGAGCCACTGACCCTGCAGATCAGGGCGACTCAAATAAAGAAGAGGAACTGGACCTTCCATCACTTGAAATAGTAGAATCCTAACCCCACAAACAACCCCAGGTGTCTAAGACACCCCCTCAGTGAAGATGGCTCAGGTTCCTCAAGGTCCAGAGAAAGACTCTGACCAAGGGAGTCTTTTAGAGAGACTAGCTTGAAAGATTTGCTTGTAGGACAGGATCCTGGCAATAGAAAAGAAAAGAGCAAAGATGGGTTTAGCACTCATGAATGGTGGCAGCAGTTTTATAACTAGGGACAGAGTAGAGCACTTTGACCCTAACATCCCCAAAGGGGTTGTCCTCAAATATGAGGAAGGTGTTGATCTCACCAAATAGTTCACATCCTAGGAAAGGGCCTGTGTGGCGAGAAAACTTGACAAACAGCAAAGGTGCTCTCTGCTTTGGGAAGTTTTCTCAGAAAAGTGCAGGGATAGACTCCTGACACTGAATGAGGCTGATGCTAGGTCCTATACCCTCATGATGGATACCCTGATTGAGTGATTTGGGACTTCTCTTGAGAAGTACAGAATCAAATTCAGGGAGTCTCGAAAAAATTCAGTCAGTCCTGGGTAGATTTTGATGATTTCTCAGTTAAAACACTAGGCATGATTATAATGGGATTTGCAATTTACTGGGGAAAGAAAATATGTTAAGGAATTGTGTTCAAGAACAATTACACCCGTTCCTGGTAGACCTACACCCACTCTCTCCTCAAGAGTTGGGGAAGAAGGCAGACCACTGGGTCAAATCAAGGGTGACCAGAACTTCCACTAGTGGGGGGACCACAGGAAAGGGACCAAAAAGCCCCCACAAGGGTAAGAGAGTAACCAAAACAAAGATAAAAACAAGGAGTCTTTAAAGGCCTCCAAAAACTTGCATAGCAGGGTGGGTTTCTAGACTGCTCCCAACCCAAAGGTGGGTACAAGGGCAAAAATTGGGCTTCCAATAAGGTTTAATGCCATGACTGGAAAGCCAGTGGACACCGAACTGGAGATCTTAAATGTCCCAACAAAAAGAATGCCTCTAGTGCACCTGTAGTAAATGCAGTGGTAAGTCTCCAGATGGGATTCTAGATAGACCACAACCATGTCAGTGAGCCTACTGAGCCAACATTAGTCTCAGAGGGTGGGGTAGATATAGCTGCCATGGCTGTCTGGGCCAGTAACCTGGAAAGATGCAGGCAACAGCCACATATCAGTGGGATTAGGGTTGGAGCACTGAGAGACACTAGTGCCAGTGTCACCATGGTGACTGAGCAACTGGTGTCCTCAGAACATTATCTGACTGGTGGTACATATACAGGCCTCAACGCTGATAATCAAGCTAAGGTGCATCCCATGGCGATGGTATCCTTATAATGGGAAGAGGTTACGAGCCAGAAGAAGGTGCTGGTGTTTCCTCTAATACCTGTGCAATGATCTGTTTTCCCCAGCATGGGCTGAGGTCGAAAGAAAAACCCATGCAGCTATTCTGGGTATCCGTGTATGTACTTGTGTCAAAACAAGAGCACAGAACCAGGCCCAGGGTGAAAAAGTAGAGTTGGAGTCTGGAATAATGGTCCAAGCAACCAAGAGGAAAGGCAACAATTCTGGGAAGGCAGCTTCCAGTCAGAGACCAGCCCAGGTCCCTGCTCCTCTGGGAGAGAAGACCTGCCAGACCCAGAGAAAACTGAGTCTTAGGAGCTTGGGCCGTACACGGCAGAGCTTTTATGACCAGGGGGACCCGCTAGGGAGAATCTGTGCCAGGGACAGAAGAACTGTCGTACTCTTGAAGGCCTGAGAGAGCAAACTGTTGATCAGGAAAGGGGAGATGTCAGTGGCTCCCACAGGATCTATGGAGAGGAGGGACCCCTATTCACTGAGGCCAGAGACCCCAAACCTTACCACTAGGAGAGTGGTAGTGCCTCAGCAGTTTAGAGATTTTCTTCTCACTTTGGCCCATGATATTCCCCTAGCTGGGCTTCTTATCCAGTCAAAAATATGGAGTAGGTTGAGAAACCACTTCTGCTGGCCTGGTATGTTCCAGAAGGTGAAGGAGTTTTATAACTCTTGCACCACCTGTCAAGCCAGTAGCAAGACAAGTGGCCACCCAAAGACCCCCTTAATTCCACTTCCAGTTGTTGGGGTTCCCTTTGAAAGGGTATGGATTGACATAGTCAGACCCCTTGACCCTCCAACAGCATTAAGGAACAGATTTATACTGGTTGTAGTGGATCATGCAACCAGGTACCCTGAAGCAGTGACCCTAAGGGCTACTACTGCCCCTGCAGTAGCTAGGGCCCTCATTGGGATATTTACCCGAGTGGGCTTTCCACAGGAGGTGGTGTCAGACAGAGGTACAAACTTAATTTCTGGCTACCTGAAACACATATGGGCTGAATGTTGGGTGACCTATAAGTTCACTACCCCCTATCACCCACAAACCAATGACCTTGTTGAGAGATTTAACAAGACATAGAAATGTATGATTGGTGGACTCCCTGAAAAACGCAGGAGGAGATGGGATGTTCCATGCCTGCCTTTTACTTACAGAGAAGTGCCACAGAAGGGAGTAGGGGCCATATGTACGAACACATTTTCCCATTGACACAGAATGGGAAAACCCCTTTGATACATCTGGCCCTAGGTTTTTCCCCTGGCTTCTGTTTGGCCATCCTGTTAGGGGACCACTTTGTCTTGTGAAGGAGGTATGGGAGAGACCTCTCCGAGAACCCAAGCAGGATCTTATGGACTGTGTGCTTGGCCTTCGTTCCAGGATGGCTGAGTACAAGGAAAAAGCTTCCAAAAACCTTGAAGCCAGCCATGAGTGCAAAAAGCTCTGGTTTGACCAAAAGGCTGCACTGGTGGAGTTTCAACTAGCACAGAATGTGTGGGTTTTGGAGCCTTTAACTCCTAGGGCCCTCCATGACAAATAGAGTGGACCCTACCCCATACTAGAAAGAAAAGAGAAAGTCACCTACTTGGTAGATTGTGGCTCTTGCAGGAGCCCTAAAAGGGTTAATCATGTAAACCTCCTTAAACCCGATCACGACTGAGCTGAGATGACCATGCTTATGGTCACTGATGAGGGACGGAAGCTGAGAAATAACCTCTCCCTGACCTCCTCTCCAGCAACCTAAAAGATGGTTCAGTAGAAGACTTTAGTGCGGCATATCTTGATGATATTGCTGCCTTAGCTCTACCTGGTCCACCTTGGAAAGGTCATTGAAGCTCTGGGAAAGGCAGGCCTCACTATCAAGGTAAGCAGGTGCCAGATAGGGAAGTGTCCCAGGTTGTATACTTGGTTCACGTGGAGGACAAGTTCAGCCACTTCAAGCAAAGATCCAAACAGTCTGGACTAGGTAGCTCCAACAACCCTGACTCTAGTCAGGGCATTCTATGGCTTCACTGGGTACTACAGGAGGTTTGTGAAAGGATATGGTACCATTGTGGCCCCTCTCACAGAACTGACCTTCAAGAAAATGCCAAAGAAAGTAAACTGGACGGTAAGCTGTCAAAAAGACTTAGACACCCTGTAGGAGACTGGCTCTCTATGTAGTGCACTAAAACGAAGTACACTGTGTAGAGAGTTCAGTGGATTCCCAATTGGTATTGCAGAGGCAAAAGTAGACCGGACTAATGTTCCATTTTGTAGTAGTGTGTGTGAGCAGTTAGGCTTATCAGAAGGTAATGCTAAGCATTTGTTGTTCTCAGAGGCAATAAATGACACACACACTCAATGAATAAATTAGAGACCAACTTAGAAAAATAATAATTCTTTCTATGTATGTTTCTAACCCAAGAACTTCATAATCAGGTAAGTAGACTTTAAAACATAAATACTTTGCAGTTTCAAAAATAGACAGTGCAATTTTCAGAGTTGTCTCAATGTCACCCTAAGGAGAAAAAACAATGTGCAACAAACACAGGGTTAACAACGACTTATGAAGCCAATATCATGGAGTTAAGGTAAGTACTGGGCACTGATCTGAACCACACCAACAGGTCACACCAGGCGGCACTGGGGCGACCGCGTGCAGAGATGCAGCAAGGCGTCATGTGCCCAATGGTTTCCTATGGGATTTTGACCAAGTGACAAACAGGTTGCAGGCCCTGGCTGGGAAGCCAGTTGGGCACAACAAACAGGTTAGGTAGTAGACTTGGGGTGACCGGGGACATAGGTGCACCTTTCTCTTCTCCTGTACCCAGGGGCAACTGATGCAGGAGTGTCTTTAGCGTCGGGTTTTGATGTCCGGGAGCACTTTCAATCCTGTGTGTTGGGGCTGAAGGTGTTGAGGGGGAGTCCGGCAGCGGTGGAGCCAGGGTGGACTCAAACTCTTATTAACCGTGGACGTCGTTCTCACCTGTGACCCACCTCAGCTGGGGTCAGGAGTCACGGGTGCAGTGGTTGCTGTAGCTATCAGATTTTCTCTCTCCACTAGCCTGTGGGAGAGGGATCCTGTATGAAGAGGCTGCAGTAGTCCGAATAGACTTCAAGATGGGTGAGACTACACTGCACTCGGTCTCTGGGCACCTGGAGACCTGCATTGGCACCGTCGGTTGGTTTCACCTCGGGCTATGGACGTCGGCTGCAGTGGTCACTTATGGTGTTGGGTTTCCAGGGTTCCAGCTGCAGTCTTTTCTTTGGAGTTTCTTGTTGCAGTGCCACTCCAGTGCCAAGGGAGACTTGTGTCTATATTGAAGGCTGGACGAGTTGGCTTCTTGTGGCAGGGTCCTTCAAGGTCATCAGGCAGGCTGGAAAGGCTGGGTTCAGGTCAGCTGCTTCTTCTATTTCTCTTCTGCAGGTTCAACTCTTCTTTGTCCGGGTCCTCTTACGTTGTCAAAATCTGAGTTCTAGAGTTCAGGGGGTGCCACCTAAATACTCAATTTACGGGTGTTACAGGGAGTGCCAGGCAGTAGTCAATGGCTGCCCACCTTTAGGGTACCTACACCCTACTTATGACCACTTCCACTAGGAAGTCGGCATACCCCTAACTCTAGTGGCCAAATTCCTTCAAAACAAGATGTAGGAATTTAAAAAGTAGTGTCCACTTCAGCTCATCCACCTTAGGGGTGGGACTTACATGAGGTGGGCACACCTCCTAAAAGAGGTCGCTGGGCCCGCAGGGTGGGTCGCTGGTGCAGGTTCTGTGAATCAGGAGACAGGCCAGTAGGGTTAAGGCTAAAGAAGCTGTCGTCTTCCTTCTTCTCTACTGGGTTTTCAGGTCAGCAGTCCTTCTTTGTAGGTCATCAGGAATCTAAAATCCTGGGTTCAGGGGCACCCTTAAATAATGAATTTAGGGGTGTGTTAGGGTCACAGGGCAGTAGCCAATGGCTACTGTCCTTGAGGGTGGTTACAACCTCCTTGTGCTCCCTTCCTTTGGGAAGTGGAGCACATCCCTACCCCTATTTAGCTAAATCCTCCAGAACAAGATTGAGGATTTTCCAAGGAGGGGATCACTTCAGCTCTGGTCCCCTTAGGGGTGACTCCTCTTTGTTTTTCTCATTATCTCCCCGGACTTGCTGCCAAAAGTGAGGGCTGTGGCCAGGCATCTCTACTAGGTAGAGTGCCCTGGGGCATTGTAACACAAAGCCTGAGCCTTTGAGGCTCACTGCTAGGTTTTACAGTTCCTGCAAGGTTGGCGGTGCTTCACACCTCCACCCAGTGCAGGCTTTGTTTCTGGCTGAGAGAGCACAAAGGCTCTCACCCCAGGGGGTCAGAAATTCATCTTCAGTGGCAGGCTGGCACAGATCAGTCAGTCCTGTACTGAAGGATTGCGTAAAATACATGCTCTCTGTGTGCATTTGACAATAAATCCAATACTAGCATCAGTGTGGATTTATTGTGCTGAGAAGTTTGATACCTAAACTTCCCAGTGTTCAGTGAAGCCATTATGGAACTGTGAAGTCTGTTTTGACAAACTCCCAGACCATATACTTAATATGGCCACACTGTACTTACAATGTCTAAGAATGGACTTAGACACTGTAGCGGCATATTGCTCATGCACCTGTGCCCTCACCTGCAGTATAGTACACCCTGCCTTAGGGCTGTAAGGCCTGCTAGAGGGGTGACTTTCCTATGCCACAGGCACTGGGTTTGGTTTGCATGGCACTCTGAGGGGAGTGCCATGTCGACTTAGTCTTTTTCTCCCCCACCAGCACACAGACAAGCTGTGAGGCAGTGTGCATGTGCCGAGTTAGGGGTCCCCATTTTGGCATAATACATGCTGCAGCCCATAGAGACCTTCCCTGGCCACAGGGATCCTTGGTACCAGCGGTACCTTTTACAAGGGACTTATCTGTGTGCCAGGGCTGTGCCAATTGTGGAGACAAAGGTGCAGTTTTAGGGAAATAACACTGGTGCTGGGGCCTGGTTAGCAGGGCCCCAGCACACTTTCAACCAAAGCTGGTATCAACAAAAGGCAAAAAGTTAGGGGTTAACCATGCCAACAGTGGCATTTTCCTACAGAACCCACTAGTTTGTGCACATTTTTCCCAGTTTTGTTCATATTAATTTACCCAGAAAACAGCAGCACTAAAACACAGTCAGCCTTGCAATCTGGTATACACAAGATTGTAATAGAGATAGCAGCACTTAAGACTGTATATTCAAAGTTGTTAATGATGGTATGTATATAAAATGTAAAACCTATTTGTGAAGATGTTTTATTGGTACCGATGCATTCATATAGAGTTGAATACTGGTTATCCTATGCTATTTTGGTGCCATTTGATGAATCTGCACAAACTTTGGCAGATTCGTTGGTGAAGCAAAGTTCAAAGGGGTGTGCAAAAAATAACATTTGCTAATACATTTGACACTGTTTGATGAATGTCAATGTAGGAAAGTAGCCTCTTTCTAGCATGGTTACTCCCACTCTTTGGCCTGTTTGTCAGTGTGTTTGACTGTGTTCACTGGGATCCTAACCAAGACCCCAGTGATTATGCTCTCTCCCTTCTAACTTGGTAACTGTACATTTTTCTTCCTGCAATTGGCATACTGGCCCCCCATGTAAGTCCCTAGTACAATGTACCTAGGTGCCCAGGGCATTGGGGTTCCCTATGGGGTGCAGCAGTTATTCTTCCACCCATAGGGAGCCCATGCAAAGGGTTCTGCAGGCCAGCCATTGCAGTCTGCGTGAAACGGTTGCATGCACCCTTTCTCACTACAGGTCACTGCACCAGGTCACTATAGGTCACCTGTATGGTAGGCCCTCTCAGCCCAGAGGGCAGGGTGCTGGTACCTGTGAATGAGGGCAATCCTGCACTAGCAGAGGTGCCCCCACAAAGTCCAGATCCATTTCCCTGGACTTTGTGAGTGGAGGGATGCCATTTTATGCATGTACTAGACATAAGTCACTACCTATGTCCAGCTTCATAATGGTAACTCCAAACCTGGTCATGTTTGGTATCAGACATGTCAGAATCTTAACCCCAGTACTGTTGCAAATATTGGAAGTATGATTCCATGTACTCTGGGGACTCCTTAGAGGACCCCCAGCATTGCTACCAACAGTCTTATAGGGTTTTTTCCGGGCAGCCAAGCTGCAGCCACCCCACAGACAAGTTTCTGCCCTTCTGCTGCTTGATCCGATCAAGCCTAGAAAGGCAGAACAAAGGATTTCCTTTGGCAGGGGCAGGTAACACCCTCTCCCTTTGGAAATAAGTGTGACTGTCTTGGGAAGGGTAACCTATCCAAGTCACTGGTATGCTTTGAAGGGCACATTTGGTGTCCTCTGTGCAGAAACCAGTCCACACCAGTTCAGGGGCCCCCAGTCCCTGCTCTGGCGCGAAACTGGACAATGGAAAGGGGAGTGATCACTATCCTCTCCATCACCACCCCAGGGTTGGTGCTCAGAGCTCCTCCAGAGGGTCCCTGGGTTCTACCAGCTTGTTTCTGAGGTTGGCAGGGAACTCTGGGAGCATCTGAGTGGGAAGTCGAGGCAGGTGACGTCAGAGCCCCCTCCTGGTTATGTGACCAATCCCCCTTTCAGGGCTATTTAGGGTCTTTCTCTTGGGTGGGTCCTCCGATTCAGCTTACAAGACGCCAGCAGGATTCCTCTGCAACCTCCACTTTGACTTCTGGTCATTGGAACCGCAACTGAACCCTCCAGGAACCGACAGCACTGCAATCAACGAAGAAGACTCTTCTGCTACTTTGTTTCCACGGCTCCTGCCAGCTTTGCAACATTTCCCTGGTTGTGAATTCTCAGAAGGGAGCAACTCTTCTGCCTGCACACAAAGAAGAAGGAATCTCCCTTGGAGTGAAGGAGTCATTCCCCTACATCCGCAGGCACCTGCTGCAATGGCGACCGTCTGCGTTTGTCTCCTGTCATCCTGAGCTGCGTGGATCCTGCATCACAGGTGATGGTCTGGAGTAGTCCTCTTGGTCCTCTCTGCCAGCTGTCAAACTTTGGTGGAGTTTAGCCTTTGCCTTCCCATGGAGGACAGTACCCCTGTGCACTGCTTCTCTTGCAGCTGCCAAGGGTTGTTTGCATATCCTCTAAGGGATCGTCAGGTGATGTGCAGCTCGTCCCCAGCATTCCTTCCTGCGACATTCAAACCTCTGTGTGGTTCTCCTGCGGCGTGGGATCCCTTTCTGTAGTGCTGCGTGGGCTCCTCCTGCAATTTATGTGTACCTGTCCTGTGTAATTCCTGTGGGTGCTGCCTGCGACGCTGAGGATCCCCTGTAACTCCCCCTCCTGGGTTGAGTCCTCCTGGGCCTTGCTGGTCTCTAGCAGCACCGCTTTTCCACTAACCGAGAATTTGCCTTTGCCAAGGCTTGTCGGTGGAATTCCTGTACCGACATCCGTCTTGCAATCTTCACTCCAACGTGGGGCATCTTCTGCATCCATCAGGAACTCTTCTGTGGCTACAGGGCTGCAGTGCTGACATGTTCTTCCTCACCATCGAATAACTCCTGCAAATACAGCTGGGTGGGTAGTAACTCCTTCTCCACCTGGACTCCACTGTGACTCTTGGAGTTGGTCCCCTCTCTCCACAGGTCTTCCTTCTTCAGGAATCCACCGCTGGTTTCTTGCAGTCTTGTCTGGGTGTCTTCTTTTCTTCTTTTTCCCCCTTTTGGGTGGTTTGGAGAAAATCCAGTGATTTACTCCTTCTTTCCTGGTCTCTGGCAGTATTGTGTTACTTACCGCTGTGGTTTTCTAGTACTTCCATCTCATCTCTACACATTCCACTTACCTATGTGGGAGTCCTGTGTTCGCATTCCATTTTTTAGTATATGGTTTGGGCTCCCCCTAGGGTCACTATTTGTTATTGCTATTTGAACAGTTTTCTAACCTTTTCTCCGCCTATTTCTGATTCCTAGTGTATATATTTAGTGTAATACTTACTTCCTATTGGAGGGTTGTCCTTCTAGTATTTTATGGTATTGTGTTCCAAAAATAAAGTACCTCGCTTTTTGTACAACTGAGTGTTTTCTTTCATGTGTGTAAGTGCTCTGTGACTACAGTGGTATTGCATGATCTTCAAAAGCCTTAGCTCTGCATCCACAGATACCTCTAGAGAGCTTGCTTCTAAGCACTGTCTACACTTCAATAAGAGGGGATACCTGAACCTGGTATAAGGTGTAAGTGCCTTGGGTACCCACCACACACAAGGCCAGTTTCCTACAGTTAATATTCGAACCATACTATTCATAGTTCCAGAGCGTGCTTTGATAGCAGTAATCTGTGAAGTGACTGAATCATTGTGGCAACTCAGATATACAGCTAGATTACTCAGTCTCTCTTTTTTTATAGAACTATGTTGGTGTATGCTCCTGCTGCAGAACAACCAAAGCTTGGTCGAACTAGAGAAGAAATGTCAGAGGTAACTAGTTATAATTTTTGATGGTTTATGAAAATGTGTATGTTAGAATTGCACTAAGAGTATGGGTTAGTAGCAGTGTCATAGAGGCGCGGAAAGGTCTGAGAACGTGCATTCTCGATTTCTAATTGTCATGAATGTTCATGTGAATGTGGTTTTGCAATTTGCCTGAACATTGGGTAGTGAACATCCCCCTCAAGTATTCTTCAAAAATGTAGATTGCTGGACCTAATCGCAGTGTGTTTTGAAGTCCTTATTAAAGTCATTATAGGTTTGATTTGTGATATACCCTCTTGTACAGTGTTTCCCAAACTGTGGGTTGTGACCCACTGGTAGGTCCTGAGCTGAAGTTTAGTGATTTGCGAAATTTCAGTCAATTAAGTTGCCTTTAAATGCTGTATTTATCTTGTCCCATTAGCTCTGCTTTAAATACGGAGGTCATATGTCAGGCTGTGTCTTCTAACAAATTCCTACTTATTTAGTAATGTTTACAAACTCCTCTCAATTTTCAGTCTGAGAAAGAAGTGGAGGGTGTGACAATCTTGCTGAGGTTCAGAAAGTGTGTAAAGAAAGGCTGTAGGATGTCATGTTTGTAACACATCACAAAATGTAAATATGTGCAATGGAACTATACACATTCAGCAGTTAGGGCAAAAAAAATGAAGCACTTTAAGAGTGACGGGAACTCTAAACAAATGAATACACTTTACTTGGTGAGGCATAAATGATTTATATTTACTGTAGCTCGATTTCCACACATTATCATTTGTGCACAATATCGTTTTATCAGTAAAACTGTCTTTGCAAATTTAGTGGCTATTTCAATGGATAATGTGCTGTCTCTAAATGTCTGACTTCTAGTTGCAGGTTCCTTACCTTTTGAGTTTCCCCAGGTGTCAGACTGGATCCAGAGATTTTTTCTTCGAGCAGTACCCCTGCAAGCCGTTAGGTGGTGTCAGTGCACTCCGCAGGCATTGCTGTGGTTGCTGTGATGATGTTGCGGTTGTATATAGGTGCCACCCTGGTACGCTGACGACAGTTGTTTTCTTTCTGCGCCAGCCTATGCGCAGAACTGGAGAAGAGCTACCCAGTCGTTTTTTGACTAACTGTGACATTTTGTCGAATTTGTTTTTGACGAGTTTTGATGTGTCGAGGGATGTCCCGTGTTCAAGCCCTGCGACTCCTGTCACCATATGATGTGATGTGCCTCTGCCAAAGTCGTGCTCTGAGTGTCGGGCCATGAACCCGAAAGCTTTGAGGGAGTGCTCCCTGAAGCTCATGGCGGCCCGACAGTCGGCTGCGTCATTTCCGATCCCATTCAAGAGGACGATCAGGAGACCGGTCACGGAGTCACCACCATTCTTCTCCATCCAAGTCATCTGGACATTCGGGTAAGAAGAAGTTGTAGAAAGCAAAACATTCTTCAACTTCGCCCCGTCGCTCTTACGACGTGACGCAGGAAGAAGGTCGACGGTCTAGGCCTCCATCTTAGGAGCCTCAGTGTGGATCCGCTCCGCAACTCTCTGAATTTCCGGGAGCCGGGACTACCCATGCCCAACTAAAGGAGTTCTATGAGGCCATGCGCCTCATATTTGGGCAACCTGACCCATCTTCGGTGCCTTCAGGCCCAGGGGAGTCGGTGAATGCCCCCTCGGGTACAAAGTCAGCGACTTCGGTCCCGACTCCGGAGGGCACCTCAGGATCCGCTTCTGGATCTGTCCCGACGCCGGTCGTGCCAACGTGACCTTCCCCAGCGTCGGGTCAGATGTCGACACTACCTGTGCCGATTGGGCCCACAATTGATGTCGATCCTATACTCATTTCCGACGACCCGGAGCCGGAACGACATCGCTCGAAGCCGATACTGTTTTCCATGGGCTCTGCTGTGCCCAGGGTTGATCCTAAAGCCTATTACTATGGTTATGGGTATGGGGATAGTGTAGAGGGGTTGCTGCACCCTTTCAAAGACCAGCTTGAACCTGAACTGGACTGGGTACAGGATTCGGTGATGCCAGTGGGTTGGACACCTCCCCTGACACTGGCATGTTTTCTCCCCGTACCGTGGCTACGGAGGAGGGAGCGTCAAATTCTATAGTGGTGATAAGGGCTGCTGAGGTTTTGAACCTCGAATTCCTTCTGTGGAGGTTAGGCCTAACCTCCTGACCGAAGTGCTTCAGCCTGGGGCCTCCTACTCGGAACCCCTTCTTCCCTTCAACGAAGCACTTACAGACATCCTACTGGGGACCTGGTCCAAACCCAGCACAGGGGCTCCTGTGAATAGGAAAATTGCCCGCTGCCATCACCCTGTGCCAAATGACCCAAATTTCCTTACCCAAAACCCTATTCCTGAAAGCCTTGTTATCCAGGCTTCTTCATACTCTGGCGCATTCCGTACCGCTCCTCCGGACAGGGAATCAAAAAGACTGGACAGCTTAGGGAAGAAGATGTTTTCTTCTGCCAGTCTAGCGCTGCAGTCTTTGAGCACCGCATGCATTTTGGGCCGCTGTTTCCATACTCTGGGATACAGTCACGCAAGTGCTGCCCCAAGTTCTGGAAGAGGCCCGGAATGTTCTCTCCCAAGCCATGACAGATGGCAGAGACGCAACCTAGTTCATGATCCGTTGGATGCGACCAACTCATTAGGCAGAACGGTTGCATCGATGGTGGCACTGAGATGCCACGCCTGGTTGAGGACATCTGGCTTTTTTGGGGAATGTCCAGCAATCTTTGATGGACATGCCCTTTGATGGAACTCATCTCTTCAGAGACACGGCTAACTCTGTGCTTGAGCGCTTTAAGGATTCCCGGGCTGCGGCTCGGTCCCTTGGCCTTACAGCTGCTCCTCGCCCACCTCAGTCCGCCTCTTGCTCCTTTCATGGCTACTAAAGGGGCACCCAACTGCGTCCATTTCCACAGAGCCACCGACCCATGCATGATGCACAGCCCCTACGTGAACGCAAGATCCACTGACCTAGTGAATCAGGGAGTCAGCGGGCAGCCCAGTCCAGCCCCCCACCCCCTCTGCTTTAAAACTTTCCTAGTCCGTTGGGACATGTGGGACAAGTTGGTGGAAGAATTTGTCATCATGTGCCCCTCTGGGGAATCCATTACCATGAACAGGTGGGTTCTACAGATCGTCCGAAGACTTTGAGACTTCTCCAACCTTGCCACCATCATTCGATCACCTGTCTGAGGATCATTTGCCACTTCTCTGCGAAGAAGTCAAGGCTCTACTGGCCAAGGGAGCCATAGAGAGGGTCCCTGCGCCAGAAGTAAGTGGTGGTTGCTATTCCCGCTACTTTCTGGTACCCAGAAAGGACAAGGGTCTTCGCACTATCCTAGTCCTCCGGTCCCTCAATCTCTTCCTCAAGAAAGAAAAGTTCAAGATGTTTACGCTGGCTCAGGTCCTTTCCGCCCAGGACCCTGGAGACTGGATGGTTGCGTTGGACTTGCAGGATGCCTACTTCCATATTCCCATTCTCCCGGCCCATAGGCGTTACCTACGATTCCTGGTAGATCACAAGCACTTCAGTTCACTGTGCTCCCTTTTGGCCTTACCATTGCCCCTTGGGTGTTCACGAAAGTGATAGTAGTGGTTGCAGCTCATCTGCACAGGTAGGGGTCCCAGTCTTCCCATACCTCAACGACTAGCTGTTGAAGGCGGATACGCTCCAAAAAGTCGTCTCCCATCTCCAGACTATGGCGAACATTCCGCATTCGCTGGGGCTTACTATCAACGTTCCAAAGTCACACTTGACTCCCTCTCAGATGCACCCTTTCATCTGAGGTGTTCTGGACTCATGAAAAGCGAATCTATTGTATTCAGGCTGTGATACCGATGTTTCAGCCTCTGTCCTCGATTTCGGTGAGAATGACTCTGAGGTTGCTGGGCCTCATGGCCTTCTGCATCCTGCTGGGTCAAAAGGCCCGTTGGCATATGCTGGCTCTGCAGTGGGACCTGAAATTCTAGTGGGCGCAGTATCAGGGGAGACTCTCCAACAAAGTCCAGATCTCGGAAGGAACTGCGAAAGATCTTTAGTGGTGGCTAACGAATCAAGATTGGGTCAAAGGCAGATCCCTCCCCTTTCACCAAACAGACATCACAGTAGTGACAGATGCATCACTCCTGGGCTGGGGCAGCCACATGGGAGAGGCGGAGATCAGAGGCTTCTGGTCTCCGGCAGAAACTGGGCTTCATATCAATCTATTGGAGTTCCATGCGATTCGACTAACATTGAAAGGATTTCTTCCCTCTTTCAAATGGAAAGCAGTGCAAGTGTTCACGGACAACACCACCGCCATGATGTACTGCAGCAAACAAGGCGGATTGGGGTCGTGGACGCTTTCTCAAGAGGCCCTTCGTCTCTGGATTTTGCTGGAACATCAGGACATTTTCCTGGTGGTTCAACATCTGGCGGGCTCCTTGAACGCCAGAGCAGATGAACTCAGCAGACGATGCATAGTCGATCATGAATAGAGTCTCCATCCAGAGGTGATGCAAGGTCTCTTTCAACAGTGTGGAGAGCCTTGGTTAGATCTCTTCGCCTCCGCAGAGAAAGCGCAATGTCAGATGTTTCGCATGTTGGAGTTTCCAAGGCGGCACTCGCTCAGCAATGCCTTTTGTCTCAAGTGGACTTCAGGCCTCCTGTACGCCTTTCTGCCCATACCACTTCTGCCCAGACTTCTGAAGAAGATCAGGCAAAACTGGGCCCAAGTTATCTTGGTGGCTCCGGACTGGGCACGAAAAGTCTGGTATCCCGAGCTCTTGAGCATGGCCATAGCTCCTACGATCATCCCGCCCATTTGGGAGGATCTTCTGTTGCAGCAGCAGGAGACGGTTATCCACCGAACCTGGCGTGGAGATTGAGCGGCAACAGTTGACGACTTTTGACTTTCCACCCGAAGAATGTAATGTCATCTTGGCAGCCAGGTGCCCCTCCACCAAAATGGTATACGCCTGTCATTGGAAAAAATTTGTGGCGTGGTGTATCGACAATTCGATCCTCTCTCTGCACCTCTTTCTGAAGTTCTGCTCTTTGTCCTCTCTCTTGCCCAACAGGGCTCTGCCTTGGGCACCCTCAAGGGCTATCTTTCTGCTATCTCTGCCTTCCTGACACGACCTGACCAACCTTATTTATTTAAATCTCCCATTGTAGGGAGGTTTCTCAAAGGCCTCACACATCTCTTCTCACCTATCCCATTTATTATGCGCCAATGGGATTTAAATTTAGTCCTCGCATATCTGATGTGCACTCCATTCGAGCCGCTTCATAGCTGCCCTTTTTGGCTCCTAACTATCAGGACTGCCTTCTTGGGTGCCATTACCTCTGCTCGCAGGGTAGGTGAGCTCAAAACTCTGTCATCTAAACCACCTTTTCTGGAAGTACATCCTCACAAAGTGGTACCCCGTACTAGGGCTTCTTTTCTCCCTAAAGTAGTAGCACCCTTTCATGTAGGTCAATTCATCACCTTGCCTACCTTTTACCCACCCCTACATCCCTGACAGGCAGAGGAGAGACTCCACTACCTGGACCCAAAAAGAGCATTGGCGTTCTACGTTGATCGTACTCCAGACTTCCGGGTGGACGATCAACTCCTTGTGAGATAAGTGGGGGTGAAGAAAGGGAAGGCGGTGCAAAAGAGAACCATTTCACAATGGGTCCTCCTATGCATCAAAATGTGCTACGCTTTGGCATAGAAGCAACCCCTGAGGGTCAACTAGAGCAACTGCAGATACCACAGCATTAGCACGAGGCGTTCCAGTCCTGGATATCTGTCAGGCAGCCACGTGGGCATCTCTGCACACGTTCATCAAGCACTACTGTGTGGACTGTCAGGTTCGTAGGGACGGCTACTTTGGGCGTTCGGTCCTACAGGACTTCCTGATGTGATCTTGGTTTGCAGCCCACCTCCGGGGATGGTATTGCTCGGGTATCTATTCAAAAGGTAAGAAATCTGCAACTAGAAGTCTCTTTCAGATGTTCATGTTACTAACCTTCGGTAACAATATATCTGGTAGAGACATATTCTAGCTGCAGATTCCTTACCGACCCGCCCATCCTCCCCACTCTGCTAACTGATTTCTAGGGGTGCTTCTGGCGTGGAAAGTCGTGAAAAGAAACTGACGTCAGCGCGCCGGGGTGTTGCCTATATACGACAGAGACGTCATTACGGCGAGCACAACGCCACCGACGCCCGCGGGGTCGACTGACGGTGTGCAGAGGTACTGCTTGAAGAAAAAGTCTACGGATACAGTCTGATCCCTGGGGGAATTCAAAAGATAATGAATCTGCAACTGGAATATGTCTCTACCAGATATATAGTTACTGAAGGTAAGTAACTTTTTTACGTCTGCATGCCTGTCATTTGCAGCCTGTGTGAAAAGGTGCATACACACTTTCACTGCTTGTCACTACACTTGGTCACCCAAAGGGCAGGGTGCAGGTCCCTGTATGTGTGTGGGCACCGCTGCATGAGCAGAGATGTCCTACGAACCCCCGTTCCAATTTCCTGGACTTCGTAAGTGCAGGAAAGCCATTTCAGCTATGTACTGGCCACTGGTCACTTACCTGTGGTCCAGCTACATAATGGTAACTCCGAACCTGGGCATGTTAGGTGTCAGACATATCAGAATCATACCCCAATACTGAATCCAGTATTGGTGGCATGATTCCATCCACTCTGAGGGTTCCTTAGAGGATCCCCCAGTTCTACTCCTACCAGTCTTCCAGGGTCTGCGGGCAGTTTGTGCTACTGCAACCCCACCCCACCCCAACCTCCCAATACATGGTTCTACCCTCCTGCTGCTTGACCAGCTCAAGCACAGGACATCAGACCAAAGGATTTCCTGTAGGAGAGGGGTGCAACCTCCTGTCCTTTGGAAATAGGGTTTTACTGGGCTGGGGAAGGGTAACCTTCCCACACCACTGTGCTGCTTTGAAGGACACATTTGGTGCCCTCTGTAGGAAGCTGGCTCTGTATATACTATCTCAAAGTGAGAGCTAGTTTGCACAGAGTCCAGGGGTTCCCCTTAGAGTTTGATAGTGGCAATAATAGATAATACTAATATTCTGTTTGTGGTAGTGTGGCGAGCAGTAGGCTTATCGTAGGGTAGTGTCAAGGATTTGTTCTACACACACAGGCGATAAACGGGAACACACACTCAAAGACTTAACTCCAGGCCAATAGCTTTTTAAATAGAAATACATTATCTTAATTTATTTTAGAACCAGAAGATTCAGAATTCAAGTAAGTACATACATTTTAAGGTACTTGGCATAGGTAAATATAGAACTTTGAATGAAAAAAGTAGTGTACACAGTTTGGCATTAAATGGCAATAAGCTATTTTAAAAGCGGACACTGCAAAATTCAACAGTTCCTGGGGAGCTAAGTAAAGGTTAGTTGGTCAGGGAGGTAAAGCACTTACAAATTTAGTCTCTGGGGCATAGGCAGCCCACTGTTGGGGATTCAAGTCAACCCCAAACACCCAGCACCAGCAACTCACGGCAGGTCAGGTGCAGCGGTCAAAGCAGAGCCCAAATAACATAGGCACCTATGGAGACTAGGGGTGCTCCGGTTCCAGTTTGTTAGCAGGCAAGTACCTGCGTCTTCAGGGAGCAGACAAGGGGGGTTTTGTTGAGCACTGTGGGGGTCCCAAGCAGGCACATAAAATACACCCTCAGTGGCACAGGGGTGGCCGGGTGCAGTGTGTAAACAAGGCCTCGGGTTTTGTATTGGTTTCAATGGAGGGACCCCTGGGTCACTCTGGCGATGCAGGCAGGGCACAGGGGGGCTTCTCTGACCAACTACAGACTGGGCAAAGATGAGGGCCACCCGCTGGTCACTCTTGCACCGGTAGTCGGTTCCTCTTGGGCCTGGGAGCTACGGGTGCAGTGCTTCTTCGAGGCATCGGGCTCTTTGTTACCAGGCAGTCACGGTCAGGGGGATCCTCTGGATTCTCTCTGCAGGCGTCGCTGTGGGGGTGCCGGGAGGTCGTCTCAGAGTGGACATGTCGTGGGAGTCGCCTGGGGGTCTTCTCTGCGCTGCTGGTTTCTCTGGACACGGGCCGGGGGTGTCAGGTGCAGAGTGTTGGGGACTCCCGATTCAGGAGTGAGGTAGGAGTCCCTTTAATGATGGTTTCTTCTTGGTTGTTTTGGACAGAGCCGCTGTCCACGGAGTTTCATGGTCCTTTGGGTTGCAGGGCAGTCCTAAGTCTGCAGAGGTCACTGGTCCTGCTGGATGTGTTGCTTGTTGCAGGTTCTTTGAATCTTTAGACAGGCCAATAGGGCTGGGGCCAAAGCAGTTGTCGTCTACTTCTCTGCAGGGGTTTTTAGGTCAGCAGTCCTTCTTCTTGTTAGGTCGTCAGGAATCTGATTTCCTGGGTTTAGGGTCACCCATAAATTCTAGATTTACGGGTGTGTTTAGGGCTGGAGGGCAGTAGCCAATGGCTACAGTCCGGAAGGGTGGTTACACCCTCCTGGTGCCTCCTCCCTTTGGAGAGGGGGGCACATCCCTAATCCTACTGGGCTGAATCCTCCAAAGCAAGATGGAGGATTTTCTAAGGAAGGGGTCATCTCAGCTCCCGACACCTTAGGGGTTGTCCTGGCTAGAGGGTGACTCCTCCTTGTTTTTCTCATTAGCACCTCCGGACTTGCCGCCAAACGTGGGGGCTGTGTCCGGGAGGCGGGCATCTCCACTAGCTGGAGTGCCCTGGGGCGTTGTAACACCAGGCTTGAGCGTTCGAGGCTCACCACCAGGTGTTACAGTTCCTGCAGGGGGAGGTGTGAAGCACCTCCACCCAGGACAGGCTTTGTTCCTGGTCACAGAGTGCACAAAGGCGCTCACCCCATGTGGCTAGAAACTAGTCTGAAAGTGGCAGGCTGGCAGAGACCGGCCAGCCTAGCACTAGCAGTTAATCTGGCATGCAGGGGGCATCTCTAAGATGCCCTCTGTGTGCATTTCTCAATAAATCCCACACTGGCATCAGTGTGGATTTATTATCCTGAGAAGTTTGATACCAAACATCCCAGTATTCAGTGTAGCCATTATGGAACTGTAGAGTTCGTGTTTGTCAAACTCCCAGACCATATACTCTATATGGCTACCATGTACTTACAATGTCTAAGAATTGGCTTATACACTGTAGGGGCATAGTGCTCATGCAGCTATGCCCTCACCTGTGTTACTGTGCACCCTGCCTTAGATCTTTAAGGCTTGCTAGAGGGGTGACTTAACTATGCCACAGGCAGTGGTTTGTGGGCATGGCACTGTGAGGGGAGTGCCATGTTGACTTAGTATGTTTCTCCCCACCAGCACACACAAGCTGTGAGGCAGTGTGCATGTGCTGAGTGAGTGGTCCCCAGGGTAGCATAATACATGCTGCAGCCCTTAGAGACCTTCCCTGGCCACAGGGCCCTTGGTTTCAGGGGTACCAGTTACAAGGGACGTATCTGTGTGCCAGGGGTGTGCTAATTGTGGAGGCAAAGGTACAGTTTTAGGGAAATAACACTGGTGCTGGGGCCTGGTTAGCAGGGCCCCAGCACACTTTCAATCAAAGTTGGCATCAACAAAAGGCAAAAAGGTAGGGAGTAACCATGCCAACAGTGGCATTTTCCTACACAACCCCCGTCCTCAAGCAAAAGAGGATGAGACTAACCTTTCCCAAGAGAGCCTTCATTTTCCAAGTGGAAGAACCTCGAAAGGCCATCTGAATTGGCATGGGCAGTCCCAGGTCTGTGTTCCACTACAAGGTCCATTCCCTGTAGGGATATGGACCACCTAAACAGTTAAGGGTTCTCTCCTTTCATTTGCATGAGCAATATGAGAGGTCTGTGGTCAGTTTGAACTATAAAGTGAGTACCAAACAGGTATGGTCTCAACTTTTTCAGTGACCAAACCACAGCAAAGGCCTCCCTCTCAATGGCAATCCAACGCTGCTCCCTGGGGAGTAATCTCCTGCTAATAAAAGCAACAGGTCTGGTCAAGGCCATCATCATTGGTTTGAGACAGGACTGCTCCTATCCCATGTTCAGAGGCATCTGTCTGCACAATGAATTGCTTGGAATAATCTGGAGCTTTCAGAACTGGTGCTGAGCACATAGCTCCTTTCAGGGTGTCAAAGGCCTTTTGACAGTCCAAGGACCAGTTAACCTTCTTGGTCATCTTTTTGGAGGTGAGTTCTGTGAGGGGAGTCATTATGGATCCATATCCCTTCACAAGCCTCCTATGGTATCCAGTCAAGCCAAGGAATACCCTGACTTGAGTCTGGGTTTTTGGAGCTTCCCAGTCCAGACTTGTCTGGATCTTGGGTTTTAATGGTTGCACTTGGCCTCCACCTACAAGGTGTCCCAAGTGAACCACTGTACCCTGCCCTATCTGACATTTGGATGCCTTGATAGAGGCCTGCTGCTTGCAGAGCCTGCAAAACCTTCTACAGATGGACCAGGTGATCCTGCCAGTTGGAGCTAAAGACAGCAATATCATCTAGATATGCTGCACTAAAGGACTCCAAGCCAGCAAGGACTTCATTCACCAACCTTTGGAAGGTGGCAGGGACATTCTTTAAGCCAAAGGGCATAACATTAAACTGATAATGCCCATCAGGTGTAGAGAATGCTGCTTTTTCTTTTGCTCCAGTTGCCATTTTGATTTGCCAGTATCCGGCTGTCAAGTCAAAGGTACTTAAGAATTTGGCTGCACCTAATTTGTCAATCAGTTGATCTGCTCTTGATATGGGCTGAGCATCTGTCTTGGTGACAGAGTTGAACCCTCTATAGTCCACACAAAACCTCATCTCTCTCTTTCCATCCTTGGTGTGAGGTTTGAGGAGCAAGACCACTGGGCTAGCACAGGGACTGTCAGAGTGCTCTATCACTCCCAATTCCAGCATCTTGTGGACTTCCACTTTGATGCTTTCCTTGACTTGGTCAGACTGTCTGAATGTTTTGTTTTTGACAAGTAAACTGTCTCCTGTGTCCACATCATGGGTACACATATGTGTCTGACCAGGGGGTCAAAGAAAAGAGCTCAGCAAACTGCTGTAGGACTTGCCTGCAGTCAGCTTGTTGTTGGTCAGAGAGGGTGTCTGAATAGACAACTCCATCTACTGATCCGTCTTTAGGGTCAGTTGAGAGGCGGTCAGGGAGAGGTTCTGCTTCCTGATCCTCATCAGTAACCATCAACATGGTTATGTCTGCCCTGTCATTGTAGAGTTTAAGGCGGTTAACATGGATCACCCTCTTGGGTGTCCTGCTAGTGCCCAGATCCACTAGTTAAGTGGCCTTACTCTTCTTTTCTAGCACTGGGTAAGGGCCACTCCATCTGTCCTGGAGCGCCCTGGGAGCCACAGGCTCCAAAACCCAGACTTTCTGCCCTGGCTGAAATTCAACCATTGCAGCCTTTTGGTCATACCACAACTTCTGGAGCTGTTGGCTGGCCTCAAGGTTTTTTTTTTTTGCCTTTTCCATGTACTCTGCCATCCTGTAGTGGAGGCCAAGTACATAGTCCACTACATCTTCTTTAGGCTCATGGAGAGGTCTTTCCCAACCTTCTTTTACAAGTGCCATTGATCCCCTTACAGGATGGTCAAACGGAAGCTCAAAGGGGCAAAACCCTACTCCCCCCTGTGGCACCTCTCAGTAGGCGAAAATAAGACATGGCAGGAGGACATCCCATCTCCTTTTGAGTTTTTCAGGGAGCCCCATGATCATGCCCTTCAGTGTCTTGTTAAATCTCTCCACAAGACCATTGGTTTGTGGATGGTATTGTGTGGTGAAATTGTAAGTAACCCCACACTCATTCCACATATGTTTCAGGTAAGCTAACATGAAGTTGGTACCTCTGTCAGAAACCACCTCCTTAGGAAAACCCACTCTGGTAAAGATACCTATGCAGGGGCAGTAGTCGACCTAAGAGGAATTGCCTCAGGGTAGCTGGTAGCATGATCCACTACTATCAGTATATATTGGTTCCCTGATGCTCTGGGAGGTTCAAGTGGACCCACTATGTCCAATCCAGCCCTCTCAAAGGGAACCCCCACCACTGGAAGGTGTATGAAGGGGGCCTTTGGATGGTCACCTGTCTTGCTACTTGCTTGGCAGGTGACACAGGAGCTGCAAAACTCCCTTACCTTCTGGGACATATTGGGCCAATAGAAATAGTTGACTAACCTCTCCCAAGTCTTGGCTTGTCCCAAATGTCCAGCAAGGGGCATTCATGGGCTAAGTTGAGGATGAACTCTCTAAACTCCTGAGGCACTTCCACACCCCTAGTGCCACCAGGTTTGGGATCTCTTGCCTCAGTGTAAAAGAGTCCATCCTCCCAATAGACCCTGTGGGATCCACGGACACTTCCATTTTCTTGCTCAGCTGCTTGTTGTCTTAGGCATTCAAGAGTGGGACAAGTCTTTTGTCCCTGGCACAGCTATTCCCTTGAGGGTCCCCCTGGGCCCAAGAGCTCTACCTGATCAGGCTCCAGCTCCATGGACTGAGTTCCCTCAGGTGATAGGACATCCTCCTGAGAAGAGAGGTCCTGTTCCTTTTGCTATATAGAAGGTGGTCCCCCAATCTTCTTACCTTTTCTCTTGGAAGGTTGGTCCATTATTACAGACTCTCACACTTCTTGTTCATCCTGTGCTCTTCTTTGTGCTCTTGTCTTAACACACACCAGTTCAGGGATACCCAGCATGGCTGCATGGGTCTTGAGCTCTACCTCAGCTCATGCTGAGGACTCCAGATTATTCCCTAGCAAACACTCCCACCTGTTTCAAGCCAGTAACCCCTCCCCATTGTAAAATCACAATTGCCATGGGATAGACTTTAGTTTCATTGTCAGCACTGGTGACTGGATATGTCTGTCCAGCCAGATACTGTCCAGGGGAATCCAGTGTGTCTGTCACCATGGTGACACTGGCACCTGTATCCTTCAGGGCTTCTACCTTATTCCTATTTGTCAAGAGTTGCTGCCTGTATTTTTGCATGTTAGGCGGCCAGGCAGCTAGTGTGGCTAAGTCCACCCCACCCTCTGTCACTGAAGTAGCTTCAGTGTGAACCCTGATTTGCTCTGGGCACACTGTTGATCCCACCTGGAGACTGGCTATTACAGTACTAACTGGAGTAGTTGTTGTTGTGGGACTTTTCTTGGGACAGGCCTTGTCTCCAGTTTGGTGTCCATGCTGTCTACAGTTGTGACACCAGGCCTTCTTGGGATCAAAGTTTTTACCCTTATACCCATTTGTGGACTGTGAAGAGGCTCGGGCCCACCCTCCTGAGCAGGTTTTTGGGGCTCTTGAGAAGACTCTTTGTTTTTGTCCTTGGATGTCTCACCACCCTTCCCCTGGGGAGGCTTTGTGTCCCCTTTCTTTTGGTCACCCCCTGTTGAAGTCTTGGTCACCCTTGTCTTGACCCAGCGGTCTGCCTTCTTTCTCAATTCTTGGGGAGAAATTGTTCCTAAGTCTATCAGATGTTGATGCAGTTTATCATTGAAGCAATTACTTAACAGATGTTCTTTCATAAATAAACTATACAGCCCATCATAGTCACTTACTCCACTGCCAGTTATCCAACCATCTAGTGTTTTGACTGAGAAGTCAACAAAATAAACCCAGGTCTGGCTCGAGGTTTAGTGAGCCCCCTGAACCTAATTCTATACTCCTCAGTTGAGAA
This sequence comes from Pleurodeles waltl, assembly GCF_031143425.1. Lineage (NCBI taxonomy): Eukaryota > Metazoa > Chordata > Amphibia > Caudata > Salamandridae > Pleurodeles > Pleurodeles waltl. Next base: position 428,833,382 of record NC_090444.1, read on the forward strand.
TCAGGGTAGCCTTCATGAGGTCATAGGATTCCGCATCCTTACCAGACAGTGTGAGGAGTCTATCCCTACACTTACCAGTGACAAGTTCCACAGGAGAGCTCCTTACTTTTCTGGTTACACAAGCCCTCTCAAAAGCTGTGAACTATCTGGTGATGTCATCAACTTCTTCATATTTAGTTACAATCCCTTTGGGGATTTTTAGGATGTCCGTGTTCTCTCTGACCCAATTTTATTGCTGCCATCATTTATGGGTGTTAAACCCATTTTTTTTTCTTTCCCTTTCTATAGCTAGGAGCTGTTTCTCCAAAGCTAATCTTGGCCGTCCTTGCTAGAAGGATGTCCTCTTCATTGAGGCTGCCCTCAATGCTTACAGAGGGACCAGACTCCCCTGTGGAAGAACCCTGCTCTCTGACTGTGATTTGTTGAGACAGGATTCCACGATCCCTATTCTCCCTAATTAGGGGGGGGGGTGAGTTCTTCCTCTTGTTCACTAACTTCTTCCCCATCTGAGGGAGGGTCCTCCAACTCAGAGGGGTGGTCCCTTGCATACTCTGCCAAGAGCTCCTGGAGCTTGGCCTTTATATGGTTGGACCCAGTTTTGATATTTTTTATCTTACAGAGAGACCTTAGCTCTGACATCCCTAGATGCAGGTAAGGGGTGAGGTTGTGTTCTATCACCATCTCATCTGTGTAACTCATTATGACTCTAAAAGTTGGAATTTCTTTTTTAGAAACTAAAAACTACTTCTAGTACTTAAATCCTAACTTTTAAAAACTTTTAAACTTAAAAGAAATGCTAACAGTGACTTTCACAAGGCCCTAGCAGGACTTTTAAAAATTTAGAAAAATAGTAAAGAAAACTCAAAAATCTGTTTCTAGTGACAATTTTTTTTAATTTTGTCGTGTGATCAGATATTGGCTGACTAGTACAGCAAATGCTAAGTCTTAGACCCCACCGCTGATCCACCAATGTAGAAAGCTGGCTCTGTATATGCTATCTCAGAGTGAGAGATAGTGTGCACAAAGTCCAGGGGTTCCCCTTAGAGGTTGATAGTGGAAATAATAGATAATACTAATGCTCTATTTGTGGTAGTGTGGTCAAGCAGTTAGGCTTATCAGAGGGTAGTGATAGGCATTTGTTGTACAAACACAGGCAATAAATGAGAACACACACTCAACGACTTAACTCCAGGCCAGTAGGTTTTTATATAGAAAATTATTATTTTCTTAATTTATTTTAGAACTACAAGATTCAGAATTCAAGTAAGTTCATAAATTGTAAGGTACTTGGCATAGGTAAATATAGAACTTTGAATGAAAACAGTAATGTACACAGTTTGGTATAAAATGGTAATGAGCTATTTTAAAAGTGGACACCAGTGCAAAATTCAGCAGTTCCTGGTGGCGGTAACTAAAGGTTAGTTTGTCAAGTAAGTAAAGCACTTACAAGTTCAGAATCCGGGGCATAGGCAGCCCACCGTTGGGGGTTCAAGTCAACCCCAAACACCCAGCACCAGCAACACAGGGCTTGTTAGGTGGAGAGGTCAAGGAGGAGCCCAAATAACATAGGTGCCTATGGAGACTAGGGGTGCTCCGGTTCCAGGCTGCTAGCAGGTAAGTGCCTGTGTCCTCGGGGAGCAGACCAGGGGGGTTTTGTAGAGCACTCGGGGGGGAGGAGCAGATCCCAAACAGGCACACAAAATACACCCTCAGCGGCACAGGGGCAGCCGGGTGCAGTGTGTGAACAAGGCATCAGGTTTTGTATTGGATTCAATGGAGGGACCCAGGGGTAACTCTGGCGATGCAGGCTGGGGACATGGTGCTTCACTGGCCAGCCACTGACTGGGCAAAGATGAGGGCCACCTGCTGGTCACTCCTGCACCGATAGTTGGTTCCTCTTCAGCACTTCTTCCAGGCACCTGGCTCTTTGTTACAGAGTAGTCGCAGTCACAGGGATCCTCTGGATTTGTCTCTGCAAGTGTCGCTGTGGGGGTTCAGGGAGGTCATCTCAGGGTGGACACGTCGTGGGAGTCGCCTGGGGGTCTTTGCTGCAGTGTTGGTTTCTCTGGACACGGGCCGGGGGCGTCGGGTGCAGAGTGTTGGGGACTCATGCTTCACGATTGAGGTGGGAGTCCCTTTAAAGATCTTTCTTCTTGGTTGTTTTGGACAGAGCCACTGTCCACTAGAGTTTCTTGTTCCTTTGGGTTGCAGGGCAGTCCTCTGAGTCGGAAGAGGTCACTAGTCCTGCTGGATGCGTCGCTGTTGCAGGGTCTTTGAATCTGGAGACAGATTCGGTAGTGCCGGGGCCAAAGCAGTTGTTGTCTCCTGCTCTGCGGTGGTTTTCAGGTCAGCAGTCCTTCTTCTTGTTAGGTCGTCAGGAATCTGATTTCCTGGGCTTAGGCTCACCCCAAAATTCTATATTTAGGGGTGTGTTTAGGGCTGGTGGGCAGTAGCCAATGGCTACTGTCCCTGAGGGTGGCTACACCTTCCTTGTGCCTCCTCCCTTTGGGCAGGGGGTACATCCCTAATCCTATTGGGCTAAATCCTCCATGCCAAGATGGAGGATTTTCCAAGGGAGGGGTCACCTCAGCTCTGGACACCTTACGGCTGTCCTCCCTGGAGGGTGATGACTCCTTGTTTTTCTCATTATCTTCTCTGGACTTGCCGCCAAAAGTGGGGGCTGTGTCTGGGGGGCAGGCATCTCCACGAGCTGGAGTGCCCTGGAGCTTTGTAACTCCAGGCTTGAGTCTTTGATACTCACCGCCAGGTGTTACAGGTCCTGCAGGGGGAGGTGTGAAGCACCTCTTCCTAGGACAGGCTTTGTTCCTGGTCACAGAGTGCACAAAGGTACTCACCCCATGTGGCCAGAAACTAGACTGGAAGTGGCAGGCTGGCAGAGACCGATTAGCCTAGCACTAGCAGTTAGGCTGGCATGCAGGGGCCATCTCTTAAGATGCCCTCTGTGTGCATTTCTCAATAAATGTCACACTGGCATCAGTGTGGATTTATTGTGCTGAGAAGTTCGATGCCAAACTTCCCAGTATTCAGTGTTGCCATTATGGAACTGTGGAGTTCATGTTTGACAAACTCCCAGACCATATGCTCTTTATGGCTACCCTGCACTTAACAATGTTTAAGAATTGGCTTAGACACTGTAGGGGCATAGTGCTCATGCAGCTATGCCCTCACCTGTGGTATAGTGCACCCTGCCTTATGGCTGTAAGGCCTGCTAAAGGGGTGACTTACCTATGCCACAAGCAGTGGTTTGTGGGCATGGCACTGTGAGGGGAGTGCCATTTCGACTTAGTATTTTTCTCCCCACCAGAACACACAAGCTTTTAGGCAGTGTAGGAGGCTGGACTGGCTTGTAGTGAGTACCAAGGGGTACTTGCACCTTGCACCAGGCCCAGTTATCCCTTATTAGTGTATAGGGTGTCTAGCAGCTTAGGCTGATAGATAATGGTAGCTTAGCAGAGCAGCTTAGGCTGAACTAGGAGACGTGTGAAGCTACTACAGTACCACCTAGTGTCATATGCACAATATCATAAGAAAACACAGTACACAGTTATACTAAAAATAAAGGTACTTTATTTTTATGACAATATGCCAAAGTATCTTAGAGTGTACCCTCAGTGAGAGGATAGGAAATATACACAAGATATATATAGACAATAGCAAAAATATGCAGTATAGTCTTAGAAAACAGTGCAAACAATGTATAGTTACAATAGGATGCAATGGGGAAACATAGGGATAGGGGCAACACAAACCATATACTCCAAAAGTGGAATGCGAACCACGAATGGACCCCAAACCTATGTGACCTTGTAGAGGGTCGCTGGGACTATTAGAAAATAGTGAGAGTTAGCAAAATAACCCTCCCCAAGACCCTGAAAAGTGAGTGCAAAGTGCACCAAAGTTCCCCTAAGGACAAAATAGTCGTGTTAGAGGGAAAATGCAAGGAAAACACAAATCAGCAATGCAACAACGATGGATTCCTGACTGAGGGTACCTGTGGAACAAGGGGACCAAGTCCAAAAGTCACAAGCAGCTCGGAGATGGGCAGATGCCCAAGAAATGCCAGCGGTTGGTGCAAAGAAGCTCTTACTAGGCTGAAGAACTGTGAATACTGCAGGAACGACAAGGGCTAGAGACTTCCCCTTTGGAGGATGGATCCCCCACGCCTTGGAGAGTCGTGCAGAAGTGTTTTCCCGCCGGATGGACGCCAACAAGCCTTGCTACACGCAAATCGTGCGTTTGGCGTTTTTGGACGCTGCTGGGGCCCAGGAGGGACCAGAAGGTCGCAAATTGGACCTGCAGAGAGAGGGGACGTCGAGCAAGACAAAGAGCCCTCACTGAAGCAGGTAGCACCCGGAGAAGTGCCAGAAACAGGCACTACGAGGATGCGTGAAACGGTGCTCGCCGAAGTTGCACAAAGGAGTCCCACGTCGCCGGAGACCAACTTAGAAAGTCGTGCAATGCAGGTTAGAGTGCCGTGGACCCAGGCTTGGCTGTGCACGAAGGATTTCCGCCGGAAGTGCACAGGGGCCGGAGTAGCTTGCAAAGTCGCGGTTCCCAGCAATGCAGCCCAGCGAGGTGAGGCAAGGACTTACCTCCACCAAACTTGGGCTGAAGAGTCACTGGACTGTGGGGGTCACTTGGACGGTGTCACTGGATTCGAGGGACCTCGCTCGTCGTGCTGAGAGGAGACCCAAGGGACCGGTAATGCAGCTTTTTGGTGCCTGCGGTTGCAGGGGGAAGATTCCGTCGACCCACGGGAGATTTCTTCGGAGCTTCTGGTGCAGAGAGGAGGTAGACTACCCCCACAGCATGCACAAGCAGGAAAACAGTCGAGAAGGCGGCAGGATCAGCGTTACAGAGTTGCAGTAGTCGTCTTTGCTACTATGTTGCAGGTTTGCAGGCTTCCAGCGCGGTCAGCGGTCGATTCCTTATCAGAAGGTGAAGAGGGAGATGCAGAGGAACTCGGCTGAGCTCATGCATTCGTTATCTGACGTTTCCCCAGAGACAGAGACCCTAAATAGCCAGAAAAGAGGGTTTGGCTACCTAGGAGAGAGGAAAGGCTACTAACACCTGAAGGAGCCTATCACAAGGAGTCTCTGACGTCACCTGGTGGCACTGGCCACTCAGAGCAGTCCAGTGTGCCAGCAGCACCTCTGTTTCCAAGATGGCAGAGGTCTGGAGCACACTGGAGGAGCTCTGGACACCTCCCAGGGGAGGTGCAGGTCAGGGGAGTGGTCACTCCCCTTTCCTTTGTCCAGTTTCGCGCCAGAGCAGGGGCTAAGGGGTCCCTGAACCGGTGTAGACTGGCTTATGCAGAATTGGGCACCTCTGTGCCCAACAAAGCATTTCCAGAGGCTGGGGGAGGCTACTCCTCCCCTGCCTTCACACCATTTTCCAAAGGGAGAGGGTGTCACACCCTCTCTCAGAGGAAGTTCTTTGTTCTGCCATCCTGGGCCAGGCCTGGCTGGACCCCAGGAGGGCAGATGCCTGTCTGAGGGGTTGGCAGCAGCAGCAGCTGCAGTGAAACCCCAGGAAGGGCAGTTTGGCAGTACCAGGGTCTGTGCTACAGACCACTGGGATCATGGAATTGTACCAACAATGCCAGGATGGCATAGAGGGGGCAATTCCATGATCATAGACATGTTACATGGCCATATTCGGAGTTACCATGGTGAAGCTACATATAGGTAGTGACCTATATGTAGTGCACGCGTGTAATGGTGTCCCCGCACTCACAAAGTTCAGGGAATTGGCTCTGAACAATGTGGGGGCACCTTGGCTAGTGCCAGGGTGCCCTCACACTAAGTAACTTTGCACCTAACCTTTACCAGGTAAAGGTTAGACATATAGGTGACTTATAAGTTACTTAAGTGCAGTGTAAAATGGCTGTGAAATAACGTGGACGTTATTTCACTCAGGCTGCAGTGGCAGGCCTGTGTAAGAATTGTCAGAGCTCCCTATGGGTGGCAAAAGAAATGCTGCAGCCCACAGGGATCTCCTGGAACCCCAATACCCTGGGTACCTCAGTACCATATACTAGGGAATTATAAGGGTGTTCCAGTAAGCCAATGTAAATTGGTAAAAATGGTCACTAGCCTGTCAGTGACAATTTGGAAGTAATGAGAGAGCATAACCACTGAGGTTCTGGTTAGCAGAGCCTCAGTGAGACAGTTAGGCACCACACAGGGAACATATACATGCACACCTATGAGCACTGGGGCCCTGTGTGACAGGGTCCCAGTGACACATACATATAGGCCACAAACTTATGAGCACTGGGGTCCTGACCAGCAGGATCCCAGTGACACATAACAAACATACTGAAAACATAGTGTTTTCACTATGAGCACTGAGGCCTGGCTATCAGGATCCCAGTGAGACAGTGAAAACAGTGACAAAACCCCGACATACACTCACAAACAGGCCAAAAGTGGGGGTAACAAGGCTAGAAAGAGGCTACCTTCTCACAGGCAGTGTTCTTGTGCTGAGTGAGCGGTCCCCAGGGTGGCATAATACATGATGCAGGCCTTAGAGACCTTCCCTAGCCACAGGGCCCTTGGTACCAGAGGTAGCCTTTACATGGGACTTATCTGGGTGTCAGGGCTGTGCCAATTGTGGAGACAAAGGTACAGTTTTAGGGAAAGAACACTGGTGCTGGGGCCTGGTTAGCAGGGTCCCAGCACACTTTCAATGATAGCTAGCATCAACAAAAGGCAAAAAGTTAAGGGGTAACCATGCCAACAGTGGCATTTTCCTACACTGATATATCATGGTAAATAAGTGACTACATGAGTAAATGCCAAAATTGTCTTTAGACAAATTACATTTTTTAATTGGGCTTTTTTCCAAATTCTTAAAAGTACTTTAAGGGCCCTGATTGGGTCCCTGTAGCTTAACAATAAACGTTTTAAAAACGTAGTTTAGTCAGGACTGCAAAAACTTGAGTTAGGATTGTTTCTCTAGCTCAAAAAGGTCCCCACTTCAGTAAAATATTGAATACCTTAGAGGACGGGGTTGTGGAGCTTGACCTTACCCCTTACCTTAAGTTGTCTCACAAACAGTTAAGACCCCTCTGTAAAGGGTACAAAATAAAAACAGGCTCAAACCCTACCAGTGCAAGGCTCGAGGAGCTACTGGCCGAGTATGGACAGGCACATCCTGAAGGTGAAGTCACAGACTGTGTAGATTAGGGCAGTGCAAGTGAGGAGGAACTGGACCATCCAATGCGTAATAGTGGAGCCTATACCACAAGTGTCGTGTTCGCTCCTTGCTTGGTTGGCCACTCCAGCTAAGCGGGGATCGCTTACAGTGGAGCTGACCACTGATGATGGTAATCAGCTATACCGGCAAGATGACATCAACAAGGAATTTCATGATTACTATGCTACATAATATAGCATGATTGTAGACCCCGCTGGCGTTCGACTGAGTTCTTAGAGCCGCTACACCTACCAACTCTTTAACAAGAAGATGGTAATAAACTAGGCGAGGCAATAACCCTTCAGGTGGTAAAGGTGGCCATAAAGACTATGGCTAGGAACAAAATACCCAGGACTGATGGGCTGCCAATAGAGCTCTGTGATGCATATTCAGAGACATTAGCCCCTAAGCTGGTAGCCATGTATAACGCAGCCAAAAGTGAAGGGCTACTGCTGCGGTACACTCTGGAGGCCCTTATAGTCCCTCTGTCTATGTTGAACACTGAGTATAAAATACTTAGTAGAATTTTAGGCAGGCTTCTTTTGCTCCACATGCCAAACGTTGTACGTCAGGATCAGACAGGATTCATCCCGGGGCGTAATACGGCCCATAACATCAGTTGCCTGTGCATGATCCTAGGGACCTTAAATAGTCAACCGGGAAGGCTGTCAATACTAGCAATCGATATTGAAAAGGCCTTTGTTAGTCTGGAGTGGCACTTCTTGTCCAGGGTTATGGAGAAGATGGGCCTAGGAAGGGGTTTCTTGGCTGTGCCTACTGTATACTAGCTCGATGGCTAGAGTCAGCACAGGGCAATTAATATCGGAAGGGTGGGTGGTGGAGCGGGGGACCAGGCAGGGCTGCCCTCTCTCCCCACTGCTTTTTGAGTTAGTGGTGGAACCCCTGGCTAATTGGGCCTGCACCGGTGATAACTAACAAGGCCTAATGGTGGGAGACCAAGTACACCACATAGTGCTATACCCGGGCGACTTACTTCGGTTCCTGCGGGTCGACCAGTAAGCCCTAGGCAGAGCTCACAAGATGCTGAATCACTCTGGATCCCTATCGGGGCTCTGAGTAAACTGGAGCAAATCTTGTCTGTTCCGAATACATGACTCAGAGCGGCCCCAGAGAAAATGGGATCTCTGCTATAGGAGCCTGACTCCTTTTAATATTTGGGACTGTGCATATACCATAACCCAGAATACTTGCTGGAAGGCAGTATAGGCAGAATGATTTTGTCCCTCGGAGCCCTTGTTACTTTTTGGGCGACTCTGTTAGTTGCGGGCCGGGTGGCCTTACTAAAGATGTTATTGCTCTTCCCCGAATGCTCTACCTCTTCACAACACTCCCAGTCTTAATACCTGCCTCCTACTTTCGAGATATTAATATGATCCTTACAGGTTTTAAATGAGGGCAGAGCAGGCGTAGAGTTGCACTAGCCACCATGCAGCGTCCAGTGACGGAGAGAGAACTAGCGGTCCCAGACTACGAGCACAGCTGCAGTGGCTCACACAGTCAGTGGCCAGCAGACCGAGAAGTATTGTCACTATCCCCTTAGGCATCCGGGTTGACGCAGACTCAGCTGGGCCTACTTCTGCTGAACGCCAAGGATACCATGGAGTTCAGAGTAATACGACCGTGCTGTACCTTTGCCCCAAAAAGGCACGGATTTGGGTTCCATAATCACCAGACATACCCCTCCAATACCTGGAAGAATTGCGTTATGCGGGGACGTGGCAGGGACTGGCAGCCTGGCAGGAAGCTGGGATAGCTACATTAGGAGCCCTCTTTGAGGAGTGGGCACTCCTTACCTTTGATCAGTTACACCTGATACGACCTACCCCAGGGACACTCCCTATTACACAGTGTGGTTATTGCAGCTCTTTGTGGGCATTAGGGATCCGGGGGTGAACGAACCACCGAAAGCTGCCCACCTTCAATATATACTCACAGCAGCAGACACATACAGGGCAGTCACCTGCCTCTATAAGCGTTACCGGGTAGAACTCCAGATGGAGCTATTGGCCCTGAAGGACAAATGGGAGGAGGACCTGGGGGTGGCAATAAGCGAGATGGATTGCTAGACTATTGTGTATAACACAGCCAGAGCAACCAGAAATCCCAGATTTAAGCTCATTCATTTTTATGCGTTACATAGGGCATACCTTACCCTTGGGAGACTCAACAGATATTTCCCACAAACAGAACACACATGCCTGCGCTGCGGTGAGGTTGGGGTGGAATTCCATCATATGTTCTGGAGCTGCTCTACACTTGATACTTACTGGGGGGTATCACGGAGACACTAGCTGATAGGTTGGAGCGTGAGGTCCCTTGTGATGTCCAGCACTGCTTATTGAGATGGATCCCCCACACAGCGAAGATGAGTCACTAGCTGCTTCCAGGGTCTGGTGCTCGTCCTCGCTAAGAGAGAGACCGTGAGGCACTGGAAAAATCCAAGAGACCCTAGTTTACACATGTGGAAGTGGGAGCTTAAGAAGTGGGCAGATTTAGAGGCAGAAATAAGGCTCTGTGATGCCAAAAGAGGGAAAGGATCCATAGAAGTGGTGCAAACCTGGGAAGTATTAGTAGACTCCCTGAGAGACCTAGAGGGACACCTACAGGAGGAAAGCTGAGCACTCCTGCCGATTAGCTGCCAAATACTGTAGATGTACTGAAACTCTGGGTGGAAGCAGTTCTTTGGGGTTACCGCATTACCATGTAGCGACATTTAGTACATGAGATGGGGGACAAAGAGCTGAATAATCCTACAGGACGTTGGGATGCACCACAGGGAGGACGGGTGAGGGGGTATTGAGGGACTGTTAATTGCAAATTCGGGATGGACTTCCAAGGCAAGTTAAAATTGATACTTATAGTACTCCTGAACTAGTTAATGATGGACTGAGCCATGCTCACAATGCAACCTTGTGAAAAGACACAGTGCTATGGAAATTATGTAATGTGCGTTCTGAAGTAGCAATAAAAATGTTGTTAAAAAAAATAATAACTAGCACTGGAATCGGTGTAGTTGCATGATTACTACATTTTTCATACCAAACATGCCTATGTTCATAGAAGCCAATATGTAGTTTGACCACTTTTGTTGACCAGTGTCCACTACATACCTTAAGATGGCTTCCCTGCACTTAAACCCAGTGAATGGAGTCTGGGGTTTGTAGCGGTACCCTGCACATGCAGGAGTACCCTCACACTTAGCATCATGCACCCTGCCCTTGGGTTAAGGGTCTACCTTAGGGGTGCTTACAGGGTCAGAGTGCAGTGACCATGATATAAGGCACACCTTCTATCTGGAGTGAAAAGTGCAGGCATCATTTCACACAGGCTGTAATGGCAGGCCTATAGTCGCAGTTTGCATGAGCCCCCATGGGTGGCACAATACATGCTGCAGCCCATGGGGAACTCCTGGTGTACCAATTACTAGGACTTACATTGGTGCACCAGTATGCCAATTGTGGGGTGTAAAAGTTACCTTGCAACCAAAGTTATGGTAGAGAGCACTGACTCTGGGCTCCTGGTCAGCACGGTCCCAGTGTACTAAAGTCTAAACACACTGACACCAGGTAAAATATGGAGGTAAATATGCCAGAAAGGTGCTACTTTCCTACATAACACTCCCTTCCCCCAACGAAAGAGAATAAGACTAACGTTACCCAGGTCAGTCTTCATTTTTTAAGTGGAAATATCTGGAAAATCAATCTGCGTTGGTATGGTTACTCCCAGGTCTGTGTTCCACTGTATAGTCCATTCCATGTAGGGATATGGACCACCTGAAAAGTTTTGGATTTTACCCTTCATCGTTTTAAGCCACAAGAGAGGCTTGTGGTCTGTCTGAACAATGACCTGAGTGCCAAACAGGTATGGCCTCAGCTTCTTCAGGGCCCAGACTGCAGGAAAGGCATCCCTCTCTGTAGCTGACCAATGTTTCTCCCTGGGGTCAACCTTCTGCTGGTGAAAGCTACAGGTTGATTCTGGCCCTCTTTATTAAGTTTAGATAGTACTGCTCCTATACCTATTTCTGAAGCTTCTGTCTGACAGCAACTTGTGTGGAGTAGTCAGGGCATTTAAGAATTGGAGCTGAGCACATGGCCTTTTTCAGGGCATCAAAAGCCTCCTGACAGCTATCCATTGTACCCTTTTTAGGCATCCTCTTGGATGTGAGGTCGATCATTCAAGGGGGCGTCAATGGAGCCATATCATTTTACAGATCTCCATCTCAGAAAAGCTCTGACCTAAGTTTGGGTAGTTGGAGCAACCCTATTCACAATGGTTTGGATTTTGCTCTGTAAAGGTTGACCTTGGCCTCCAGCTATCAGGTTACCCAAGTAAACACCTTTGCTCTGCCCTATCTGGCATTTGGTAGCCTTGCTAGTCGGGCTTGCCCTTTGAAGGCCTCAACTACACATCTGAGGTGGACCAGGGGATCCTGCAAGGTGGAGATAAAGACAGCAATATCATCTAGATATGCTGCACTAAATTCTTCCAGGCATGCCAGAACTTGATTTGCCAACCTCTGGAATGTGGCAAGTGCATTTTTCAAACCAAAGGGCCTCACAGTGAAGTGATAATGGCCAACGGAAGTGGAAAATGCTGGTGTAGGAAAATGCTACTGTTGGTATGGTCAGCCCCCACTCTTTGCATAGTGTTGATGCCAGCTTTGATTGGAAGTGTGCTGGGACCCTGCCAACCAGGCCCTAGCACCAGTGTTCTTTCCCTAAAACTATACCTTTGTTTTCACAATTGGCACAGCCCTGGCACGCAGTTAAGTCCCTTGTAAAAGGTACCCCCTGATACCAAGGGCCCTGTGGCCTGGGAAGGTCCCTAAGGGCTGCAGCATGTATTGTGCCACTCTCACAGACCCCTCACTCAGTACATGCACACTGCCTTGCAGCTTGTGTGTGGTAGTGGGGAAACTAGACAAAGTCGACATGGCACTCCCCTCAGAGTGCCATGCCCACAAACCACTGCCTGTGGCATAGGTAAGTCACCCCTCTAGCAGGCCTTACAGCCCTAAGGCAGGGTGCACTAAACCACAGGTGAGGTATGCTATGCCCCTACAGTGTCTGAATCAATCCTTAGACATTGTTAGTGCAGGGTAGCCATACTGAGTATATGGTCTGGGAGTTTGTCAAAACTCCAGAGCTCCATAATGGCTTCACTAAATACTGGGACGTTTGGTATCAAACGTCTCAGCACAATAAACCCACACTGATGCCAGTGTGGGATTTATTTAAAAATGCACACAGAGGACATCTTAGAGATGCCCCTGTATGTTAGCCTAACTGATAGTGTAAGACTGACCAGTCTGTGCCAGCCTGCCACTTCCAGATGAGTTTCTGACCGCATGGGGTGAGTGCCTTTGTGCACTCTGTGGTCAGAAACAGAGCCTGTCCTGGGTGGAGGTGGTTTACACCTCCCCCTGCAGGAACTGTAACACCTGGTGGTGAGCCTCAAAGACTCAAGCCTGGTGTTACAGTGCCCGAGGGCACTCCAGCCAGTGGAACTGGCTCCCCATTCCCCAACCCCCCACCAGATGAGCCCCCACTTTTTGGCAGCAAGTCCAGAGGGATAATGAGAAAAACAAGGAGTCACCCCCTCAGCCAGGACCCACCTCTAAGGTGTACAGAGCTGAAGTGACCCCCTCCTTGAGAAATCCTCCATCTTGTGTTGGAAGATTAGTACCAGTAGGGACAGGGATGTTCCCCCCTCCCCAGAGGGAGTGGACACAAGGAGGGTGTAGCCACCCTCAGGGACAGTAGCCTTTGGCTACTCCCCCCTGACCCTAACACACCCCTAAATTTAGTATTTAGGGGCGACCCTGAACCCAGCTCTTCAGATTCCTGATCACCTCAAGAAAGAAGAAGGACTGCAGAGCTGAAAAACCCCGCAGAGAAGAGAAGGAGACAACTGACTTAGGCCCAGCCCTACCAGCCTGTCTCCTGCTTCAAAAAGGTACAAGAAAAGAAGCAATGCGTTCTGCAGGACCAGCGACCCCTGAAAAGCCTCCTGGGGATTACCTGAATCACCGAAGACCAAGAAACTCTTGTGGACAGCGGACCTGTCCAAAAAGAAGACAAGGAAACAATCTTTAAAGGGGCTCCCACGTGAGTCCAAATTACTCTGCACTCGACCCCCCGGCCCGTGTCCAGAGGAACCAACTACCCGGAGAGGATCCCTTGGTGATGCCAACTTCATATCCACCCAGGACCGACCTCTCCAGACCCCCACGACGATGCCTGCAGAGGGAATCCCGGGAACCCCCAATACCCCCCCCCTACTGCCACTGCCCGGGACGAAGATATCCGTTGCCTGGAGAAGCACTGCAACCCCAGCCCCCAGGTCCGAGAGAAACCGACCACCACTGCAGCAATGACCAGAAGGCGGCCCTCACCCTTACCCAGTTGGTGGCTTGCCCGAGATGCCCCCCTGTGCCCTGCCTGTAGCGCCTAAGTGACCCCTGGGTCCCTCCATAGAGTTGTATTGAGAACCCGACACTGTTCACACACTGCACCCGGCCGCCCCTGTGCCGCTGAGGGTTTGGTTCCTGTGCCTATTCCCCCCCCCCCCCCCCAAGTGCTCCTTCAGACCCCCGTGGTCTGCCCTCCGACAAAGCGGGTACTTACCTGCAAGCAGACTGGAACTGGAGTACCCCCCTGTATCTATAGGCGCCGATGTTATTTTGGCTCCTGTTTGACCTCTGCACCTGACCGGCCCTGTGTTGCTTGTGCTGGCTGTTTGGGGTTATCTTTAACCCCCAACAGTGGGCCACCTATGCCCTGGAGACTGAACCTGTAAGTTTGTTACTTCCCTCTGAAACTTTACTCTATTTACCTTCCCCAGGAACTGTTGAAAATTGCAGTGTCCACTTTTATGATAGCTTTTTGCCATTTTAAAGAAAACTGTGTACATTGTTGGTTCCATTCAAAGTTCTAAGTGTTACTATGCAAAATACCTTTCATTTAATGCACTCACCTGCTAAATGAATCTTGTGGTTCAAGAAATAAATTGACAGAATAATATTTTTCTATATAAAAACCTATTGGTCTGGAGTTAAGTCATTGAGTGTGTGTTTTCACTTATTGCTTGTGTGTGTACAACAAATGCTTAACACTACCCTCTGATAAAAACTGCTCGACCACACTACCACAAATAGAGCATTAGTATTATCTATTATTGCCTCTGTCAAGCCTCTTGGGGAGCCCCCTGGACTCTGTGCACACTACATCTCACTTTGATATAGTATATACAGAGCCAGCTTCCTGCTGCTGGTTTAGGTTTAGCAGCATCAGTTGATCTGCCAACAGCCTGCAGTAAAATCAAAAGTGCTGAGATACTTGGCTGCAGCCAGAGAATCAACCAACTCATCTGCTGTGGAGATAGGATGAGCAACAGTCTTAGTGACTGCATTGAGGCCTCTGTAGTCTACACTAAATCTCATTTCTTTCTTTCCCTTCTGGGAATAAGGTTTTAGGCACAAGTACTACAGGACTAGCCCAAGGGTTGTATGAAGGCTTCATAACCCCCTAATCGAGCATCTTTTGGACCTCTGCCCTAATGCAATCTCTGACATGGTCAGGATGCTTGTCGTTTTTTCTTTTGACTGGCAGACTATCACCTGTATCTACATCATGGTGGTGGTGTCAGTGACAAGAGTTCTGAACATTGGCTGAGATTTTGTCTGCACTCAGCTTGTTGCTGTTCAGGGAGGCAATCAGCAAAGGCTACCCTATCCACTGAACCAGCAACAGGGTTGTCGGGAGGAAGGTCAGGGAGAGGATCAGTTTCTTTTTCCTGTCCTTCATCAGTGGCCATGAGCAAACTTACGTCAGCCCTTTCGAGATATGGTTTTAGTCGATTCACATGTAGCACCCTTTGGGGGCTTCTTGGAGTGCCCAAGTCAACCAGAAAGGTGACGTCACTCTTCTCCACAATTTTGCGGGGGGCACTCCTCTTGTCTTGGAGTACTGTTAGGGCCACAGGCTCCAAAAGAGACACTTTCTGCCGTGGCTGGTAAACTGTCAGCACATCCTTTTGGTCATCTCTTTTCTTTTGCAGCTCCTGGCTGGCCTTAAAGTTTTTAGTGTCTTTCTTCATATACTCAGCCATACATGACTGTAGGCCTAGTACATAATCCACAGTATCCTGTTTGGAAGGTTTGAGAGGCTTCGTCCATCCCTCCTTTAAAAGACAAAGAGGACCTCTACCTGGATGCCCAAACAGAAACTCAAATGGGCTATAACCCATTATCTTCTGTGGAACTTCTTTGTAGGCAAAAAGAAGACAAGATAGTAGGAGATCGCATATGTAAAAAAGTACTCTTTTCACCATGGTTATCCCCACTTTATGCCTGCTGTCAGTGTGTTTTCACTGTGTTCACTCAGATCCTGCTAACAAGGACCGCAGTGACTATGCTCTCTCCCTCTAAGTTTGGTTGTCCTTGAATTAGTACACCCCACAATTGACATATTGATGCCCCCATGTAAGCCCCTAATATATGGTACCCCGGTACCCAGGGCATTGGGGCACCAGGGGCTCCAGCATGTATAATGCCACCCATGGGATCCCTCACAAAATGTGTCTCCAGCCATGCCATTGCAGCCTGTATGAAAAGGTGCATGTACAGGTACAGGTCACTTCACCAGGTCACTATGAGTCACCCCTGTGGCATGGCCCTCCTAGCCCAGAGGGCAGGGTGCAAGTACCTGTGTGTGAAGGCAACCCTGTATGAGCAGAGGTGTCCCCACGAACTTCAGCTCCATATTTCTGGACTTGACATAGGTCACTATCTGTGTCCTGCTACATAATGGTAACTCTGATCCTGGGCATGTTTGGTATCAAACATGTCAGAATCATACCCCAGTACTGTTGCCAGTATTGGTTGCATGATTCCATTCACTCCAGGAGCTCCTTAGAGGAACCCCAGCTTTGCTCCTACCAGTTTGCAGGGTTTTCCCAGGCAGCCCGCACTGTTGCCATCTTGTAGACAGGTTTCTGCCCTCCTGCTGCTTGACCAGCTCAAACCCAGGAAGTCAGAACAAAGGATTTCCTTTGGGAGAGGGAGGCAACACCCTCTCTCTTTGGAAATAGGTGTTACATGGCTTGGGGGGGGTAGCGTCCCCAAGCCACTGGTGTGCTTTGAAGGGCACATTTGGTGCCCTCCATGCATAAACCGGTCTGCACATGTCCAAGGACCCCTGGCCCCTTCTCTGGCACAAAACTGTACAATGGAATGGGGAGTAACCACTCCCCTTTCCATCACCACCCCAGGGGTGGTGCCCAGAGCTCCTCCAGGTGGCCACTTGATTCTGCCATCTTGAATCCAAGGTGGGCAGAGTCCCCTGGAAGCATCTGAGTGGCCAGGTCAGGCAGGCAATGTCACAGCCCCCTCCTGATAGGTGGTCCTCGTGCGAGGTGACCAATCCCCCTTTTAGGGATATTTATGGTCTCCCTCTTGGGTGGGTCCTTAGATTCAACAGGACTCCGTTTCAACATTTACTTCAACTTCTGGACACTAGAACCACAACTGGACTTCAAGGGAACCTGCAATCTGCAGCTCCAACAACAACTTCGCTCTGCAACATTGTTCCTCCGGCTCCTTGCAGCAGCTGCAGCAGTTCCCCAACTGTGCATCCTCTGAGGACAGCAAGTCTTCTGTCTGCACCAAGAAGCAAGAAGGAATCTCCTTTGGAGTGAAGGAGACACTCCCCTGCATCCGCAGGCACCAACTGCATCGACGACCGGCTTCGTAGATCCTCTCTCCTGCAACTCTGTGTGGATCCTTCAACACAGGTGGTGGTCTGGAGTGGTCCCCTCAGTACCCTCTAACAGCTTTCCAACTTAAGAGGTGGTGAGTCTTTGCCTCCCCTTGCAGGACAGTTCCCCTGTACACCGCGACTCTTACAGCTACCAAGGCTTGTTGGCTCTTCTTCCAAGGTATCTTCAGGCTCCTTGTAGTCCCGGCCTCTGGCTCTCTTCTCTGCAATGCACAGTCTCCTGCCTGCTGCTACATCGATGTTGAACTCCTTTCCAGGTGTGCTGAGTGGGCCTCACTGCGACTCCTGTGCCTGGTGCCTGTGAGTTGCCTGTGGGGGCTACATTGTCGACTTCTGGATCTCTTCACTGCTGAGGGTAACCTGGGACTCCCCTCTATGGGTTGAATCCCCTCGGACTTTCCTGTTCCTCAGCAGCTCTGCAACTCATCTTGTGCAACTTTTCCTTTTGCCAAGACTTGGAGGTTTTTCCGCACCACTGACTGACCGCAACTCTTCTTCTGACGTGGGATATCGACCACATCATTTCTGGAACTCTTCTTCTGCTCCTGTGCTGCATAGCCGACTCCTGGTCTTTACCGTCGACCTGGTCCTGCATCTCCAGAAGGGTGGGTAGTGGCTCCTGCCCAACCAAACACTTCAACTTCAACTTCAACTGGACCTGGTCCCCTTCATTTGCAGGTCCTGACCTGACAGGATCCATCTTCTGTTTCTTCCAGTCTTGCTTGGGCCTTGCACATTCCTTTCATAAAATTTACATGTGGGCTTTGGAAAAAACAGGTACTTACTTCTTCTCTCCTGGTCACTGGGGGGCTCTCTGGTACTTACCTTTTGGGTTTCCTAGTTCCTCCAACTCCCCTGTACATATTCCACTTACCTGGGTGGGGGTCTATTTGAATTCTATTTTTTTAGTATATGGTATGGTCTCCCCCTGGGATCACTATTGTTTACTGTTATTTCTATTGCTTTCTATGCCCATTATTGATTATTAAGGTGATTATGATCGTGTGTTTACTCAGCTGCTAATAGAGTATTGCCTATATAGGATTTTAGTATTTGTGTCACTATAATAAAGTACCTTAATTTTTGTAACAGTGTGTGTTTTATGCATGTGTTTAATCACTGGGGTCCTGGTTAGCAGGATCCCAGTGAACACAGTCAAGAACACTGACATCAGGCAGAAAATGAGGGTAACCTTTGCAAAAAGAGGGTACTTTCTTACACCCCTTGCCCTCCCCTCCCCCCCACACACTCACATACACACACACCCAAACAAGGGACAATAAGGCTAACCTTGCCCAGATGAGTCTTCGTTGTCTGAGTGGAAATATCTGGAGAGTCCATCTGCATTGGAGTAGTTACTCCCAGGTCCGTGTTCCACTGTAAAGTCCATCCCCTGTAGGGAAACGGACAACCTCAACAATTTAGGGTTTTGTCCTTTCATTTGCTTTAGCTATAAGAGAGGTTTGTGGTCTGTTTGAACAATGAAGTGAGTACTAAAGAGGTATGGTCTCAACTTCTTCAAGGCCCAGACCACAGCAAAGGCCTCCCTCTCTATGGCTGACCAACTCTTTTCAGTAGGCGTCAACCTTCTGCTGATAAAAGCCGCAGGTTGATCATGGCCCTCTGTATTGAGTTGTAATGAAACTGCCCCAACCCCTACCTCTGAAGCATCAGTCTGAACTATTAACTTCGTGGAGTAGTTTGGGCTTTTTAAGACGTGTGCAGTGTACATAGCCTGCTTTAGCTCTTCAAAAGCTTTCTGACAGCTAGTGTCCATAATATCCTTTTAGGCATCTTCTTTGAGGTGAGGTCATTAAGAGGGGCAACAATGGAGCCATATTTCTTAATGAACCAAGTGAGACGAAGAAAGACTCTGACCTGGGTCTGTGTTGTAGGGGGAGTCCAGTCAAAAATAATCTGGATCTTCCCCTGTAGTGGTTCAATCTGTTCTCCATCTAACAGGTGTCCCAGATAAACCATCTTTCCCTGCCCTATCTGGCATTCTGAAGCCTGGATAGTAAGGGCCTGCCTTTTGCAGAGCCTCTAAACCTTTCCAGAGGTAAACCAGGTGGTCATCCCAGGTGGAGCTAAAGACAGCAATATCATCTAGATATGCTGCACTAAAAGCTTCCAGACCTCAGAGGACTGTTTTCACCAGCCTCTCAAAAGTGACAGGTGCATTCTTCAAACCAAAGGGTATAACTGTAAATTGATAATGTGCTTAGATACTTGGCATATGCCAGTGTATCTATTAGCTCATCTGACCTGGGTAAAGGGTGAGCATCCGTCTTGGTGACTATGTTGAGCCCTCTGTAATCTACACAGAACCTCATCTCCCTTTTCCCATTTTGAGAGTGAGGTTTAGGTTCAAGCACCACTGGGTTAGCCCAGGGTTATCAGAGTGCTCCATGTAGCCTGACCAGGTGTCAGAGAAAAGAGTTCAGAAAACAGGCCTCAGAGGTTCCTGCAGTCCTCCTTTTGATACTCGGTAAGGCAGTCTGCCAGGACTACTCCATCCACTGAGTCATCAGCTGCAGTGTTGGAGAAGAGATCACGGAGAGGGTTAGTCTCTTCTTCCTGTCCCTCATTAGTGGCCATGAGCAGGAAGTCAGCCCTGTCATAGTAGGGCTTTAGGTTCACATGAAGTACTCTAAGAGGACTTCTAGGAGTGCCTAGGTCAACTAAATAAGTGACCTCACCCTTCCTCTCCACAATGACGTGTGGTCCACTCCATTTATTTTGGAGTACTCTGGGTGCCACAGGCTCCAGGACCCACACCTTCTGTCCTGGTTGGTGCACTGTCAGGACAGCCTTCTGGTCATGCCATTAGTTATGCAATTCTTGGCTTGCCTGAATGTTCTTAGTGGCCTTTATCATGTACTCAGCCATTCTAGATCTTAGGCCAAGCACAAAATCCACATTATCTTGTTTAGGGGGCTTCAAGGGTTGCTCTCACCCCTCTTTCACAAGAGCTAATGGACCTGTAACAGGGTGACCAAAGAGGAGTTCAAAGGGGCTGTAGCCCACTCCTTTCTGGGGTACCTCCCTGTAGGCAAAAATGAGGTATGGTAACAGGACATCCCATATTCTCCTGAGTTTTTCATAGTCCATAATCATGCCTTTGAGTGTTTTGTTAAACGTTCAAGCGACCCATTTGTCTGTGGATGGTAAGGTGTGTGAACTTAAACCACACTCTTTCCACATTGCTTTTAGGTATGCAGACATGAAGTTACTACCTCTGTCTGACACCACCGTATTTGGGAAAGCCAGCCTGGAAAAGATTCCCAGGAGGGCTTTGTCCACTGCAGGAGCTGCAGTGGTCCTAAGAGCTATAGTTTCTGAATATCTAGGGGCATGGTCCACCACCACCAGAATGAATTGATTACCAGAAGCTGTGGGAGGGTCAAGGGGGCCAACAATATCAACCCCTACCCTTTCAAAGGGCACCCCAACCATTGTCAGTGGTATTAAGGGGGCCTTTGGAGTGCTACCTGTGTTCCCACTGGTTTGACAAGTAATACAGGAGTGACAAAACTCCTTTGTGTCTTCAGACATGAGGCCAGTGAAAGTGAGGGACCAGTCTGTCCCAGATCTTACTTTGCCCCAGATGTCCAGCAAGGGGAATATCATGAGCTAAGGTCAACAAAAATTCTCTGTATTGCAAGGGAATGGACAGTCTCCTGGTGGCACCAGGTTTTGGGTCCCAAGAGATTGTTTTCCCAGTACATCCTACGGGTGCCACTAATATCCCCTGCCTCTTCCTCAACAGCTTGCTGTCTTAAACCCTCCAGTGTGGGGCAGGTTTGCTGTGCCACACTTAACTCCTCCCGGGCAGGCCCCTCTGCACCTACAAACTCAGCTGTGTCAGCTTGCAGCTCCTCAGGTGTAGGTTCTGTCCAGGGAGTTGACTCCTCCTCCTCAAAGGGGGAACCATCAGTAGAGGGAGGGGTAGTGGATAACTATTTCCCCTTTCTACCCCTGCTTTTGGGAAGCTCTTGGTCCATTGTTCCAGGATCCAAGTTTCCCTGTCCTCTTTTCTTTTTGGCCTGAGCCCTTGCCAACTCAAAGATATGCCTGGGAATGCCTCGCATGGCAGCATGGGCCTCCAGCTCCACTTCAGCCCAACTGAAGTCTCCAAGTCGTTCCCTAGTAGACATTCTACAGGTAGGTCTGTGGATACCACAACTTTCAGCCCCCCAACCTCCTTCTCCCCATCCCTTAGTTGAGATCGACAACAGCCATAGGGTGGCTTACAGTGTTGTTATATGCGTCTGTCACTTGGTACTGATGACCAAGTAGGTGTTGCTCAGGGGCCACCAGTTTTTCAGTCACCATTGTGACTCTGGCACCTGTGTCCCTGTAGGCCTCAACCTGAACACCATTTATTAGGGGTTGTTGCTTGTATTTATCCATATTAAGGGGGACAAGTAATAAGGGTGACGAGGTCAATGCCCCAATCAGAGACTAAAACACCCTCAGTGGCTTACCTAATTAAACCAACCCCCACTACACTTCCCAGAGTGAGCTCTGCTACACCCTTGGATTAACTATTGGTCGTGTTACTTTTCCCTCCACCACTGCTATTTCCAGGGTCACAAGTTGAAGCAGTGGGGGTTGTGGTGGTGGGAGGCTTGGTGCTTTTCTTAGGGCAGGCACTAGCTCCTGCCCTATGGCCTTTATTCTCACAGATAAAGCTCAAAGCCTTTTTATTCTGATGGTGTGAAAAGGATTTCGTCCCACCCCCAGAAGAGTTTTGTGGGCCTGATAAAGACTCTTTGTTTTTATCTTTGTCCCCACTTTTGTCATGATTTACCATCCTTCTTTTTGTCCTTGTCACCCCCTGTATGAGCTTTTCTGCACACTCTTGTTCTGACCCATTTTGTCTGCTATCTTTACTAATTCTTGGGGAGAGGACAGATCTGAGTCCAAGTACTGGTTCAAGTCAGACACACAGTTATTCAAAATATGCTCTCTCAGCAGAAGATTATATAAGCCCTCATAATCAAACACTTTGCTGCCATGTAACCAGCCTTCAAAAGCTTTATCAGAACAGTCCACAAAATCAACCCAATCCTGTGAGGCCTCTATTCTGGTCTCCTTGAACCTGATTCTATAGTGTTCAGTGGCCAGACCAACACCATCTAAGAGTGCAGTCTTAATAACACTGTAGTTGTCTGAGTCTTCTTCTCTGACAGTGAGAAGTCTATCCCTCCCCTAGTCAGAAAAGGACAACGAAAGATAGCAGCCCATTGCCTCTGAGAGACCCTCTGAACTTTGCAGGCCCCTTTCAAGTGCAGCAAACCACTTCTAGATGTCATCCCCCACCGTGTACGGGGGAACACTGCACTATTTTGTGCAGATTTCTGGAGTCAATGTAGTCCTCCCTGACTCTAAAATCCCTGAAACTGCTGCTGCTGCCACCATGGGGAACTAACCCTGACCCCTGCCTTTCCACTGCCAAGGCCTCCCTATCTAGGCTAGCTGTTGCTGCTGCAGCATCAACCTGGCCTCCTCCAGTCTGTTTCCTGAGCTCCCTATCTATGGAGTCTTCTCCTGGAGTTGTGCAATTGGATCCCTCAGACACCTAGGTGATATGGGAATTGGCAGACGTAGACCTGTCTCTAACTTTAGTGACCCTAGTGACCTGACCTCTGGATATGAAGGGAGCCCCACCTGATTGACTATCCCTCCCACTACAAGCTACACTAGTGGGTCTGCTAGGTACCAAATCCTTGGAAGAGCCCTCCCTTGAACCTGAATGGTGATAATCTGATTCTATGGGGTCCGAATCTCCATCCACCTCCTCCTCCTCCTCCTGGCTACCAGCCATAGTTCTTAATGAGGCCTAAAAAGGCTCTCACCTGGGTCTGGGTAGTAGGGGCAGTCCAATCCAAAATAGTTTTGATTTTCCCCTGTAGTGACTGAATCTGACCTCCACCTACCAGGTGTCCTAGATATCCCACCTTTCCCTGTCCTGTATGGCACTTAGAGACCTTGATAGTGAGACCTGCCCTTTGCAGAGCCACTAAAACATTCTCTAGGTGGACCAGGTGATCCTCCCAGGTGGAGCTAAAGACAGCTATGGCGTCCAGATAAGCTGCACTGAAGCTTTCCAACCCTTGGAGGACTTTATACACCAGCCTCTGGAATGTGCCAGGTGCCATTTTGCAACCCAAAGGGCATCACAGTAAAGAGATAGCAGCCACTAGGGGTGGAAATTGATGTTTTTGCTTTAGCATCCTTTGATAATCTGATCTGCCAGCAGTCAGGTCAAAGGTGCTGAGATACTTGGCAGATGCCAGTGCATCTATAAGGTCATCTGCCCTAGGCATAGGATGAGCATCTATCTTAGTAACAGTTTTCACAGCCTCTGTGAAGGCTCTGGACGGCTGGTTGCATGGAAGCAAAGTTAGAGACTACCAGGGCTTGTACAACCTAATTCTAAGAGAGCACATTTTAAATAGCTGCGTATTTGATCAGCTGCATCAATAACTGGTGTACTCTGGTCTGACCTCTCCCAAGAATTGAGAAAGGAGGCAGACAAGTGGGGTCCGCAACTAAGTTGAATACGAAGACTCATACAGGGGGTGACCACAAAATGAAGGAAGCAGGTAAGCATCAAGAAAAGGGTGAAGACAAAGAAAAACCAAAAAAAGTCTTCATCAGGCCCTCAAAACCCCTCGGGGGTGGGGGCAAAACCTCGTCCTCTAATTTTTAAACGCCTTGGTGCTATGTTTGTAAAAACAAAGGCCAAATGCCAGGAGATAGCTCCTGCCCTAAGAAAGGCACCAAGCCTTACACCATTACTAACCCCACTCCCACTCCTAGTGCCCTTAGCAATAGCAGTAGTGGTGGTACTATTAACAGTAGTCAGTCCAAGAGTATAGCTGGGCTCATCTTACAGACTGTAGTGGGTTCTGGGCTGATTAGGGAGATCACTGAAGCAGTGCTAGTCTCTGATGGGGGTATTGACTTTGCCACGCTTTTTGCCTGTACCCTTAACATGGGTAAGTACAGGCAGTACCCCTTGATAAATGGGGTTGAGGCTGAGGCCTACAGGGATATAGGTGCCAGTGTCACTATAGTGACTGAAAAACTGGTGTCCCCTGAGCAATACCTACGTGGTCACACGCACCAAGTGACTTGTGTTCATAATAACACTTTGTGCCACCCCATGACAGTTATTAATTTCAGCTTGGCGGGGGGTTACTGGTCCTAAGAAAGTTGTGGCTTCCTCAGACCTACCTGTAGAATGTCTGATAGGGAATGACTTGGAGACGTCAGCTTGGGCTGTAGTGGAACTGGAGGCCCATGCAGCCATGCTGGGCATCCCAAGGCATATATTTGCCCTTTCAAGAGCACAGACCAAGAAGAAAAAGGAGCAAGGAATCTTTGAGCCTGGAAAAATGGCTTTCTAAATCCAAGAGCAGGAAGGGTAAGAAAGTACCCCCTGCCCCAAACTCCAGTGAAGATTCAATTCCAGAGGGAGAAGAATCGACTCCTTGGGTGGAACCTACACCAGAGGAGCTGGAAACTGACACAGCTAAGCTCTTGGGTGCAAGGGGCCCTGCCAGGTAGGATTTCAATAGGGAACAACAGACTTGTCCCATACTGGAAAGCTTGAGGCAGCAAGCTGCAGCTCAAGAGGCAGGGGCTATCAGTGGCACCCATAAGGTGTACTGGAAAGACAGTCTCCTGTAGTCAGAGACCAGGGACCACAAACAAAGGGAGATTGGCGGTCCCTCTGAAGTACAGGGAGTTTCTGCTGACCTTAGCCCATGATATTCCCAAGGCAGGTCACTTGGGGCAAACCAGACACATGTCTGAAGACACAAAGGAGTTTTGACGCTCCTGTGTCACTGGTCAAGCCAGTGGCAAGACAGATGGCACCCCAAATGCCCTTTTAATGCCACTCCCAGTGTTGGGGTACCCCCTGAGAGGATTGGGATGGATATTGTTGGCCCCCTGGACTCCAACAGCCTCTGGGAACAGGTTCATACTGGTGGTAATGGACCATGCCACCAGGTAACCAGAGGCCATTTCTGTTAGGACCACTACAGCTCCTGCAGTGGCCAAAGTCCTTCTTGGTATCTTTTTCAAGAGTGGGTTTTCCTAAACAGGTGGTATCAGACAGAGGTGCATACTTCACGTCTGACTACCTGAAAGCCATGTGCAATGAATGTGGTGTTAAATGCAAGTTCATCACTCCTTACCACCCACAAACAAATGGCTTAGTTGAGAGGTTTAACAAAACTCTCAAGGGTATGATACTGGACTCTGAAATGTTAATGAGGGGATGCTGCCTGTATTTCTTCATATTAGGATGCCAGGCAGCCAAAGTGGAAGATCAGTGAAACCCTCTGATACCAGGTCAGCCTCAGTGGTTTCTCTGACTAGGCTAAAGTCCACCGTAGTACCCAAGGTGAATCCAGCTACCCTGTTGGATGTGGTACTACTACCAGTGATACTGCTAGGGGCACTAGGGGAAGTGGTAGTTGTACTATTGGTGCTTTTCTTAGGACAACTGTGATCAACTGTCCTATGGCCTTTTTCTGTACAAAGAAAGTACCAGGATTTCTTATTAGAGGAAGAGAAGGATGTGGACCCACCCTCAGAAGAGGCTTGTGTACCTGAAGAAGTCTTTCTTTTTGTCTTTGGGTTTCTCCCCATCCTTCTCTTGGGACTTAAAAATATTGTTTTTCTTCTGGTCACCCCCACTATGAGCTTTCTTACTCACCCTGGTGCGGACCCATTTGTCTGCCTTCTTTCCCAATTCTTGCGGAGATGTCAGCTGAGAGTCCACCAGGTATTGGTGCATTTTTTCAGACACATAGTTATTAAGGATTTTCTCCCTCATGATAAAATTTGACAGCCCTTCATTGACATGTACAATACTACCATGTAGCTAGCCTTCCAGAGCCCTTAAGTTCACAGTCTACAAAATCAACCCAGTCTTGAGAGGGCTCCTTCTGGGTTTCCCTGAACTTAATCCTGTATTCCTCAGTACTATGCCCAAACCCATCAATCCGTGGCTCTTTCAAAACTTGGTAGTTGTCTGCCTCCTCTTCCCTAACTGCCAAAAGTTTGTCTCTTATTTTGTCTGCAAAGGAGAGCCACATGATAGCTGCTCACTGCCTCTGGGGGACCTTTTGGACTTTACAGGTCATCTTCTGAACCGTTACTCATTTGTGGATGTAATCCCCAGATTTGTAAGGGGGGAACTATGCTTCTGAGATTCCTAGAAACAAAGTGTTCTTCTCTGGCTCTAACCCCAAATTCTTCCTCTTCCGCTCCATCTCTAGGGCTTCCCTTTCAAGAGCCAGCTGCTCCATTTTCAGCCTGAGCTTAGGTCTCCCAAGCTTGGGCAAGTGGTAACCCCTATCTAACACTAACTCTTCTGAATGATTAGAGTAGGTGGACTCAGCACAGGATGCAGAGCAGAGGGAGGATGATGTTGAGGAGAATCTATTCTTCCTGGGAACCCTTTGGACCCTCCCAGGGGATTAAAACTGGGCCTACCTAGGTTCCCTTTCCTCTGTATTGTGAGTACCTCCCTCCCCATGTCCCAGGATTGTCCTTAGAGGTCTCCTCTGAGTCCTCTAGGACATGGTCAGAGGTAGAGCCTGAGGTATAGGGTACACCCTGGTCTACCTCTGAGGAGTCATTCCTGCCATCTTGGTCTCCCTGTGGATGCTGAAGGTCATATTGTATGAGCAGTCCTAGGAGCTGAGGCTTAGTAGAGTTATTCCCTGTTTTTAGTTTTCTATACCTACTAGAGTCCTACATTCCTGGAACTTAAGGGTGCTATATCCGAACTCCTTAGTCTGACTGAAGACATGGTACCTAGTGTAGTATATGTGTACCCTACCTTACTCTAGTGGTCTAAAACTTTTTCCCAAAGATTGGTGAAAACTTATACCAGACCCTAAGCAACCCAATCTAAACTAAATTTAGCAAAATATAAATTTGCTAAAAGTACGATATGTCAGTGGTAAAGCAATGCAAGTCATTATCCCAGCGCTGCACCACCAATGTAGGAGGCTGGCTCACTACATGGTGTACACCTTTGGGTGAGTCACCCAGTACTGAGTCCAGGCAACCCTTAGTGATAGTGTAGGCTGCTGTAGATAACTGGAGCTTTTATAGGGGTAACTGTGGAGAGCAGCCATAGCTTATCCAGGAGGGTGTAAAGCATTTGCAAATACCACACAGGTCAGTTAGTGAAGTACACACAGGAAAGAACCACACCAGTGAAAGAAAAAGATGTGATATTTATTATAACACACACTCTAGCACTAATTTAGCTATATATCTCCTAACCAGAGATAAGAACATACAGCAATATGCTTAGCAAAAGGTAAGTAAAGGCATAAAATAGCATGGGCCCCTATTGAGGGGGTGAGGGAGGTCGGGGACCAACCATATACAAAAAGAATGGAATGAAAAAATCACTCCCAATCCATACTACCTCCCAGTGACCCTTAGGACTGGGTAAGTACTAAAACCCTGAAGGTAAGAAGGTAGGATTCCCCAGGCTCTCGTGTGTAGAGTAGAAATCTCAGGTCAGTGTCCATAGGCTAACGTGGGTAAGCCGCTGTTGGAGTTTTCGCATTTCAGGGCCCTTCCTAAAGAACCACGAGGAAACCTGTTGGTAAAACCGAGGATGGATAGTGCCCCCACCTGTTGATACCCAGAACAGTGGAGTACCTACACCAAGGTGCCCAGGTGCATAGGGGTGAAGTGGTGTCTGAACCTCCCACTGAAATCAGTGGGGATCTCTGTTGTGCAGCTGCTGTTGCGACCCATGGCCCAGGTCGGTGAAACCCAGGCGTGGATTCTGGAAGAAGAGGACCTAAGGAGAGAGGGGACAGAATCCAGACCACCCGGAGGTGACCAGGCAGTGCAGGAGGGTAATGCCCACCCTTCTCAGTGATGCCTCCTGTAGGACGGTGGACAAAGAAGTGCAGCTGTGGAGTACAGGTGATGCAGGAGTATCCCAGGAGTCTGTTGACCCTAACTGTTCACCTTAACTATTAGCAGCTAAAAAATGTAGAAGGAGATAAGGCATGGGCTTTGTTAGCTCATATGATAAAACCTCCCAGGACCCCTAACCCAGTCCTTCAGATGATATTGCAATCTGGTCTGCAGTGCTCCACTCAGCTAGAGGTGAATTGGGCATTCCAAGAATATTACAGGTCCTGATATACCTCTGCCCCCTCCCCTGAACTCGGTTTAGAGTTTCTCAGAGACCTCAGACTCACACGCCTGCCCAGAGATGGTTGTGCACAATTGGCTGGGCCCATAACGGAAGAGGAGGTACGTCAGGCCATAAGGGAGATGACACACAATAAGTCCCCCGGGTATCGATGCTTTGCCAATCAAATTCTACTCAACATTTCTATCACAGCTCACCCCAAAGTTGGTTGAAATGTACAAAACGGCACTAGAATGCAAGGATCTCCCCGTTGCCTCGAGCCAAGCACTAGTCACTTTATTAAAACTAGGTCATGCACCCACCAAACTTACCTCTTACAGACCATTGTCGCTATTAACCACTGATTATAAAATACTCAGTAAAGTCCTTGTACAGAGGCTCCTGCCCCTCCTCCCTCAGTTGATTGACATTGATCAATGTGGTTTTATTCCCCCAGGAGCACTTCCTTAAGCATTCGCCATCTGTATCAAGTAATGGAGGTAGCTCAGTCAGTCTACCCGTGGGCTGGATGCTTTTTGCTAGATCTGCAGCAGGCATTTGATTCTCTAGATTGGGAGTGTAGGAAGTTGGCTCTGTATATACTATCTCAATGTAAGAGATAGTGTGCACAAAGTTCACTCGTTCCTCTTAGAGGTAAGATAGTGGCAAAATTACATAATTCTAATGCTCTATTTTGTGGTAGTGTGGTCGAGCAGTAGGCTTATCAGAGGGTAGTTTTAAGCATTTGTTGTACACACACAGGCAATAAATGAGGAACACACACTCAAAGACTTAACTCCAGGCCAATAGTTTTTATATAGAAAAATATATTTTCTTAATTTATTTTTAGGACCACAAGTTCAAGATTTGATGTAAATACATAAAATGCAAGGTACTACACACAGGTAAGTTAGGAACTTTGAATTAGAGCAGTAACATACACAGTTTTTGTTAAAATGTCAATAAGCTATTTTAAAAGTGGACACTGCAAAAATCAACTGTTCCTGGTGGAGGTAAGTAATGGTTAGTTTGTCAGGTAAGTAAGACACTTACAAGTCTAAGTTCCTGGGCATAGGCAGCCCACCGTTGAGGGTTCAAGGCAACCTCAAAGTTACCTCACCAGCAGCACAGGACCGGTCAGGTACAGAGGTCACAGAGGTGCCCAGAACACATAGGCGCCTATGAAGAACAGGGGTGCTCTGGTTCCAGTCAGCCAGCAGGTAAGTACCCGTGTTCTCGGAGGGCAGACCAGAGGGGTTTTGTCGAGCACTGGGGGGACACAAGTAGGCACACAAAACACACCCTCAGCGGCACAGGGGCGGCCGGGTGCAGTGTGCAAAGCAGGAGTCATGTGTTGTATTAGAATCAATGGAGGCACCCAGGGGTCACTCTAGCGGTGCAGGCAGGGCACAGGGGGACTTCTTGGGCCAGCCACCGACTGGGCTAGGCAGAGGGTTGCCTGGTGGTCACTTCTGCACTGAGGTTCGGTTCCTTCTGGCCATGGGGGCTGCGGGTGCAGTGCTTGGTCCAGGCGTCGGGTTCCTTGTTACAGGCAGTCGTGGTCAGGGGAGCTTCTGGATTCTCTCTGCATGCGTCGCTGCGTGGGTACAGGGGGATCGTCTTGGGCTACTCACGAGGTCGCAGTTGCCTGGGATTCCTCCCTGTAGTGTTGGTTCTCTGGAGCTCGAGCTGGGGGCGTCGGGTACAGAGGATGAAGTCTCACAATTCTGGCGGGAAGACTGAGGGGGTCATTCTGACCCTGGTGGTAAATACCGCCAGGGCCGGGGTCGGCGGTAGCACCGCCAACAGGCTGGCGGTGCTCCGCCGGGCATTCTGACCGCCGACTTTCCGCTGCCCATGGGAATCCGCCATGGCGGCGCAGCTTGCTGCGCCGCAATGGGGATTCTGACACCCCATACCGCCATCCTGTTCCTGGCGGTTCGCCCGCCAGGAACAGGATGGCGGTATGGGGTGTCGTGGGGCCCCTGGGGGCCCCTGCAGTGCCCATGCCAAAGGCATGGGCACTGCAGGGGCCCCCGTAACTATGCCCCACAAAGATTTTCAGTGTCTGCTTTGCAGACACTGAAATTCGCGACGGGTGCAACTGCACCCGTCGCACCTTCCCATTCCCATTCGGAGCCGGCTTCCTCGTGGGAAGGGTGTTTCCCACTGGGCTGGCGGGCGGACTTTTGGCGGTTGCCCGCCAGCCCAGTGGGAAACCCAGAATGACCGCTGCGGTCTTTTGACCGCGGGACGGTCTTCTGGCGGTTCTCGCTCCCGCCGCCCGCCAAGCTTAGAATCAGGCCCCGAGTTCTTTAGAAGTTGCAAGAAAGTTACAAAGTTGTTCCTGGGTTCTGGGTCGCCCTTAAATACACAATTTAGGGGTGTGTTTAGGTCAGGAGGGCAGTAGCCAATAGCTACTCTCCTGAAGGGTGGCTACACCCTCTTTGTGCATCCTCCCTGAGGGGAGGGGGACACATCCCTAATCCTATTGGGGGAATCCTCCAAAACCAAGATGGAGGATTTCTAAAGACAGGGGTCACCTCAACTCAGGGCACCTTATGGGCTGTCCTGACTGGTGGGTGACTCCTCCTTGTTTTTCTCATTATCTCCTCTGGACTTGCAGCCAAAAGTGGGGGCTGTGTCCAGAGGGGTGGGCATCTCCATTAGCTGGGATGCCGTGGGGTGTTGTAACAAAAGACATGAGCCTTTGAGGTTACAGAAGCACCTCCACCCAGTGCAGGCTTTGTTTCTGTCCCCAGAACAAAGGCTCTCACCCCAGGGGGGGCAGAAACTCGTCTCAGTGGCAGGCTGGCGCTGACCAGTCAGTCCTGCACTGAAGGATTGGGTAAATTACAGGGGGCATCTCTAAGATGCCCTCTGTGTGCATTTTTTAATAAATCCAGCACTGGCATCAGTGTGGGTTTATTATTCTGAGAAGTTTGATCCCAAACTTGCCAGTGTTCATTGTAGCCAATATGGAACTGTGGAGTTCTTTTTGACAAACTCCCAGACCATTTACTTAATATGGTCCTCACTTTACTTACAATGTCTAAGAATAGACTTGGGGCCAGATGTAGAAAGGCATTAGCGCCTCGCAAACGGCGAAAAACGCCGTTTGCGAGGCGCTAATGCCCGCACGCGATGCAGAAACACATTTTGCGAGTCGGAACCGACTCGCAAAATGTGTTTCCGAATCCCAAATAGGAAGGGGTGTTCCCTTCCTATTTGCGACTCGCACCGCGATGTAAGTTGATTTGCGACCGCAAAAGCGGTCGCAAATCAACTCGCATTTACCATCCACTTGAAGTGGATGGTAACTCATTCGCAAACGGGAAGGGGTCCCCTTTGTGAATGATCACAAATTTATTTTTTCAGAGCAGGCAGAAGGCAGTCCTATGGACCACTGCCTATTCTGAAAAAAACCGAAACAAAAGGTTTCGGTAATTTTTTCTATTTGCAGCTCGTTTTCCTTTAAGGAAAACGGGCTGCAGATAGAAAAAAAAAAAACTGCTTTATTGAAAAGCAGTCACGGACATGGTGGTCTGCTGTCTCCAGCAGGCCACCATCCCTGTGAGTGCCTAGACTCGCTATGGGGTCGCAAACTGCGACCCACCTCATGAATATTAATGAGGTGGGTCTTTGCGACCCCATAGCGAGTCGCAGAAGGTGGCTGAGACACCTTTCTGCATAGCAAATTGCGAGTTGCAAATTGCGAGTCGGAAGGACTCGCAATTTGCAACTCGCAATTTGCTTTCTACCTACATCTGGCCCATAGACACTGTAGGGGCATATTGCTCATGCAGCTATGCCCTCACATGTGGTATAGTGCACCCTGCCTTAAGGCTTTACCTATGCTACAGGCAGTATTTTGTGTGCATGGCATCCAGAGAGGGATGCCATGTCGACTTTGCCTTTTTCTCCCCACCAACACGCACAATCTGCAATGGCAGTGTGCCTGTGTAAGGTGAGGGGTCCCTTAGGGTGGCACAACACATGCTGCAGCCCTTAGGGACCTCACTTTGTCACAGGGCCCTTGGTACCACTGGTACATTTTTAGTGAAGGAACACTTGTGCTGGGGCCTGGTTAGCAGGGTCCCAGCACTCTTCTTAGTCAAGTCAGCATCAATATCAGGCAAAACGTGGGGAGTAACTGCAGCAGGGGGCCATTTTCCTACAATACCTTAAGATGTCTTCCCCTCACTTACAAAGTCCAGGAAATGGAGTCTGGGGTTGTAGGGGCACCTCTTCTTATGCAGGGGTGCCCTCACACTTAGAACCATGCACCCTGCCCTAAGGCTAAAGGGCCTTCCTTAGAGGTGACTTACAGGGTCAGATGCAGTGACCATTATATAAGGCAAACCTGTGTGGAGTGAAAGGTGCATGCACCATTTCACACAGGCAGGCCTTTATTCAGTTTGCATGGGCCACCATGGGTGGCACAATACATGCTGCATCGCTTGCGGGACCCTTGGTGTACCAATGCCTTCGGTACCTAAGTGCTATATGCTTATATAGGTGCGCCAATATTTCAATTGTGGGGGTGTAAAAGTTACCTTGCAACTAAATTTAGGGGAGAAAGTACTGACACTGGAGTCCTAGTTAGCAGGATCCCAGTGTACTGCAGTCTAAACACACTGAAACCAGGCAAAAAGTGGGGATAACTGTGCCAGAAAAGTGCTGCTTCCCTATGCTAAGTGCCAGTTACTAGAGACTCACATTGGTAACTAAGGAGTTTGCCAGTTGTGCAGAGCAGTTGTGCAGTTTTGGGGAAAGAGATCTGGCACTGGGAACCTGGTTAGCGTGGGCCCAGTGGATTAACAGTCAAAGCCACATCAGAAACCAGCCATAAAGTGGGGGCTAACCATGCAAAAAATTGTGCTTTCATACACCCTCTTTGTGGTTCTATTATTCATACTTTCTTTAGCCTAGCAGGTCTTTGCTGTGGGCACCCTTAAAGGTAATTTGTCTGCCATCTCTGCATTTCTTAGATTACCTGACCTACCCTTTTTGTTTAAGTCTCCTATTAGTAGTAGCTTCCTTAAGGGTCTTACCCATATGTTTCTTCCATCCCCATTTATCATGCCCCAATGGGATTTGAATTTGGTTCTGACATTCATAATGTGCGCTCCTTTTGTGCCTTTCCCAGTTTTCCTCTCAGGCTTCTAACACTAAAAACAACCTTACCTTTGGCCATTACCTAGGCCCGCAGTGTGAGTGAGCTGCAGGCACTATTATCCAAGCCGCTTTACATTTATATCTATCCTGACAAAGTGGTGCTTCGCACTGTTGCTTCCTTTTTGCCAAAAGTGGCCATGCCCTTTCATGTAGGCCAATCCATCACCTTGGCTACTTTTTACGCCACCCCTCATCCTTCTAAAGAGAAGGAGAGACTTTACCACCTGGACCCAAAAAGAACATTGTCGTTCTACCTTAATTGTACCAAGGAATTCCGATTGGATGATCAACTCTTTATTCGCTATGTGGGTGTGAAGAAAGTGCAGAAGAGAATCATCTCAAGATGGGTCGTTGTCTGCATTAAAATGTGCTACGTTGTTTTTTTACGATCACTCTACCAGTGCAACAGCTGTAACCACTGGGTTAGCACATGGAATTCCAATCCTGGACATCTGTTAGGCAGCAACATGGGCATCCTTCCACATGTTCACCAAACGCTACTGCCTGTACAGTCAGGTCCAAAGGGACAGTTACTTTGCCAGTTCGGTCCTACATGACTTCCTAGTGTGATTGTGGTTCGCAGACCCACCTCCCGGCCTCATATTGCTTGGGTATATATTCTAAGGTAAGGAATCTGCAACTAGAAGTCTATATCAGATGTACAAGTTACTTACCTTTGATAACGCCTTATCTGGTAGAGACACTTTCTAGTTGCAGATTCCTTACCGACCCACCGATCCTCCCCTCTGTGCGTCTGATTTCTAGGAAAAAGGACTTCCATTTCAGCCCCCTAGTTGTGACGCAGCAGTGGTCAGTGTTCTTCATTCTTCTGCGCTTCTGGCGTGGAATGATGTGAAAAGAAACTGACATCCGGGCCCAGAGTGGCACCTACATAGAACCAATCATGTCATATCCAGCGTGCATGATGACGGACGCAGTACCACCCGAAGGCACTCGGGGGTACTGCTCGAGAAAATTTTTCGGATCCAGACTGACGCCTTGGGGAAATTCTAAGATAAGAAATCTGGAACTAGAATATGTTTCTACCAGATAAGGTGTTACTGAAGATAGGTAACTTGTTCTTTGAACTAAAGGTTTGGAAGTCACTCTAAGACATTCAGGGATGGTCTGTGAGAGGCAAAAAAGTTGCTTGCAGCTGTTTTTCTTTTGGTGCAAGAGAGCTTTCCAGTAGACACTCTTGATAATGACCAGACTAACATTGACTTATCCTCCAATGTTGCATGCAGCTTTTTTGTATATTTTCTTGAAAAAATGATATTCCTGTATTCCCATAATTTTATTTTGCTGCCACTTAAATTCATAACACACAATTTTCTCAGGAAAAGTCTTCTGCTTTGTGCCATTGTGGCAAAGCTTAAGCTCACTTTTTCTCATCAAAACAGTTATTTAGGTAAGAACGGGCTAGATTACATCCTTAGAACGCTCTGCACAACTACCCTCACCCCAGCTTTGTTATGCCACAAGAATAAGTTATGTGTTTTTTTTTACAGTATGGATTTTGTATAGAGGTACGCGTCCCCTTTGCTCATTTATTTTGATTGAAATGACATTTTTCCTTCCTTTGTCTTTCTGTTGGGAGAAAGCAAGCTGTGGTGGAGTACTGCAACTACCTAGTTTTCCTCTCCTCTGATGTAAGCATACTGGGGAGGCAGGTTGAAAATGTTTTCTGTTGTAGACACTGAATTGTATAATGATCTAGGTTTTTACTGCGGCTAAGAGAACACCTTTGCTATGGTTAACATTTTTATGTACAGGGAGTGCAGAATTATTAGGCAAATTGTATTTTTGAGGATTAATTTTATTATTGAACAACAACCATGTTCTCAATGAACCCAAAAAACTCATTAATATCAAAGCTGAATATTTTTGGAAGTAGTTTTTAGTTTGTTTTTAGTTTTAGCTATGTTAGGGGGATATCTGTGTGTGCAGGTGGCTATCACTGTGCATAATTATTAGGCAACTTAACAAAAAAATATATATACCCATTTCAATTATTTATTATTACCAGTGAAACCAATATAACATCTCAACATTCACAAATATACATTTCTGACATTCAAAAACAAAACAAAAACAAATCAGTGACCAATATAGCCACCTTTCTTTGCAAGGACACTCAAAAGCCTGCCATCCATGGATTCTGTCAGTGTTTTGATCTGTTCACCTTCAACATTGCGTGCAGCAGCAACCACAGCCTCCCAGACACTGTTCAGAGAGGTGTACTGTTTTCCCTCCTTGTAAATCTCACATTTGATGATGGACCACAGGTTCTCAATGGGGTTCAGATCAGGTGAACAAGGAGGCCATGTCATTAGATTTCCTTCTTTTATACCCTTTCTTGCCAGCCACGCTGTGGAGTACTTGGACGCGTGTGATGGAGCATTGTCCTGCATGAAAATCATGTTTTTCTTGAAGGATGCAGACTTCTTCCTGTACCACTGCTTGAAGAAGGTGTCTTCCAGGAACTGGCAGTAGGACTGGGAGTTGAGCTTGACTCCATCCTCAACCCGAAAAGGCCCCACAAGCTCATCTTTGATGATACCAGCCCAAACCAGTACTCCACCTCCACCTTGCTGGCGTCTGAGTCGGACTGGAGCTCTCTGCCCTTTACCAATCCAGCCACGGGCCCATCCATCTGGCCCATCAAGACTCACTCTCATTTCATCAGTCCATAAAACCTTAGAAAAATCAGTCTTGAGATATTTCTTGGCCCAGTCTTGACGTTTCAGCTTGTGTGTCTTGTTCAGTGGTGGTCGTCTTTCAGCCTTTCTTACCTTGGCCATGTCTCTGAGTATTGCACACCTTGTGCTTTTGGGCACTCCAGTGATGTTGCAGCTCTGAAATATGGCCAAACTGGTGGCAAGTGGCATCGTGGCAGCTGCACGCTTGACTTTTCTCAGTTCATGGGCAGTTATTTTGCGCCTTGGTTTTTCCACACGCTTCTTTCGACCCTGTTGACTATTTTGAATGAAACGCTTGATTGTTCGATGATCACGCTTCAGAAGCTTTGCAATTTTAAGAGTGCTGCATCCCTCTGCAAGATATCTCACTATTTTTGACTTTTCTGAGCCTGTCAAGTCCTTCTTTTGACCCATTTTGCCAAAGGAAAGGAAGTTGCCTAATAATTATGCACACCTGATATAGGGTGTTGATGTCATTAGACCACACCCCTTCTCATTACAGAGATGCACATCACCTAATATGCTTAATTGGTAGTAGGCTTTCGAGCCTATACAGCTTGGAGTAAGACAACATGCATAAAGAGGATGATGTGGTCAAAATACTCATTTGCCTAATAATTCTGCACTCCCTGTATGTATTCTTGACTTCTCTCTTGTTATTTGACTGTAAGACTGCATTTGCCAATATTTTACTTTTGCACCTAATCTGTGCAAAAGAGAAACCCTAAACCCTTGCAACTTCTGTGTGGACAAATTATCAAGGACAGTGAGGATTCCTGTAAACATATATTCTAACAGGACTGGGCAGAGTAAACCTAATGACCAGGTCCACAAGTACTGGAAACACAGATGTATGTGGTCTACATAATACTAGAGGGTGTTTAAGTCAAACTTAATCTGCACATCTTTCAACGGTGGATGTTTCTTTGTTAGTAGGCCAATTGAAAATTACATACGTTTATACCAGGATCACTGTTCCTAGGATCTGATAGAGATTTCTAGCTGCTACCTTTGATTTTCCCAGGCTTCAGACTGGATCTGGAAATTTTGCTGAGCAATACTCCTTGTACCAGCCGTCAGTGGCTCCATTTGGCTCTGCATGGCCTCGTCTGTGGCAGAAGTGATGTCAGAGTCACCTTCAATAGGTGTCATCCAGTCTTGTAGGTGACAGTTCTTTTCCTTCCCTGCCAGTTAGCACAGATCCTGAGAGACCGACCCCTCTGTTGCTTCTAGACAGGCCTTTTTTTGACATTGTGTTGAGTTTTTGTTTGTGTATGTCGAGGATGTCATCAAGAAAGGCTGGGTTCAAACCGTCTTTGCTTGTCACTGCGCCATGTCAGTTGCGGACCCCTATCTTGTTTGCCTCTGGTCCCTTGAGCGCGACCATGAGCTGTCACTAAAGCTGCTTGCGGCCCAGCAGTCGACAACCCTGGCACACATGGCTCCTAGGAGGTCTTGGACCTGGTTGAGAAGAAGGTTGCGGGACTGCTTGAGGATCCCCAAGTCCTCTTCGGCCCATTCGAGGTCCTCGGGGAAGAGGCACAAGAAGAGAAGTCCGAGAGAACTTTGACTTCACCTTGTCTATCAGCCGACTAGATGAGCAGGGAATATCGGTGTTCCCAGCATGGTTCTGCAGAGCCATTGCCCAGTTCATTTCTGCACCTCCCCCTTATTCCAGAAGCCAGATTGACACCGCTCAGATAAGAGTTTTATGAGGCTATGCACTGCGTATTTGAGTGGGCTGACCCCTCTTGTGTGTCTTTGGGCCCCGGGGAGTCGGAGGAGCCCCCACCTGATTTCACGCCAGCGACTTCGGCCTCGCCTCAGGTGGGGTCTGATAGATCCATTTCTGGATCCAGAACGCCGCCAGTTGTACTCAGGGGACCTTCTCCGGTGCTCGTCCTGGCGCCAATGCTGCCGGCGCCAGCCCCATTCTGATTTCCTATGATCCAGAGCCAGAACAGCGTTGTACGATGTTGATTCCAGTGTCAACAGGTGCCAGGTCATTGCTTGCACCTTAATTTGCACAACCAGGCATGGGAGAAGTGTGGGAGGTGTCACTGGACCCTTTAGAGTACCAGTTGGAGAGTACTTTGGAGTTAGTAAGAGGAGCTAGGAGAGGCGAGTGGTCTAGACACCTCTCCAGATACTGGCTTGCCCCCAAACACTGTGGCTACAGGGGAGTGGGCTTCCTGTGCAGAGGTGGTGCGTAGGGCAGCAGAGGTCCTCAACCTGCCCTCAGTGGCTGTCAAGATGAACATCTTGACGGCAGTGCTTCAGCCTGGAGCTTCTAAATCTGAACCCCTTCTGCCCTTAAATGAAGCACTTGCACACGTCCTGCTGGGAACTTGGTCCTTGGTGGTGTTAATATGGATATTGCCTGCTGCCATCACCCTGCATCAGGCTACGCTCGCTTCCTCAGTCAACACCCTACCCCTGAGAGCTTGGTAGTCCAAGCCTCCGCTTCCCATGGTGCATTCCCTTTCTCATCCCCGTACAGGGAATCCAAGAGGCTGGACCATCTTGGGAAGAAGTTTTTTTCCACCAGCCTGGCACTGAGGTCGGTGAATACCTTGTGCTTATTGGGACGTTTTTTTGCATACCATTTGGGATACGGTTGCAGAAGTGCTACTTCAGGTCTCGAAAGAGGCCCAGGCCATCTGGATGCCATGCACACAAAATACTGCCTGTGGCATAGGTAAGTCACCCCTCTAGCAGGCCTTAAAACCCTACGGCAGGGTGCGCTATACCACAGGTGAGAGCATAGCTGCATGAGCAATATGCCCCTACAGTGTCTAAGTCTATTCTTAGACATTGTAAGTACAGTGTGGCCATAT
The DNA here is from genome assembly GCF_031143425.1 of Pleurodeles waltl. Lineage (NCBI taxonomy): Eukaryota > Metazoa > Chordata > Amphibia > Caudata > Salamandridae > Pleurodeles > Pleurodeles waltl. The sequence goes on from NC_090444.1 coordinate 428,872,311, forward strand.
TAAGTATATGGTCTGGGAGTTAGTCAAAACAAACTCCACAGTTCCATAATGGCTACACTGAACACTGGGAAGTTTGGTATCAAACTTCTCAGAATAATAAACCCACACTGATGCCAGTGTTGGATTTAATAAAAAATGCACACAGAGGGCATCTTGGAGATGTCCCATGTATTTTACCCAGTCCTTCAGTGCAGGACTGACTGGTCTGTGCCAGCCAGCCACTGAGACAAGATCTGACCCCCTGGGGTGAGAGCCTTTGTGCTCTCTGAGGCCAGAAACAAAGCCTGCCCTGAGTGGTGGTGCTTCACACCTCCCCCTGCAGGAACTGTAACACCTAGCAGTGAGCCTTGAAGGCTAAGGTTTCGTGTTACAATGCCCCGGGCACTCCAGCTAGTGGGGATGCCCGCCCCCCCCGGACACAGCCCCCACTTTTGGCGGCAAGTCCGGGGAGATAATAAGAAAAACAAGGAGGAGTCACCCCCTCAGCCAGGTCCACCCCTCAGGTGACCATAGCTGATGTGACCCCCTCCTTAGAAAACCCTCCATCTTGCTTTGGAGGATTTAGCCCAATAGGAATAGGGATGTGTCCCCCTCCCCAAAGGGAGGAGGCACAAGGAGGGTGTAGCCACCCTCAGGGACAGTTGCCATTGGCTACTGCCCTCAAAGCCCTAACACACCCCTAAATTTAGTATTTAGGGGCTACCCTGTACCCAGGAAATTAGATTCCTGATGACTTGCAACAAGAAGAAGGACTGCTGACCTGAAAGCCCCGCAGACAGGACAGAGACGAAAACTGACTTGGCCCCAGCCCTACCAGCCAGTCTCCAGACTCAACCTGCACAGTGACGCATCCAGCAGGACCAGCAACCTCTGAGGACTCGGAGGACTTCCCTGCAACCAAAGGACCAAGAAACTCCTGTGGACAGCGGCTCTGTCCAAAACTGCAACAAAGAAACTATCTTTTAAAGGGAATCCAGCCTCACTCTGGAAGCGTGAGTCCCCAACTTTCTACACCCAACGCCCCCGGCTCTTGTCCAGAAGAACCAACACTGCAGAGAGGACCCCCCGGCAACTCCAACAACATGTACACCCTGAGACAACCTCCCTGCACCGCCACAACGACGCCTGCAGAGAGAATCCAGAGGCTCCCCCTGACCGCGACTGCCCGGTAACAAAGGAACCCGTCGCCTGGAAGAAGCACTGCACCCGCAGCCCCCAGGACCGAGAGGAACCACCTACCAGTGCAGGGGTAACCAGCATGCTGCCCTCATCCTAGCCCAGTCGGTGGCTGGCCTGAGAAGCCCCCCTGTGCCCTGCCCGCATCGTCAGAGTGACCCCTGGGTCACTCCATTGCTTTCAACACGAAACCCGACACCTACTTTGCACACTGCACCCGGCCGCCCCTGTGGATGTATTTTGTGTGCCTGTGCCCCTAATCCCCCCCCCCCCCCCCCCAGCCACACCAGTGCTCTACAAACCCCCCCGGTCTGCTCCCCGAGGATGCACATACTTACCTGCTAGCAGACTCGAACCGGAGCACCCCTGTTCTCCATAGGTGCCTATGTTATTTGGGCCCTCCTTTGACCTCTGCACCTGACCGGCCCTGTGTTGCTGGGTGTATGGGGTTAACTTGAACCCCCAAAAGTGAGCTGCCTATGTCCCGGAGACTGAACTTGTAAGTGTTTCTTATCTGAAAAACTAACCATTACTTACCTCCCCAGGAACTGTTGAATTTTGCAGTGTCTACTTTTAAAATAGCTCATTGCCATTTTTGCCAAAACTGTGTACATTACTGTTTTAATTCAATGTCCATATTTACCTATGCCAAGTAACTTACAATTTATGTACTTACTTGAATTCTGAATCTTGTGGTTCTAAAATAAATTAAGAAAATAATATTTTTCTATATAAAAACCTATTGGCCTGGAGTTAAGTCTTTGAGTGTGTGTTCTGATTTATTTCTTGTGTGTTTATAACAACTGCTTAACACTACCCTTTGGTAAGCCTACTGCTCGACCACACTACCACAAAATAGAGCATTAGTATTATCTAATTTTGCCACTATCAACCTCTATGGGGAACCCTTGGACTCTGTGCAAACTATCTCTCACTTTGAGATAGTATATACAGAGCCAACTTCCTACATTGGTGGATCAGCGGAGGGGTCTAAGACTTTGCATTTGCTGGGCTACTCAGCCAATACCTGATCACACAAAAAAATTCCAAAAATTGTCATTAGAAATTGATGTTTGCAATGTCACTATTTTTCTAAATTTTAAAAAGTCCTGCTAGGGCCTTTTGTAAATCCCTGTTCGCATTTCTTTTAGAGTTTAATCGTTTGTAAAAGTTAGGATTTAAGTACTAGAAGTAGTTTTTAGTTTCTTTAAAAGTAATCCCAACTTTTACAGTCATAATGAGTCAAACAGATGAAATTGTGATGGAATTAAACCTCACCCCTTACCTGCATCTAGGGACGTCAGAGCTAAGGTCTCTTTAAAATGAAACAGATAAAAACTGGGTCCCACCCTACCAAGGCAAAGCTCCAGGAGCTCTTGGCAAAGTTCACAAGGGACCACCTCTCTGATAGGGAGGATCCTCCCTCAGATGGGAAAATTAGTGAACAGGAGGATGAACTCACCCCTCCTGTCCTAAATAAGGAGGACAGGGCTTCTAGAACCCTGTCCCAACAAATCCTAGTCAGAGAGCCTGGTTCTTCCACAGGGGAGACGAGTACCTCTGTAATCATTGAGGGCAGCCTCAATGAAGAAGACATCCTTTTAGCAAGGGTGGCCAAGAGATTGGCTTTGGAGAAGCAGCTCCTAGCTATAGAAAGGGAAAGAAAAGAAATGGGTTTAGCTCCCATAAATGGTGGCAGCAACTTAAATACGGTCAGAGAGAATACTGACATCCTAAAAATCCCCAAAGGAAATATAACTAAATATGAGGAAGGTGATGGCATCACCAAATAGTTCACAGCTTTTGACAGGGCTTGTGGAATCAGAAAAGTAAGCAGATCTCACTGGCAGCTCTCCTTTGCGAAATGTTCACTGGAATGTGCATGAGATAGACTCCTCACACTCTCTGGTAAAGATGCAAATGCTATGACTTTATAAAGGCTACCCTGATTGAGGGCTTGGAATTCTCAACTGAGGAGTACAGGATTAGGTTCAGGGGGACTCAAAAAACCTTGAGCCAGACCTGGGTTGATTTTGTAGACTACTCAGTAAAAACACTGGATGGTTGGGTAACTGGAAATGAAGTGCATGACTATGATGGGCTTTATAATTTGTTTATGAAAGAACACATTTTAAGTAACTGCTTCAATGAAAAGTTGCACCAATATCTGGTAGACCTAGGTCCAATTTATCTGCAAGAATTGGGAAAGAAGGCAGACCACTGGGTCAAGACTAGGGTAACCAAAACTTCCACTGGGGGTGACCAGAAGAAAGGGGTTACAAAGCCTCCCCTTGAAAAAGTGGGTGACACTGAAAATAAAGAAAAAGAGTCCTCTGTAGGTCCCCAAAAACCTGTCCAGGTGGGTGGGCCCCAAGACACAACCCAAAGGAAAGGTGGGTACCAGGGTAAGAACTGGGATGCCACTAAGGCATGGTGCCACAACTGTAGACAGACAGGGCACCACACCAAGGACACTTATTGTCCCAAAAACAAACCCCCTAGCAAAATCCCAGGGGTGGCCAGTGTAGCCATTGGGGATGACTCCTCAGATGAGGAGGTCCTCATAGCCTTCAACTGTAGGAACAACAGGTGAGTTGGAGACTCCAGAGGGAAGTAGACACTTCCACCACCTACTGGTGAATGGAATACCAGACACTGCCCTGAGAGAGTTGTGCCAGTCACACTATTGTGCATGACAGGCTGGTGCTCTCAAACCAGTACATCCCGGGTGAGACTGCCAGACTAAGGATCAGGCCACACAAGGTCACTGATAGGCCTGTGGCTTTAGTGCCCCTAGAAGTGGGTGGGGCTTTTAGCTGGAGAAGGGTGATAGTCAGTACATACCTCCCCCTTGATTGTCTCCTTGGAAATGACCACCTAGAGGTTGGTCAGAGCCCAAGAGAGGAACTGGTCCAGTCCTCTCCCAAGGATTCTGGAAGTGCTTCCCCTGCAGTAACTGCAAGTAGGCCCCAGAAGAAAAAGAAAATAAAACAGTACAGGAAAGGTGGACAACCTTTAGCTAAGGTTCCCCCAAGCTATGGAGATTCTGCTCCTGTGGGCAGAACTTCAAAAGTGGCCCTGGTAAAGCCAAGCCTGACCCACAAGAAGTCCTGTCTAGTCAGGCAACTGTTAATCATGAGTGGGTGCCTCCTCAGCTAAGAGAAGAAAGAGTGGTTGGAGGGTGTTTACTACGAGATGTAGCTACCCCCACTCTACCACAGCAGACAGGCACCCTGACCCCAAAGAACCTGTAATTTAGCGCCTTCCCTTGTTGGTGAAGAGCTAAAGGTGTGGTTCTGGGCACTGACAGCTGTCAGTGGCCTCTGCTGGGTGTTAGCCTTTATGGCTGCAATGTCCTGGGCATGGTGGTCTGACCTAATGCCAAATAACAAGTTAGGCCCCCTGATCATGGTGGGGTTACTCCAGCTATGGGTAATCTCTTTCGGTAAGCTAGGGGTGACCCTGTCTAAAATAAGATTAGCAGAGGTGGATACCTCTAAGCACAAGACAGAGAGAATGGGTGAAGACACTAGAAACATAGACAAGAAGCAATTCAGACTAGGTCCTATCACTGTGGAAGTAGGTCAGTTCCCCAGAGGGAATGACCTGAACAGGAGGATGTAAGGCAGAGTAGGCCCTGCAGCAAACCAGCCTGTTTTTCCTACTTTTCCTCGCCTGACAGACTAGGAAGACTCCTCCAGCTTTGGCTGAGTCTCCTGGACTGTGGGCTGGGGGGGGGGGGGTTGTGTAGGAAAATGGCTCCATGTTGCAGTTACACCCCGCCCCCCACTTTTTGCCTGATATTGATGCTGACTTGACTAAGAAGTGTGCTGGGACCCTGCTAACCAGGCCCGAGCACCAGTGTTCCTTCACTAAAAATGTACCATTGTTTCCACAATTGGCACACCCCTGGCACACAGATAAGTCCCTTTTAAAAGATACCAGTGTACCAAGGGCCCTGTGACCAGGGAAGGTCCCTAAGGGCTGCAGCATTTGAGGTGTCACCCTAAGGGACCCCTCACCTAACAGATGCACACTGCCATTACAGATTGTGTGTGTTTATGGGGAGAAAACAGGCCCCTGTTTCCACATCATGGGTACACAGGTGTCCAGGGATCAAAGAAAAAAGCCCAGCAAACTGTTGTAGGACTTTCCTACAGTCAGAGTGCGTTTGGGCATTGAGGGTGTCTGAATAGACCTCTCCATCAACTGACCCATCTTTATGGTCATTTGAGAGGAGCTGATGGAGAGGTTCACTCTCTGCTTCCTGCTCCTCACCAGTAACTATCAGCACGGCCACATCTAATCTGTCACAATAGAGGTTTAGGCGGTTTACCTGGATCACCCTCTTGGGTGCCCTCCTGATGCCCAGTTCTACCAAGGAGGTGACCTCACTCTTTTTCTTTAGAATAGGGTAAGGGCCACTCCATCTGTACTGAAGTGCACTGGGAGCCACAAGCTCGCAAACCCATACCTTCTGCCCTGGTTTGAATTCTATCAGTGCAGCCTTTTGGTCATACCAGAACTTCTGTAGTTGTTGATTGGACTCAAGGTTTTTGGATGCCTTTACTATGTACTCAGCCATCCTTGGGCAGAGGCCAAGTACATAGTCCACCATATCTTGTTTAGGCTTATGGAGAGGTCTCTCCCACCTTCTTTTACAAGTGCAAGTGTTCCCCTAACAGGGTGGCCAAACAGAAGTTCAAAGGGGGAAAACTCTATTCCCTTCTAAGGCACCTCTCTGTAGGCAAAAAGGAAGCATGGAAGGAGGACATCCCTTCTCCCTTTTAGTTTTTCAGGGAGCCCCATGGTCATGCCCTTCAATGTCATGTTGAATCTCTCATGTTGGCTTGTGGATAGTATGGTTTGGTGATCTTATGAGTCACCCCACACTCATTCCACATATGTTTGAGGTAAGCTGACATGAAGTTTGTACCTCTGTTAGAAACGACCTCTTTAGGAAACCCTACTCAGGTAAAGATACCAATCAGGGCGTTAGTTACTGCAGGAGCTGTAGTAGACCTAAGGGGAATTGCTTCAGGATATCTGGTAGCACGATCCACTATAACCAGTATATATTGGTTTCCTGAGGCTGTGGGTGGCTCAAATGGACCTACAATGTCCACACCAACCCTTTCAAAGAGAATCCCCACCACAGGAAGTGGAATGAGGGGGTCCTTTGGGGAGCACCACCTGCCTTAACACTGGTTTGGCAGGTGACATAGGAGTTACAAAACTCCTTCACCTTCTGAGACATATTGGTCCAGTTGAAATGACTGTCAAGCCTACTCCATGTTTTCATTTGTCCCAGACGCCCAGCTAGGGGAATGTCATGGGTCAAAGTTATGAGCCCATCTCCCCAATAGACCTTGTGAGAGCCACTGACATCTCTCTTTTCCTGTGCATCTGCTTGCTGCATCAGGCCTTCAAGAGTGTGACAAGTCTTCTGTCCCTGGCCCAGCTGTTCTCTTAAGTGTCCCCCTTCCCAGGAGCTCTACCTGATAAGGATCCAGCTCCATGGAGTCAGTTCCCTCGGAGCATAAGACTTCTGAGAAGAGAGGTCTCATTTCTTTTGCTGCTCAGAAGCTGGTCTCCCAGTCTTCTTGCCTTTTCTCTTGGAAGGTTGGCCTCATTATTCCAGGCTCCAACATTTTGTTTTCACCCTGTGCTCAGCTTTGTGCTCTTTACACACACCATCTCGGGCCATGCCTGCATGGGTTTTGAGTTCTACCTCAGCCCAAGCTGAGGACTCCAGAGCATTCCCTAGTAAGCATTCCACTGGAATTGCAGAAGAGACCACTACCTGTTTCAGGCCGGTAACCCATCCCCAGTCTAAGGTCACCATACCCATGGAATGGACCTTAGTAACATTGTCAGCATTGGTAACTGGATATGTTAGTCCAGCCAAATACTGTAGTGGGGAAACCAGTTTTTATGTCACCATGGTGACACTGGCACCTGTATCCCTCAGGGCTTCTACCTCAAGAGGTGCTGTCTGCATTTTTACATCTTAGGGGGCCAGACAGCAAGTGTGGCATCATATACCCCTCCCTCAGAGACTAAAGCGGCTTCAGTGCGAACCTTGATGTGCCCTGGGCACACTGTTGATCCCACCTGGAGTCACTTGGGAGTTCCTTTTTGGGACAGGCCAAGTCTCCAGTTTGGCATCCATTCTGTTTACAGTTGTGACACCAGGTCTTTTTGGGATCAAAGTTTTTACCCTTGTATCCAGGTGAGGACTGTGAAGAGGCTCAGGGCCCACCCTCCTGTGCAGGTTTTTGGGGCCCTTGAGAAGACTCTTTACTTTTATCCTTAGGTGTCTCACCACCCTTTCCCTGGGCAGGCTTTGTAACCCTTTTCTTTTGGTCACCTCCAATGGGAGTTTTAGTCACTCTTGTCTTGACCCAGTGGTCTGCCTTCTTTCCCAATTCTTGGGGAGAAATTGGACCTAGATCTAACAGATATTGATGCAGCTTGTCATTGAAGCAGTTACTTAAAAGATGTTCTTTCATAAACAAATTATAAAACCCATCATAGTTGTGCACTCCACTGCCAGTTATCCAACCATCTAGTATTTTCACTGAGTAGTCTACACTCCACAGTGGTGAATCCACAGCCCTCCTCAATCAGGGTAGCCTTCATGTGATCATAGAATTGAGCATCTGCACCAGTGAGTGTGAGGAAGCCTATCCCTACACTTAACAGTAAACAGTTCCCAAAGGAGAGCTCTCCAGTGAGATTTGTTTAGTTTTCTGGTAGCACAAACACCCTCAAAAGCTGTGAACCATTTGGTGACGTCATTACTTTCTTCATATTTAGAGACACCAGAATGCTCCCTGACCCTATTTAGATTGCTGCCACCATTAATGGGTGCTAAGCCCATTTCTGCTCTCTTCCTCTCTATAGTTAGGAGCTGTTGCTCCAAAGCTAATCTTTTGGCCATCCTTGCTAAAATGATGTCCTCTTCATTGAGGCTGCCCTCAGTGTTCCCATAGGAACTGGACTCCACTGTGGAAGATCCAGGTCCTGTGAGCACTGTCCTTGGAGATAGGGGCCTTGTGGCCCTGTTCTCCCTAGTTAGGTGAGGAGGGGGAGTTCATCCTCCTCATCTTCAGCATTTTCCTTATCCCTATCTGAGGGGATGTCTTCCTCTTCAGCAGGGTGTTCCCTTGTGCATTCTGCCAAGAGCTTCTGGAGCTTGACCTTGGTAGGGTTGGACCCTGTTTTAATCTTTTTCAGTCTGCACAGGGTCCTTAGCTCCCCCATCCCTAGATGGCGGTAAGGGGTGAGTTTGAGCCCCACAACCATATCCTCTGAGCTGCTCATTATGTTTCAAAAGTTGGGGATTACTTTTAGGAACTAAAACATACTTCTACTATTTACCCCTAACTAGAGTAACTTTTAAATCTAAAAAATAAATGCTAATGGGATCTTAACCAAGGCCCTAGCAGGACTTTTAAAAATGTAGAAATGTAGAAATTCAAAAATCAGTTACTAGAGGCAGTTTTGGAATTTTGTCATGTGATCAGATATTGGCTGAGTAGTTCAGGAAATGCAAAGTCGTAGACCCCACTCCTGTCCACCACTTAGTATGTTGGCTCTGTATATGCTATATCAGAATGATTGGGAGCAGGGTCAAGACTAATTTGCATATAGTTGGTCCAAACTGGGGTGACGTGGCAAGCAAAATAATGATGGATTAAACGCAGATCTGTGACTGGGGGTGAGTGTTTGAAACGTTTCAACACTCCGTCCATCATTTTATTTTGTGATATTGCCTTGTGCGCGCTCTAAGCGACTAGGGTCCCTTGCTTGCTGCGCCACTGTATTCAAAGTAGCCTGGCTGATGAAGCGTGATAACTTTAAACCGGTCCCAGGATGCTTGAATCCTATCCAGGGAGGACCTTGCATGGCAGGCTGGACTGCCCCCATTGGCAGCAGGGTCAAGACTGATACGCATATAGTTGGTCCAAACTGGGGTGATGTGGCAAGTAAAATAACGATGGATTAAACCCAGATCTGTGACTGGGGGTGAGTGTTTGAAAAGTTTCAACACTCCGTCCATCATTTTATTTTGTGATATAGGAATGGACTTAGACACTGTATGGGCACATTGCTCATGCAACTGTGCCCTCACCTGTGGTATAGTGCACCCTGCCATAGGGTTGTAAGACCTGCCAGAGGGGTGATTTGTCCATGCCACAGGCAGTGGTTTTTGGGCATAGTACCCTGAGAGAGGGGTGCCATGTCTACTTTGTCCTTTTCTCCCCACCAGCACACACAAGCTACAATGGCAGTGTGTATGTGCTTGTTTAGGGGTCCCCCAGGGAATCACAATACATGCTGCAGCCCTTGGGGCCCTTCCCTGGCCACAGGGCCCTAGGTACCATGGGTACCTTTTACGTGGGACTTAACTGTGTGCCAGGTGTGTGCCAATTGTGGAAACAATGGTAGAGTTTTGGGAAAGAACACTGGTGCTGGGGCCTAGGTAGCAGGATCCCAGTACACTTTGTCAAGTCAGCATCAACGTCAGGCAAAATATGGGGGGTAACCATGAAAAAAAGATGCACTTTCCTACAGATGACACTTTCCTAGGCAAGATGAAGGGAGATTGCCTCAGTCCAGAATGCCCTCTAGATTATTCCAAGAGGCTAATTCTGTACATTTTCCAGGAAGCCGCTACTTTTCCCTATTGGCCACGCCTTTCCTGCACAGATATTGTCATGAACAAAGTGTTTGTCTGTTATTCCCGTCTAAATGGTTCATTTCGCAGTTGTGTGCAGTATAAACACATTCAGTTTGCCAGTTTCATTTATGGCATGAATGTGTTTTATTTGATTAGCATTTATGTAATTGGTTTGTTTTAGTTGTCCTCGTATTGAAATAAATATTTAAGAATCACTTACTATGTACTTTTTTCTTGTACAGGTTGAACAAGTAATATATGACCATTTTTTGGACTCAAAATTTGTTGACCAGTTAATTAAGTTCCTTTCATTAGAAGAAAGAAAAGGAAAGGACAAATTCAATCCTCGGAGGTTTTGCCTCTTCAAGGTAACTTGCAGTTTTTATCTACTCATACTAAAGAATTTCTTGGAGCATGTGAAAAAATGATTGTAGTGTAGATTTTGATACAATGTCCATCAAACAGAATGAATATTACTTCTTAAATATTGAAGTGTCTAAAGCAATGATCATGTTTTATTGTAGTTATTACTGCTTGCCACTGAGAGTATATGAACTCATACCGAATAAGAGACCAAATTTGTCTCTTAAATCTCTGTCTAGACACAGAGGCCCTCATTCTGACCTTGGCGGGCGGCGGAGGCCGCCCGCCAAAGTCCCGCCGTCAGGTTACCGTTCCGCGGTCGAAAGACCGCAGCGGTAATTCTGACTTTCCCGCTGGGCCGCGACCGCCCGCCAGCCCAGCGGGAAAGAGGCTTCCACGATGAAGCCGGCTCGGAATCGAGCCGGCGGAGTGGAAGCTGTGCGACGGGTGCAGTTGCACCCGTCGCGTATTTCACTGTCTGCGCAGCAGACAGTGAAATACATTTAGGGGCCCTCTTACGGGGGCCCCTGCAATGCCCATGCCTGTGGCATGGGCACTGCAGGGGCCCCCAGGGGCCCCGCGACCCCCCCTACCGCCATCCGGATCCCGGCGGTCGGACCGCCGGGATCTGGATGGCGGTAGGGGGGGTCGGAATCCCCTCGGCGGCGCAGCAAGCTGCGCCGCCTTGGAGGATTCAATGGGGCGGCGGTACACTGGCGGGAGCCCGCCAGTGGTGCCGGTCCGACGGCGGCTTTACCGCCGCGGTCGGAATCCCCATTGGAGCACCGCCAGCCTGTCGGCGGTGCTCCCGCGGTCCTCCGCCCTGGCGGTCTTTGACCGCCAGGGTCAGAATGACCGCCAGAGAGTCTGACAGAAGTCCTTCATGCTCAGTCACCATTAGCGCATCATGGCGAGCCCCGAGTCTGGGTATTCTTGACCCATGTATTTTACTCCTTCCCTTGCCCCCCCTTTCCATCTGCACAATCTATATGCAGGGCTTACAACTGAGATTGAAGGTGTCATGCTGTTTCTCAACAAGGGTTAACCAAGTGGCAAGTCAATATTGTGTTAAAGCACCAAGGTATGTGCACCATGGTCCTTGAAATTCAGGAAAGAGCTGCAAGCAAATGCAGAAACCCCCCTCTCACTGCCAGGAAACCAGGTGGAAGAAACCATCTCCCTGCCTGACTTCTTATAGGCACACTGTGTTTTGGGGTCCAGGCAACCACACATTGGTTTCCAAAGGCAAAAACTAGATGACCTAATGCTCTCATTTTTGAGGTAGCATGGTCGAGCAGTTAGTCTAACCTTGGAGAAGTGCAAAGCATTTGTGGTACTTACAGTATCAATCATACAGCACACACACTCAAAGGAATAACTCAAGACTTGTTTATTAAAATACTTCAGCTTTTTATATAACTTTTAAGACCAAGATCGTTAAGATTGTTTAAGTACTTTTTAAGATATGATTTTCTGAACTTTTAATAAATGCAGTCTTTCTGTGCTCAATTACATTCCTTGCATATACAATCATACAGTTGCTTTACCAAGTTCAGCTTTTGCAGGTTTGTCTAGGTCATCGGTGGGCACGCTGTGCCAGAACGAGAAGTTCAGGCAGCTTACGGTTCCGGCTAGAGCAGCGTTGGAAAGTCTCTTGGAGCTGGTGCAGGGCCACTGCGAGGAACCAATTGGAAAAGGTCTGCAGTTACAAAGTTAAAGGTGGTACCTTGGGGTCCCCTTGTGGTGTTGAGGTCGCAAGGGGTGTGGGACCCTGTGGGCACAGCTGGTTCCTCATTGCAGTGCGCTGGACGGCTGGGTGCAGAGCGAGTTGGTGATCCAGGAGCTGTGCACAATGGAGTCCCTTGGAGCTGGAGGTGAATCTCTTTGAGGGCTGCTTATATGACTACGGGGGTACTCCAGCGGGAGGCCCAGTGTGTTCCTGAAGTCCCTTGACTTGAGCTTCCTCCTGCTCCGGTTACAGCTGTGGGGGAGCTGGTTTTCTTGGTGTCCGACATCCACTGACCAGTACCTAGGGTATTGGCATGACTCTGCCACTGGAGGGCACAGTGTCACCAAACTTGCCACACTTGCCGGGTTTCTCCTGGCGGTCGTTGTTGTGTTGTCGAGGTCCGGCTGCGAGTTCTGTTTCAGGAGATATCGGCCAGTCAGTGAAGTGACCCTCACTGGCTTGTTGGTCTTGGATGTGTTGCAGAGTGGTACCTCCACTGTGGAGGGAGATCTTGAGCTAGTGGCGAAGCCTAGAGGTCTTCAGGGTTTGTTGAGGCCAGTCCAGTGGTCAGCTCGACCGCAGCTGTCATTGTCTGGTCCTAGGTGCAGCAGGCAGGGTTTGGCTCCTTTAATTGTGCAGTAGATCCACAGTTCTCGGTCTTTGGTTCTTCTTGGTGCTGTGTTATCTTATTCCTTTGGAATCTGAAATCTTGGTTTGGGGTACTCACTAGATACTGGATGTAGTGGGTGTTTTAGGGGGAACCTGGTAGTGTCCAAGGGGAAACTTAACTTTGGGTGGCTACACCCACTATAGTGACTACTGTCACTGTGTGAAGGGTCACTGCCCTGAACCTAATTGCCTATTTTCTCTCCATTCAAGATGGAGGAAAATGAAAAAGAGGGTTCATATCACTGGCAACACCTTAGGGGTGGTGCATGCCAGGTGAGGCTACTCCTCCTACCCATAATTAGGTTTCCCGCCTTTGCTCCCTCCAAAAGTGGAGGTTTGCAAAGGGGGACGCCATATGCTGCTAGCCACAGGCTTGGGGATCGAGTTTCAAGGGCAGTAAGCCCTTTGAAGCTCACTGTCAGGACAGTGCACATTCCTGAGGGAGGAGATTTTCACTCCTCTACCCAGGAAGGGCATTGTCTTACAAACCAGAGAGGCAGGGCTCTCCCCCAAGGTTTGTATATTGGCAGGAGGTGTCAGCAGCCATGCCAGTATAGTTAGCTTTTGCAAGAGGCACTTCTTAGGTGGCCCTTGGTACATTTAGGGATAAATCCAAGACTGGCAGCAGTTTGGATTTGTCATTCTGAGTTGTTTGATACCAAACAACCCAGGGTTCAGAGTGGCCATCATGTGGCTCTGAAACTCGTGTTGACCAGTGTCCAGCACATGTATAAAAATGGCTCCTCTGTTTACTCACTATGTCTAGGTTTGGCAAGGACACAGTGGGGGCATATTACTCATGCAGCTATGCCCTCACATAAAATATGGAACACCCTGCCTTAGGGGTGTAAGGCTTGCCAGAGGGGTGTCTTACCCATAGTAAATGCAGTGTATGGTGGACAGGCACACAGGCAGTGTGCCATGTTGAGTTTGTATTATAGGTTTCCACCAGAACACTCAGCCTGCAGTGGCAGTGCTGGGTGCATCTGGATGCAATGCCCTGGAGGGTGACAAAATCAGTGCTGCTGCCCTCAGGGGACTACCCAGCGTACCCCATGCCCGGGCACTTAGGTACCCACTTACTAGGGACATATAGTGGTAGTTGAGAGTGTATCCAATTGTGCCAATGCATCACAATACGTTTAGGGAAAGAGCTCTGGCCCTGGAAACTTGGTAAGCAGGGGCCCTGGGCACTACAATTTCTAGAACACATCAACATCAGGCAAAAAGGGGGGATTCTCCAGTACTGGATCTTTCATGGATTCACATGCTTGAATCATCCCCATCATCCAGGTGGGAGCCTCACAGTAACTTCAAATACATACAGCAGTAAGTGTTGCACACTAGGCCCTAATGGCCCAAATAGGCACTTGTATAGCCTATCCATGTTCTTTTATAAAAAGGAACCAAACTTGAGCCACAGCCAATCAGGCGTCAACACTCTCTAGAATACTCCCAACAGAGGCTGTTTCCCTCAGATTTTCTCCAGCACGTTATGTGAAGGGAGTCTCCCTGAGCTCTGCTTAGTTTATTCTTCTGACAGGATTATTATTTTCTCTCAGAGAACCCAGCTTTGCAGTGGACAATATTTCCCAACAGACTAAGAAAGGTCTTTTCAGAGATTGTGGCAGTTGTGAGAGGAAAAGACTGCATATTGATAATTCCCACAAGAAATGCATCTACTGCCTACATCCAGATCACAAGGTGAGAGACTGTAAGATCTGTTGCACCTTCAGTCACAAAACCCTCAAAGACCGTGAGGGTACGCTCTTGTTGTGGCTATAAAGGCAGAAAGCCATGGAAAATCTGTCTTCAGATGAGAGTGAAGCCTCATCTCACTCTTCTCACTCCTTACAAAGGTCTGGTGAGAAGGGAAAACTGCCTACGGAGCCTCCAAGAAAGGTGGCTAAAAAGACATTATATACCTCTGTTGAGAAGCATAAGCTCCAAGAAAGTGCTACCTCGGGATCAGAGACCCAGTTAAGACTCTTAAAAAGGGTTCGTTCAGTGCCTACTATACCTGTGGGGAAAAAAGGCACCCGCAAGAAGTGCCTCTCTGTCGCCGGAAAAGGACCCGGTAAGAGACTCCTCAGATGCTGCCAAAAAAGACCTGTCGACGACAACGTTGACGTTTACTACAGCAGTATCCCCGATGATCGTTACATCGTCGCCGCTTTCATTAACGACAGTCATCACCGCCAGGATCTATAAAAAGGCATTGTTGACGAAACACCTGACGACGAGGATGAAGAAGGCACTGTTGACGAGCACACCAGTGACGATGGCACCGTCGACGAGAGAACCGTTGATGGGGAAGAACCGTCGACGATGAAAACTCCACCGACGAGGACATAGTCGTCGGCAGAACTGTCGGCGAGTATATTAGAGGTTTTGTCGGCGCAACCGTCGATGACAGCACCATCTTCAGGAGATTTGATGGTGCAACAGGACTCAGCAAGATTCCTCCTTCTTTCTTTTATCACCACGGGGGATAAAACATTGCCCATTCTTCCGAGGCATACCTCCCCAAGCAAGTTGTTGCCGTGCCCTCCTCAGCATCATCTAGATGATGACGATGACATTTATTCTCAGGAGGAGGGAATGTTTGGTGCAGCCAGTAGTCCGTTGCAACTGCATGTAAAATGCCAGGACTTGGATGAGGAGGATGAAAGGCAGGAACAGCCCACCTATTCGTCGGCTGACAACAGGATCCATCATACCCCGCAGTGGAGACGGAAGCTTCCTTTCCCATGCCTAGATCGTTAGTGCCGCATCTCCAGGGTATGTTGAAAGATTATTATTGAAGGTTTCCACCATCGATGCCAGCAGATACCTCTGCAAACTCCTGTTATCAGCCACCCGGGAACGCCACACAGAAGCATCCCGGTTTCTCACCAACCACAGGATGATCTTATCTCTACAGATGACGAGACGGAAGAAGGTGAGATAATGGAGGCAGCTCGTAGTGAGTGGGATGAATACCTCATCCCAACACCGTCACCACCACCAGCAGGGCCAGTTGATTCACCCCCTGAGGACATAGGGGGCTTCCATAATTTGATGGAAAGGGCGGCCAAAAGATTAGCTTACCCATTATCTCTCCGAAAACTGATTGTTTCTTAGTTAGCTTTAAAGAGCCTTCAAAGAGGTCGGTTAGGGCTATTCCGATAGTGGATTTTCTATGGCAGGAGGGGTTAAAGGCGATGAAAAATCCGGCAACAGTGCCTTCCCAGATGCCAAGGCTGGAAAAGAAGTATAAAGCACCTGATAACACTCCGGCCTGCTTAGTGTCCCAACTGAAACCGAATTCGGTAATATCTCAGGTGGCGCAACATCGTAAAAAGAAACCTTCGGCACCTATTACATCGCCACCAGACAGGGATGGGGCGGCATTAGGACAATATTGGGAAGAAATTTTCCTCAGTGGCGGCGATCACGGTGAAAGCGGCTAACTCATTAGCCATCTTGAGCAGGTATGATCGCCAGCTCTGGGCAGACATGTCTGCTTATTTGGACCTCTTGCCTGAGGATGCCAAGTTGGAGCCAAAGAGGGTGTTACATTGGGAGTGAGCGGATTGTAGATGAGATCATCGATTGCGCAGTCGACATTTCATTGACAGGTTTCTGGCAGCTGGCAGGTGCAGCTGTCTTGCATAGACAAGGGTGGCTGAAGTTTACTTCCTTCCGCCCGGAGGTTCAGAGCAGAATTCTGGACATGGCGTTTGATGGGGAAAGCCTCTTTGGGAAGCATGTGGATGTAATGCTGCAAGTCATCAAGGCTGATACGGACCAGCAAAATCCCTTGGTACATCACAGTTCAGCAAACAGCCTTTTCGAGGTGCGAGGGGTAGAGGAAGTTACTCCTTTCGGGGTGGTTTCCAACAGTATAGACCGCAGTACCAGTCCTCTTCAGCAGGACCCAGACAGCAATACAGTCAGCAACAGCAGCATTATTGGTTGCCACCTACTGCTGCTTGTAGACACCCCGCAAAGGGAAGATCTGCTGCCCGTGAAAGAGATACCGGTAGAAAACAATGACCAGACAGTCATACCAGCTTCCAACAGTACCCGGGGCTCGAGAATTGGGGGTCGCATCACTTCTCACTTCCTTAGATGGTCAAGCATAACATCTGACAGGTGGGTGCTGGATATAGTGGCCTAGGGACATACTCTGGAGTTCGTTCACAGACCACCAAATATCCCTCCGTCAGGCCCACCGCCTCCACGATTAAAACAACTCCTCAAGGAAGTGTATGTGATGCTGCGCAAAGGGGCAATAGAACTGGTCCCAACTCTTCACATGAACAGGGGATTCTATTTGCGCTTCTTTCTGTTAAAGAAACCTTCAGGAGACAGGTGCCCCATTCTGGACTTCAGGATGGTAACGCTGCAGGACATCTTGCGCCTCTTAAATCCCAGAGATCACATCTCCTAGACCTCCAGGAAACGTATTTGCACATCCCCACACATCAAAACCATTGCAAATTCCTCAGGTTCAGGGTAGCTGGTATGCATCTGCAGTTTCTTGTCCTTCACTTCGGTTTGAAATCAGCCCCCAGAATTTTTACAAAGATTTTGGCTCCAGTGGCAGCACACCTATGCCAGTTGAGCATGCAGCTGTTTCCCTATCTCGACACTGGCTCATCAAGGCATCCTCAAGAGCTCAGGTGGTACACCACACAACCGCCTGCCTCCAGTGATTCGAGGATCTTGGGCTTACCATCAGTTACCAAAAATCACAAGTTCGTCCCGCTCAGAAACTGAATTTCTTGGGAGCGGTACTGGACACTGTCCGAGCAAGGCATACCCGTCTCAGGAAAGAAAACAAAAGCTGTCCAGCTTGGCCCACAAGCTCTCGACAAAATTTTTTGTTTCAGTTCGAACTTACAAGTCGTTACTGGGAATGATCTCATCATGCTTTCCGCTGATCCCAAATAGCAGACTATGTATGCGACCCCTACAGGAGCAATTGGATGCTCAGTGGCTTCAGATACAGGGCTCCTTTGAGGTCATTACATCGGCAGTGCAGACCACCATGTCTTGGTGGGCGACACCGGCCAACTTGTCCAGCGGTTACTTGTTTCTTCCTCAGGTAACGCGCTACATAGTGACAACAGATGCGTCCCTCGAGGATTGGGGCGCCCACCTTCAAGATCTGCACTTGAAAGGACAAACAACTCCACATAAACCAGCTGGAGCTCAAGGCAATAGATTTGTCTCTAAAGGCATTTTTACCAAGGCTTCGAAACTCAGATGTTTTGATCAGGACAGACAATACTACGAGCATGTTTTATCTAAACAAGCAGGGTGGCACAATGTCTCTACAGCTCTCGCAACAAGCTCAGAACATCTGGAAATGGGCCATAGCAAACAACAGTTCTCTGAGGGCGGAGCACGTGCCAGGACAGACCAACATTATAGCGGACACCCTGAGCAGGACGATTATCCCGTACCACGAGTGGGGACTAGACCAGGAGGTTCTCGACCAACTCTTCCAGATATGGGGCAGACCAAATCTCAATCTGTTTGCCACATACAAGAACAAGAAATGCCATTATTTTGCAAGCTGGCTTCCCCAAAAAGGGTCGTGAGGGAGTGTGATTTTGATTAGAAGGTCAGGGGTCTATGCCTATGCTTTTCCTCCGATCCCACTGATAACGAGGGTCATCAGCAAGATGAAGACAGAAGGAAGTCGCCTTCTGCTAATAGCACCCAAGTGGCCCAGGCAGGTGTGGTTCACGGAACTCCTCATTTTCTCGGAACAGCCACATACGCTACTCAGACCGACGCCAACCCTGTTGACAATGCACCAGGGCCAGGTCAGGCATCCGGATCCGTTATCTCTACACTCGTCGGCCTGGCTCCTGAATTCAATGAATACGCCACTTTAGACATCTCATCAGATTGTAGGGCAATCCTAGCCAAGGCCAGGAAGGACACTACCAAAAAGACCTACAGGCTGAAAAGGAAGCATTTTTGTGTGTGGTGTCCTGCGGAAGGAATCCATCCTATCTCTTCATTCCGGAACAAGTACTTCCGTATTTGTTGGACTTGGCAAAGTCTGGTCGTATTCCTCCATCCGAGTGCACGTGGCAGCAATTTCAAGGTACCGCCGATCTCAAAACACTGCCTCGTTATATTCCACCAGGATTGTGAAACAATTTCTTAGGGGTCTGTTTCGAGCTTTTCCACCGGTGCTTTACCCTCCACCGTTATGGTCCCTAAACGTGGTGTTGGGGCAACTCATGAAACCTCCTTTTGAGCCAATACACAAGGCGGAACTGAAATTCATCTCATGGAAAACTGGGTTGTTGCTGGCTCTTACTTCGGCTAAGAGAGTAATTGACATACAGGCCTTCACCATCAAAGAGCCTTTTCTTCAATTCACCACTATTGGCGTAATTCTTAGGACGAATCCTAAATATATTCTGAAAGTGCCCTCAAGTTTCTATTTGAATTAACCAGTCATTTTGAAAACCTTTTTTCCTAACCCACAGACGGTAGCAGAAAAAGCGTTTCACTCGTTGGATATTAAGAGATGTTTTAAATTTTACCTTAAAAAAGCGTGGAACATCCGCAAATCAGACCAGTTATTTGTGGCATTTGGGGATGCGAGGAAGGGCTTCCCAGTGTCCAAACAGACTATTGCCAGGTGGATCAGCCTGGGAATCAAATTCTGTCATGCTCAAGCCGGTAAATCGCTCCACAGCAAGGTGAGAGCCCACTTTACAAGGGCGGTAGCCACGTCGGCAGCACTCTTCGCGGGAGTGCCCTTGCAGCACATTTGTAGAGCAGCCACATGGTCCAGCCAACATACTTTCACAAGACACTACTGTTTCGAGGAGACAAATAACATGGACACAGCGGTGGGGCAAGCAGTGCTGAGGCATTTATTCAGTTAAGGTGAGCCTCTCTGGCCATCCCACCTTCCATGAAAAGGTATGTGAATTACGTTTCCTTAATCAGGTCAAGGTTAACTTTCCTACTTTTAATGATTATTGTGGTTATTATTGTTGTAGCTAGCTTGATACTTATCATGATGCTGATGATTATGGTTATTGTGCCTATTATCTTCCTGTGAACATTGGTATATTGCTATTGAATAGTGACTAGGAGTAGAATTACTCATTATTATTATTGTTGTTATTATGATAATACAGCTAGTACCTAGTTATACAATATTACTGCTCGCTACTCAAATTCAAGCATGTGAATCTATGAAAGATCCAATACTGGAGAAGAAAATTAGTTACTTACCTGTAACTGTGGTTCTCTAGTATTGGTATCTTTCATAGATTCACATGTGACCCACCCTCCTCCCCTCAGAGGCTCCCCTTATAGATGAACTTTCTGCTTCACACTTGTACTAGAGAATCTGAGGGAAACAGCCTCTGTTGGGAGTATTCTAGAGGTTGTTGATGATGATTGGCTGTGGCACAAGTTTGGTTCCGTTTTATAAGTGAACATGGAAAGCCTATAAAAGTTCCTATTTGGGCTGTTAGGGCCTAGAGTGCAACACATACTGCTGTATGTATTTGAAGTTACCATGAGGCTCCCACCTCGACGACTTGGATGATTCAAGCATGTGAATCTATGAAAGATACCAGTACTGGAGAACCACAGTTACAGGTAAGTAACTAATTTTCTAACCATGTCAAAAAGAGGCAATCTCTCACACCTGATGCAGGGGTTCTTTGTGAGTTATACACAGAATTGCCAAATGATGTCCATAACCAACTGTAAGGAAATGGCTCCCTGTTGCAATTACCCCCCACTTTTTGCCTGATACTGATGCTGACTTGACTGAGAAGTGTGCTGGGACTTTGCTAACCAGGCCCCAGCACCAGTGATCTTTCACCTAAAATATACCATTGTTTCCACAATTGGCACACAGGTAAGTCCCTTATAAAAGGTACCAGTGGTACCAAGGGCCCTGTGACCAGGGAAGGTCCCTAAGGGCTGCAGCATATGTTGTGCCACCCTAAGGGACCCCTCACCTAACACATGCACACTGCCATTGTAGATTGTGTGTGTTGGTGGGGAGAAAAAGGCAAAGTCGACATGGCATCCCCCTCAGGATGCCATGCCCACAAAATACTGCCTGTGGCATATGTATGTCACCCCTCTAGCAGGCCTTACAGCCCTAAGGCAGGGTGCACTATACCACAGGTGAGGGCATAGCTGCATGAGCAATATGCCCCTACAGTGTCTAAGTCTATTCTTAGACATTGTAAGTACAGTTGTGGCCTTATTATTAAGTATATGGTCTGGGGGTTTGTCAAAAACGAACTCCACAGCTCCATAATGGCTACACTGAATACTGGGAAGTTTGGTATCAAACTTCTCAGAATAATAAACCCACACTGATTCCAGTGTTGGATTTATTAACAAATGCACACAGAGGGCATCTTAGAGATGCCCCCTGTATTTTACTCAATTGTTCAGTGCAGGACTGACTGGTCTGTGCCAGCCTGCTGCTGAGAGACGAGTTTCTGACCCCATGTGCTGAGGGCCTTTGTGCTCTCTGAGGACAGAAACAAAAGCCTGCTCTGGGTGGAGGTGCTTCACACCTCCCCCCTGCAGGAACTGTAACACCTAGCAGTGAGCCTCAAAGGCTCAGGCTTTGGGTTACAATGCCCCAGGGCACTCCAGCTAGTGGAGATGCCCGCCCCCTGGACACAGCCCCCACTTTTGGCGGCAAGTCCAGGGGAGATAATGAGAAAAACAAGGAGGAGTCACCCACCAGTCAGTCAGGACAGCCCCTAAGGTGTCCTGAGCTGAGGTGACCTCTGCCTTTAGAAATCCTCCATCTTGATTTTGGAGGATTCCCCCAATAGGAATTAGGATGTGCCCTCTCCCCTCAGGGAGGAGGCACAAAGAGGGTGTAGCCACCCTCAAGGACAGTAGCCATTGGTTACTGCCCTCCCAGACCTAAACACCCCCCTAAATTCAGTATTTAGGGGCACCCCAGAACCTAGGAAACTAGATTCCTGCAACCTGAAGACGAAGAAGGACTGCTGACCTGAAAGCCCTGCAGAGAAGACGGAGCCACCAACTGCTTTGGCCCCAGCCCTACCGGCCTGTCTCCCCACTCTTTGCAGTCTGCACCCGACGCCCCCGGCTCGACCTGCGGAGAAACAACACTACAGGGAGAAATCCCCGGCGACTGCGACCCTGTGAGTAGCCAGAGTTGACCCCACTGAGCCCCTCCAGCGACGCCTGCAGAGGAAATCCAGAGGCTCCCCCTGACCGTGACTGCCTGCTTCTAAGAACCCGACGCCTGGTAAAGACACTGCACCCGCAGCTCCCAGGACCTGAAGGATCTGACCTCCAGTGCAGAAGCGACCCCCAGGTGGCCCTCTCCCTTGCCCAGGTGGTGGCTACCCCAAGGATCCCCCCCCCTCTTGCCTGCCTGCTTCGATGAAGAGACACCTGGGTCTCCCATTGAACTCCATTGCAAACCCGACGCCTGTTTGCACTCTGCACCCGGCCGCCCCCGTGCGGCTGAGGGTGTACTTTTTGTGCTAACTTGTGTCCCCCCCAGTGCCCTACAAAACTCCCCTGGTCTGCCCTCCGAAGACACGGGTACTTACCTGCTGGCAGACTGGAACCGGGGCACCCCCTTCTCCATTGAAGCCTATGCGTTTTGGGCACCACTTTGACCTCTGCACCTGACCGGCCCTGAGCTGCTGGTGTGGTAACTTTGGGGTTGCCCTGAACCCCCAACGGTGGGCTACCTTGGACCCAACTTTGAACCCTGTAGGTGGTTTACTTACCTGCAAAACTAACAAACACTTACCTCCCCCAGGAACTGTTGAAAATTGCAGTGTGTCTAGTTTTAAAATAGCTTATTGCCATTTTTGTGAAAACTGTACATGCTATTTTGCTGATTCAAAGTTCCTAAGTTACCTAAGTAAAATACCTTTCATTTGAAGTATTACTTGTAAATCTTGAACCTGTGGTTCTTAAAATAAACTAAGAAAATATATTTTTCTATACAAAAACCTTTTGGCCTGGAATTGTCTTTGAGTGTGTGTTCCTCATTTATTGCCGGTGTGTGTACAACAAATGCTTAACACTACCCTCTGATAAGCCTACTGCTCGACCACACTACCACAAAATAGAGCATTAGAATTATCTCTTTTTGCCCCTATCTTACCTCTAAGAGGAACCCTTGGACTCTGTGCATGCTATTTCTTACTTTGAAATAGTACATACAGAGCCAACTTCCTACACCAACCTTTTATTTTTTTTATTTTTATTTTTTTAAGAAAAATAAAATCATTTTTAATGGCAAATAGTTTTGCCATCACCAGTGAAAGATGTACCCTTACTTTTTAGAACTTTGATGAGGATGACAGCCAAAGCTTTAATGTTTTTTTGATAACATTACAAAACACTGCATCAAATAAAGGCCCTCATTACAACCCTGGCGGTCGGTGTTAAAACGGAAGTAATACCGGCAACAGACCGGCGGAAAAAAAAATTTAATCACGACCATGGCGGAAACCGCCAACATAGACAGCCACTTTAACACTCAGACCGACCATGGCGGTACAAACAAACAGCGTGGCGGTCACCGCCAACAGACAGGCGGAAGACAAAGTACCGCCCACCCTATCACAACCCGGCCATCCGCCACCTTTTCTGGGGCAGAACCAACGCAAACAAAAACACGGCAGAAACAGGACTTGGAAGGGAAAACACTCCCCTCTCCACACCCCACGAGGAACCAGGACGCCATGGAGCCAGAACTCCAGATACTCCCTGCAATGGTATTCCTGCTCCTCTATCAGGAGCACCAAAGTTGACGGCGACTACCACAGTGAGTACTGCACCTACAACACGGGGGGTAAAAGAGAGTGACACACACACAACACCCCCACCCACAACACCATACTCACAAATACATGCAGCAACATTACATATCACCACCCCCTTCAAAAACGCAGGGACAAAAGGAATTGATGTGAACAAATGTAATCAATCAAAATCAGATAGTGAAATTTCAAAATTCAGTAAATACAAATATGTACACCAAGTACACAAGTCCGGATACTACTCAAACATCGTCTGTGGATTAGAGTCCCAAAAGGCATGGGCTAGGCCCACCCAGGACACCAGACTTCAAATGGAGAGAACACTGTAGGGGCATTAGATAGAAATGAGGAATAGGCACCTCAGGGATAGGGGTGGGGGGGCACCTCAGCCTGATGAGTACACGATGCCACTGCTCACGAGGGGGTCTCCATGCCCACTGCTTTATCCTGGGGAGTGCAAAGCCACAGTCTCTCAAGTCTCTCCAGTGGGTGGTTTGCAATCTGCTTTATCCTGGGGAGTGCAAAGCCACAGTCTCTCAAGTGGATAACAGTCTCCACTGGTTCTGGAGAGGGCTTTGTGCCCAGAGTGCTTCATCCTGCCAAGGACTGAGGTAGTGGATGTCTTTCTCCACTGGTTCTGGATGGGGCTTTGTGCCCAGAGTGCTTCATCCTGCTAAGGACTGAGGTAATGGATAAGATACTCCACTGGTTCTGGAGGGGGTTTTGTGCCCAGAGTGCTTCATCCTGCCAAGGACTGAGGTTGTGGGTGAGATACTCCACTGCTTCTGGAGGGGGCTTTGTGCCCGAGTGCTTCATCCTGCCAAGGACTGAGGTAGTGGATGAGATACTCCACTGGTTCTGGAGGGGGCTTTGTGCCCAGAGTGCTTCATCCTGCCAAGGACTGAGGTAGTGGATGCCTTTCTCCACTGGTTCTGGAGGGGGCTTTGTGCCCAGAGTGCTTCATCCCGCCAAGGACTCAGGTAGTGGATGCCTTTCTCCACTGAAAGTCGTCCATCATGGAAGCTGGCCTGGCTCCTGGAACTGACCACCAGCCTCGGGCGACTGACCACTGGGGATGGCAGCCATGACTGCCGTGGTGCCACAGGCTCAGGATGTCACTGGGCCGCTGGAGGTGCTTGCAGCGGGCTCTGTGGCATCTGTGCTGGCGGCGGGCTCTGTGGCATCGGTGCTGGCGACGGGCTGTGTGGCATCGGTGCTGTCGGCGGGCTGTGTGGCATCGGTGCTGGCGGCGGGCTGTGTGGCATCGGTGCTGGCGGCGGGCTGTGTGGCATCGTTGCTGGCGGCGGGCTGTGTGGCATCGTGGCTGGCGGCGGGCTCTGTGGCATCGTGGCTGGCGGCGGGCCCTGTGGTATCGTGGCTGGCGGCGGGCCCTGTGGTATCGTGGCTGGCGGCGGGCCCGGTGGTATCGTGGCTGGCGGCGGGCCCGGTGGTATCGTGGCTGGCGGCGGGCCCGGTGGTATCGTGGCTGGCGGCGGGCCCTGTGGTATCGTGGCTGGCGGCGGGCTCTGTGGCATCGTGGCTGGCGGCGGGCTCTGTGGCATCGTGGCTGGCGGCGGCGGGCTCCGTAGCGGCGGTGCTTGCAGCGGGCTCTGTGGCATCGGTGCTGGTGGCGGGCTCTGTGGCATCGTGGCTGGCAGCGTGCTCTGTGGCGGCAGTGCTTGCGGCGGCCTCTGTGGCATCGTGGCTGGCGGCGGGCTCTGTGGCATCGTGGCTGGCGGCGGGCTCTGTGGCATCGTGGCTGGCGGCGGGCTCTGTGGTATCGTGCCTGGAGGCGGGCTCTGTGGTATCGTGGCTGGCGGCGGGCTCTGTGGTATCGTGGCTGGCAGCGGGCTGTGTGGCATCGTGGCTGGCGGCGGGCTCTGTGGCGGCGGTGCTGGCGGCGGGCTCTGTGGTATCGTGGCTGGAGGCGGGCTCTGTGGTATCGTGGCTGGCGGCGGGCTCTGTGGCGGCAGTGCTGGTGGTGGCCTCAGTGGCTGCGGTGCTGGTGGCGGGCTCGGTGGCAGGGGTGCTGGTGGCAGCCTCAGTGACTGCGGTGCTGGTAGCGGGCTCAATGACAGCGGTGCTGGTGGCGGTGCAGGTGGCAGTGAACTGAAGGTGTGACACTGGTCAAATTGTCGGTGCCACCATGCCCTCTCCTGACCTGCCCTTTATTTTCTGGCCCTTCTCCACCTTGGATGGTGGCGCTGCTGTCTTGCCACCATCCCCTTTCGTTTTCCCTGAGCCCTTGGTGGCAGGTGTTTTCGGCTTCTCCCTCCGGGATGTGGGCAACTTCTTAAATTTTGCAGGTGGTGGAATGTCCTTGCCCTCGCTCTGTGGCACACTGGCAGCCCTGTTGGTTGGCGCACTCGAATAGCCCGCAGTTGCTGGCACCACTGTGCCTGGTGATGTGGTGGCTGAGGTGCTGGGTTGGGACCTGGATAGCTGGCCCTAGGGGACAGACGGGGGGGAGGTGTAGGGAAGAGGTCAATATTAGCCAGGAAAACTTTTTTAGACACACTGGGACGGGTAGATGGAGGGGGTTTGAGAGTAGAGGAAGAGGTAGTGGTTGTAGGAGATGTACGTTTGCTGAATTTGGGTGAAGGTGCATGGGCTGGAGGCTGTTGTGAGGTGGATGGCTGTTGGATGGGTGTGTGCCTGCGTTTGTGTACTTTGGGAGGAGGGCTCACTGACACACTGGGAGAGGACACTGGGGATGTGTGAATGGTAGTGGGGGTGGTGAGTGCACATGAGCGTTGTGTGGTGATGGGCGTGCTGGTGATGGAAGTAGTGGCTGAAGATGTAGTGCATGCATGTGTGAGTGGAAACGAGACAGGGAGGAAGGAAGGAGACGTGAAGGAGGGGGACACAGTGGAGGCAGTGGATGTTGGTATGTCTGCATGGGTATGATGCTTGTGTGAGTGCCTGTGGGATGTGTGGTGCTTATGTTTGCCTGAGCCACCCTTGTGTGTTGAGGTGTGTGCATGCTGGTCTAATGGTGTGCTTGGGATAGGCTGAGGTACAGGAGATTGGGCCTGGGTGGAGGAGGTTGGAGGGTGACGCTGGACACAGGGACAATGGCTGCCATCAGTGCTGAGGCCAGAGCCTGAAATGCTCTCTGTTGGGCTGCCACGCCAGAATGAATGCCCTCCAGGTATGCATTTGTTTGTTGCAAATGCCTCTCAACACCCTGGATGGCATTCAGAATGGTTGATTGTCCAATAGTGAGGGATCTCAGGAGGTCAGTAGCCTCCTCACTGAAGGCAGCATGGCTGACTGGGGCATGGCCTGAGGTGCCTGGGGCGAAGGAGATGCCCACCCTCCTGGGTGAGCGGCCACGGGACACTCGCTGAGGGGCTGCTGGGAGGGGGTGCTGGTAGGGGGGTGGCGGCTGTACCTGTTGATGCGGAGGCAGGAGGGGCCCACCACCGCAAGGGAGCTCCCATCAAAGGAGAAGTCGGTGTCGCTGGTCTCTGCTCTTGTCCCCGCCGTGGAGCTCCCCTCGCCCTCCGTCCAACTGGTGGCTTCAGACTCCGTTGTCTCGCCCTCCAGGGCCAAGTGGGATGCAGCTCGTTCCTGCTCCGGTGCCACTGCTCCTCCGCCTAATGATGCTGTTTCACACAAGAACAGGGAGATCACAAAAAGGGGGGGGGGGGACAGAAGAAAGACATGTTCAGTGTATGCAGTACCACTACCGTTGGCGGACACTACAGACACAGCAGCCCTCTGCACTACGCCATGCACTTATAGTTCCTAGATTATTCACAGGGCCATGGGGTACAAGGCCTATGCCCGATTGCTGCACACATGGAAGTCACAGGAGCCTTACTAGGTGTAGATGGCTCTTACCACTGGTGGGGTTGGGGTGCCACATAGCCTGCCTCACAAAGCTGACTTTGCGTACAAAGCTCGCGTTGGCCTAGGGGAACCCACTGCCCACCTCCCCCACCCAGACACCTTGTAATGGGCGCAGAGTCAGATGTATGTGACAGTACTCACCCTCTTATGGCTGTTGTGATGCCCTCAAGCGCCCATCCAACTCCGGATACGCCACCACCAGGATCCGGAACATCAGGGGGGTCATGGTGCGACGGGCACCCCTCCCACGTTGGGAGGCCATCCCCAGCGAGGACTCCGCCGTCTTCTTGCTCCAGCGGCGAATATTCTCCCATCTTTTCCGGCAGTGGGTGCTCCGTCTGTGGTGGACCCCCAGGGTCTGGATGCCCTTGGCGATGGCACGCCATATATCTTCTTCTGGTAGGTGCTGACCTAGAGGAATAGTACAGGGGAACAGGAAAAACTTTAACCGTCCAGACCGTCACAGTCATTGGCCCACGTGCCCTGACGCACATACACTTACTGTCCGCTCATGCAGGGCTCAGTGTGTACCGTCACCGCCTACGTACATTGTGATTGGCTCCTCAGACCCATAGGGTCCAATGTTAACCAATGCAGGATTGCGCTGTGGTCTTCGACCACCTACCGCAACGGTGTAGAAAGCCAGCGCAGTTACATCATATCCCCTTGTCCCACCTTGCAGGTCAGGCAGCCGCCATTTCAGGGGGCCACATGGCATTAATACTAACTGCGTCACA
Source organism: Pleurodeles waltl (assembly GCF_031143425.1). Taxonomy (NCBI): domain Eukaryota; kingdom Metazoa; phylum Chordata; class Amphibia; order Caudata; family Salamandridae; genus Pleurodeles; species Pleurodeles waltl. Next base: position 428,900,346 of record NC_090444.1, read on the forward strand.
CCTATCTAGGCCTTGCATACACACAGTAACAGGCACATTGCGGATTGACAAATGTGTGCTAAAGACTTTTTGTAATACCTCCGTGTTGGCTGACTCTCTGCTCGCTGTTCTCGTCCATAGGGCACGTCCGCTGGGGCAGGTGATGAGATGGCGGCATCCTCCTGTGTACAGACCGCTGGTGGACCTGTCGACAGTGGAAGAGAGATATGTAATAGTCACCTACAGACTTAATCGTACAACAATCCTGAAACTGTGTGCCCAGTTGGAGCCAGACCTGATGTCAGCAATCCACCATCTCACAGGGATCCCCCCTCTAGTGCAGGTCCTGTCAGTACTCAATTTCCTGGCAAGTGGGTCTTTTCAAACTACAGTGGCCATTGCATCAGGGATGTCCCAGCCTATGTTCTCAAACGTGTTGTCCAGAGTGTTGTCTGCCCTGCTGAAACACATGCGCAGCTACATCGTGTTCCCTCAGGTGGAGGATTTGCCTACAGTGAAAGGTGACTTCTATGCCCTGGGACATATCCCCAACATCATTGGTGCCATTGATGGGACACATGTGGCCTTGGTACCCCCCGCAGGAGTGAACCGGTGTACAGAAACCGGAAGAGCTACCTTTCCATGAATGTGCACATGGTGTGTTTGGCCGACCAGTACATCTCCCATGTGAATGCCAAGTTTCCTGGCTCAGTGCATGACGCTTACATTCTGAGGAATAGCAGCATCCCTTATGTGATGGGGCAACTCCAGAGGCACTGTGTGTGGCTAATAGGTGAGGACAAGGAGCCCATACCCTGTGAATAGTTGTCTGGGTCTGGGGTTGTGCCTAAGAGTTAGTGTGTGTTTAACAGTTGTCCCTCGAAATTTGCAGGTAACTCTGGGTACCTTAACCTGTCATGGCTACTGACCCCAGTTAGAAATCCCAGGACAAGGGCAGAGGAACGCTACAATGAGGCACATGGGCAAACTAGGAGAGTGATTGAAAGGAACTTCGGCCTCCTGGAGGCCAGGTTCCGGTGCCTCCATATGACAGGTGGTTCTCTCTGCTACTCACCAAAGAAGGTGTGCCAGATCATTGTGGCCTGCTGTATGCTGCGCAACCTGTCTTTGCGATGACAGGTGCCTTTTCTGCAGGAGGATGGTCCAGAAGGAGGTCTTGTGGCAGCTGTGGAGCCTGTGGACAGTGAAGAAGAGGAGGCAGAAGAAGAGGATATCAACAACAGAAACAACGTTATCCAGCAATACTTCCAGTGAGACACAGGTAAGAAGATGTCACTGCATCCCACATCTCATACTATTGTTGGAGCTAGCATAAGTTTGTCACATTTACCCACTGTATGGACCCTGACTTGTCACTTTGCCTTTCCATTTCACAGATGTGAGTCCTACTGTGTGACCTTTGCTATATTACCTCATGGACTACAGCTGTGTTACATTGGTATGTTGACAATACAATTGACATTGCTATATTCCATAGTTATTGCAAATACACATTTGTGAAAGCACAGACTGACTCAAGATTGTTTTGCGATTCAAGGGTGTTTATTACAGTGCTAATTAGTAGAGGGGGTTGTAAAATGGTCAGGGTGATGGTGGAGGAATGTCCATGGCAGAGTCCAGTCTATTTGTTTCATAGGTGCATTGTCCAAAGGGGCATAGGAAGTGGAGCAATGGCAGTTTAAGGATGGACAGGGTGACAAAGTGGGACAGAAGGATGACATTCAGGGCGGTCTCATTTCCTGGCGGGGTCTTGGCGTTGATCTCTGTCTTTGTCCTGGATCTCAGGGACCGTTTGTGAGGTGGTTCTCCATCTGCAGGGGGTGGGGTGCTGGTGTGGTGGTCCTGTGGCGGTGCCTCCTGTCCCCTAGCGCCGGCAGAGGTGGTGGGCTGTTCATCATCCAGGCTAGTGTCAGGGGCCCCTTGTTGTGCCACAGTGTTCCTCCTGGTGTTCACAAGGTCCTTCAGCACCCCTACAATGGTGACCAGGGTGGTGTTGATGGACTTCAGGTCCTCCCTGATCCCCAGATAGTGTTCCTCCTGCAGCCACTGGGTCTCCTGAAAGTTGCCCAGTACCGTTGCCATCGTCTCCTGGGAATGATGGTACGCTCCCATGATGTTGGAGAGGGTCACGTGGAGAGTGGGTTCCCTGGGCCTGTCCTCCCCCTGTCGCACAGCAGTCCTCCCAGTTCCCCGGTTTTCCTGTGCCTCTGTCCCCTGAACCGTGTGCCCACTCCCACTGCCCCAGGGTCCCTGATTTTCTTTGGGTGGTGGGTTTGCCTGGGTTCCCTGTAGTGGTGGACACACTGCTGCTTGACGTGTCCTGGGGACAGAGGGATGGGTCCGCTGGTGGGTGCTGTGCTGGTGTTTCCTGAGGGGGGAGGCTCTGTGGTGGCATGTGCCAGTGTCAGGGGAACCGACTGTCCCGAGGTCCCAGATGGGCCGGGCTGGTCATCTTGATCCAGTTGGACAGAGCTGCTGTAATCACTGTGGGACGCTTCTGTGGGGGGTGTGGACATGTCTGGAACTTCCTGTACGGTGACGTTGGGTAGGGGTTCTGCAGGGGTGTAAAGGCATGATTATTGCATCTGTGTATGCCATCATGTGCAATGGGTGGGTGACCCTGAACTCCACTGCTTGCATTCTTTTCTAGGACCTTGAGTGATATTTGGTTTGGGGTGTGTGTGGGTATAGGTATTGGACGTGCTTTGGTGATGGGTGTCCATGCTTTGGTGCTGCATGCAGGGCTCGGTGTTGGGATGTGTGGGTTGTGATAGTGGGACATTTGTGAGGTGTTGGAGTGATGGGGGTGAGGGTGGGGTATGTGATAGCATGCAGGTAGGGTGGGGGATGTAATAGTTAAGATTTGACTTACCAGAGTCCATTCCTCCTGCTACTCCTGCGAGGCCCTCAGGATGCAGTATAGCCAAGACTTGCTCCTCCCATGTTGTTAGTTGTGGAAGAGGAGGTGAGGGTCCGCCGCCAGTCCTCTGTACTGCAATCTGGTGTCTTGAGACCACGGAACGCACCTTCCCCCGAAGGTCGTTCCACCTCTTCCTGATGTCATCCCGTGTTCTTGGATGCTGTCCCACTGCATTGACCCTGTCTACGATTCTACACCATAGCTCCATCTTCCTTGCAATGGAGGTGTGCTGCACCTGTGATTCGAATAGCTATAGCTCTACCCGGATGATTTCCTCCACCATGACCCTGAGCTCCTCCTCAGACAACCTGGGGTGTCATTGAGGTGCCATGATGTGGTGTGGGTGATGTGTGAGGTGGTGTTGGTTGTGATGTGTGAGAGGATGTGTTTGTGTGTGTTGTCTGAGGTGTGTGGATGTTGTGTGTGTGTGATGGTGTTGTGTGCCTGTGGATGCTAGTGTTGTTTCTGGTGGTGTCTCTCTCTGGGCTTCTTTCTCAATTTTGGTCGTAAGGGTTTGTGGGTGATGTAGGTGTGTGTTTTATATTGGATTGGGTGTGTGGGAGTGGTGTGTGTATGTGCATCAGGTGTGTGTACTTCGAATTGTCCAATGTGGTTGTGTTTTGTAAATGTGTGTGTATTTTGTGCGCAGCGGTGTGTACCGCCAATGGAATACCGCGGTTGAAAGACCGTCGCGTGGATTCGTGGGTCGTGATAGTGTGGGCGTATGCCTGTTGGCGTGTCACTGTCGGTTTTGTTATCGCCAGTTT